>NC_141625.1:14478321-14792488 GCF_047967505.1 Dipteris shenzhenensis
ATGTATGTATGGATGGATGGATGGATGCATGGAATATATATATATATATATGTATGCATGTATGTATGTATGTATGTATGTATGTAAACATTATATTGGAGAATTTGGGAATCTCCCAAGTCCCACTTTCAAGTAAGGGGTTAAGATTCGACCATGTGGTGTAAACTTGAACCCTTATTTGAAAGTGGGACTTCAAGATATTATCTAATAATGGTGTTTAGGATGGATTCCACTTTCAAATGATGGATTCACATTTGACCATGTGGCTAAATCTTAACCATATTTGGAATTCCCAAACTATTTGAAAATTCCAAATTCCCTAATAGAGTGCTTAAATATATATATGTGAGAAAACATAATGGAAAAGTGAGCAAAAAGAGAGTGAGCTAAACATAGATCACTCAGAATGTCAACTGAACTGAAGTGAATGAAGTATGAGTACAAGGAAAGAGATAAGGGGTTTCATCTAAGTGACAAAACCCTATCTAATCACTAACCGTAGTTAGAGATTAGACTGTGGTTAGGGGGGGAAACCTCTAAGAGGGAAAAGTGCCCCTAACTCACTTATTACACCACACCAAAAGAAGATAAGTTTAGGGCACTGCGAAATGCCTCAAACTTCTCACATGGAAGTGCTTTGGTGAAGATGTCTGCAACATTGTCATGTGTTGACACATAGATCATATTGATCTCCCCTACATGCAACTTCTCTCTGACATAATGATAATGAACCTCAATGTGCTTTGTGCGAGCATGAAACACAGGATTCTTTGCCCACTGCAATAGCACTCTGACTATCAGTGAGAATAGGAGGACCCTCCAATATGAGATGAAGATCAGTGAACAAATGTTGTAGCCAAACACACTCAACTATCGCTATGAAAGTTGCCCTGTACTGAGCTTCACATGAGGAAGTTGCCATTGTAGATTGCTTCTTGCTTAGCCAAGAAATGCAAGCGTTGCCCAAAAGGAAACAATTACCACTAGTGGACTGCCTAGTATCATAGTCTCCAACCTAATCTGAATCACTGTAAGCATGCATCTGCAAGTTACCCCCCCTGGGAAACATCAAGCCAAAAGACTTCGTGCCATGCAAATATCTGAAGATGTGTTTTATAGCCTGCCAATGTGTTGTCTTTGGGTTGTGCATATATCTACTCACCTGAGATACTACATACTGAATATCGGGTCATGTATTGCAGAAGTAGATGAGGCATCCAACAGCTTGGCTGTAAAGTGTGACATCCACTGATTCACCTGCATCATACACAGTAAGCTTCAACCTCGGCTCTATGGGAGTGGCAATAGGCTTACAATCATGCATGTTGAACCTATTCAAGGGTTTCTGCACATACTTGGATTGAGACATAACGATGCCATGCTTGTCTTGTATAGACTGGATCCCTAAATAAAAATTTAACATGCCCAAATCTATCATTCAAATTCAGCTTTCAACTTACCTTTGAAATATGCAATTATATCCTCATTTCACCTCATGAGCAACACATCATCTACATAAAGAATGATGACCAAAATATCCCCCCATCCTTCTTGATGTAGAGGGTGCTTTCTATAGGACTATTGTGTAATCCCTTACTTGCCAGGAATGCATCAATCTTGGGATACCATGCACGTGGGGCTTGTTTCAGCCCATATAAAGCTTTGTTAAGCTTGCATACTTGAAGTGCATTTCCCAAAAGGTCAAATCCAAGAGGTTGTTGACATAAACCTCTTCCTGCAAGTCCCCATTAAGGAAAGCTATTTTTATGTCCAACTGATGGACATTCCACACAAAATTTGCAGCCATTGCAATAACTGACTGTATGGTGGTCATCCAAGATGTAGGAGCGAATGTCTCCTCATAATCCATGCCCTTCGTATGTGCATAGCCTTTGGCAACCAGCTGTGCCTTGTACCTGTCAATAGACCCATTTGGTTTCCTTTTTACCTTGAAAACCCACTTGGTACCAATGGCATGCTTACCTGGTGGCAAATCCACAACATCCCAAGTCTGATTTTTCTCTATGGACTGCAACTCATGGTGCATGGCTTGCATCCAATGCACATTATCCTTTGCTTCTTCAAGAGAGTCAGGCTCCTTTTCATCAAGAAGAGTCCCTGCATAAGCTCTCTCAATCAAAAGAGCCCCCCATACATGCCTTACTATACTATGAGTCTTGCCAAGCAATGGAGCTTCAAGCCTACTCTCCTTGAGAGTCTGAAGCGACAAATTGAGGACTATTTTGGTTGTGTGTATCTCTTGAATCTCTTGCCTAACAACTTCATCTGCACCTTGAGGTGGTACAAAATCAGTCAGTGGTGGCTGAATCGGGGCATGTGGATCTGAAGGAGGTTGCTATAAATTCTGAGTTTCAACGGGGGGAACCAAATGCTATAGGAAGCATCATATGAAGAAGCTGGAATATGAAATTCAGCATGTGTATGTGCTGAATTATAACATCTCTACTAACAAAAATTTTGCGTGTAGTAGGATTGTAGAGACGATAGCCTTTTCTTTGTGAACTACATCCCACAAAAATGCATTTGAGTGCCTTATCTGACAACTTGTGTCTAAACTCCATAGGCACGTGAGCATATGCAACACAACCAAAAACTCTGAAATGGTCCACTGAAGGCTTTCTCCCATGCCATGCCTCATAGGGAGTGATTGTCTTCAAAGCCTTTGTAGGAGCCCGATTCAAAATATAGTTGGCACACATGAGGTCTTCAAGCCAAAACCTATGAGGCAACTTCTTACTTGTGAGCATGCATCTATCCATCTCCATGGTAGGATTCTTTTGCTCAGCTTTGCTATTCTGTTGAGGTGTAAGCCTCACTGTAAGCTGATGTGTGATGCCTTTTTCCTTCAAAAATGCCTCAAATTCATGAGACATATACTCTCCCCCTCGATCTGTGTGAAGTGTTTGCACCTTGAGTCCTGTCTCATTCTCAACCATAGCCACAACGTGTTTGAAATGCATAAACACTTCTGATTTTTCCTTGAGACCATAGACCCAAGTGTACTTGGTGAAGTCATCTATGAATGTAACAAAATAGAGATAACCCCCAAAAGTAGGTGTCCTCATGGGACCACAGACATCACTGTGAATAAGCTGTAATTTTCGTGTAGCTTCCACTGCACCATCCTTCTTGAAGGGAAGTCTATGCATCTTGCCAAGGATGCAACCTTCACATGCATGAGGAGGAGGTGACTCCAAAGGAGGCAATGCATGAACCATATCATGCCTCTAAAGTGTCATTAAGCTGCCATAGCTCATGTGCCCATACCTGGCATGCCATAACTCCGCCTTCTGCATCACAACAGTGGGAGTGGTAAAATTGATAATGCAAGATCGGATATTTTTCATATAGATCAAGCTAAAAAAGACCCCGATACAAAGTGCCAGACAACATCAAAGCATAGTCATTCTCTTTGTCTCTGACTACGCACTTGTCATCATAAAAAACAACCTAAAATCTTCCTCTATTGAGTGAGGACACTGAAAGCAAAATAGAGAAAATCTGAAATTCTAAAATCTGTGCCATCAATGGATGTGAGAATAATGTCTCCCACTCCACACATTGAATAAGAAGAATTATTCGCACAAGTTACCTTCTTTTTGGTGGGTGGAGGATGCAGAGATACAAACAAACTCTTCTTGGAAGTGATGTGCTTTGAAGCACCACTGTCAAAATACCAAGTATGAAGTGTCTCATTAACACTAAGAGAGCATGCATCCTTTGAAGGATCATAACTGCAAGTCAAGAAAGCATATAGGTCATCATCATTAGTGGCTGTAGCATCTGAACTACCCACTGAAAAATATGAAGTGTAAAACAGAAAGGCATAGTGCTCTTCCACAAAGTTGGTTGCTGCATCATCTCCCCCATCATGAGAATGTGGAGCTGATGCAGCTGACACAGCCATATCAGAATCCATTTTCTTCTCTTTGGCTATGCGCTTCTTGCATTTTCCAATATAATGACATGGCTTCTTGCAATAATGACAGATGCCCTTCTTTTTTTTCTTATTTGTATCACCCTTTGCCTTATAAGGGGGTTTCCATTTTTTGAGCAGAAATCCTTGAGCGACGAGCGGTATGTCAGAGAATATGGCCAAAAACATTATTCTTGGACCTAAATGTAGTACATCACGTCACCAATATTATTCCAAGGAATATGTATATTTAGGATTTAATTATTCAATGTGAGGGAGACTCTGATCGTAATATGTTTAAAACACATGTACCAAACCCAAAAATATTACAAGATAACAAAAATATCAAAGAAATAGCAGTTAAAAATGTCAGGGAATCTTTCATTGTTATATGTTTAAAACACATTTACCAAACCGAGCTTTATTATAAAATGACAAAACGGTCAAAAATTACGCCATGTCACACACTAACTCAGTTGCACCATTCACATAGTGACAATTTGAGGTGCAGCATATAGCCACAAAATGGCAGCGCAAAACTATAGCAGAGTGAAAGACCCATGCAGACATGTCATGACCACAAAGAGTACACAAAACCACAATGTGGTGAGTAGTGCCTCGGCACAAAATGTTTTCTATCCATAGAAGACTACAGTAGTAGGTACGTATGTCCACATCACGGGATTCTTGAAAGTGCATTGTAAAGCTCTTGTTTTGTCATTGATGCTTGGTGGACCTCTTTGTGATTTTCTGCATCTAGACCCAAGTACTCCAATAGTATGTGGTAAATGTGCTTGCAAGGAATGTAACGATCCAATCTTCCAGACCTAAATAGGAAGTCGCAATCTTCCAGACCTAAATAGGAAGTCTTTGCAAGTGCAAGATGGAAAAATAGATATGGTCATTGTATATTGAAGCCCCCTCATGCGAGACCTAGTTGTACCAACAATAAACTCCACGTGCTCCTTAGGCTCCACCTCATTCACATGAAGAACCTCACATTCCATAGCCCTTGCTAAATCCATCCTTGCCTGCATATCTTTACTTATTTTTTTTCTAAAGACAACTCTCTGGCCCTCTCGAAATTCAGGCCTTGCTTGATTCTCCAAACATTTTTTATGGCCCTGCTCAAATTTCCTTGACCCTTTTTGAAGTGGTTCTTCCAGAACAAATCCTCCTTCTATAAGAATATGCAACTCTTCCAAGCTAATATTAGTTCCTTCAACAACCTTCCACTTTGCCAGCACTAATTCTTGCAACGCCTCAATTGCTGTTGTTGGATTCCAAGAGTGATCCATGCTATCCCCACAGAACCAGATCATTTGTAACTTTACACCTATCGGTGTTCTAATCCTCCCAAAAAATGAAGGTCGAATTGCCCACTTTGTCTGATGTATTTGCACCTCTGCCACACCTTGTTCACAACCATCAAGATTGTTATTGTCAATCACAGTTGAACCTGAATGTCTTCTTCTTGGCACTGGTGTGCTAATTGTTTGATACTCAGGTCTGTGGGAGTCATCTTTATGGATTGCAGAGGACATGAATTTTGGTCTTTTCTTTTGTACTGTTCTAATATCTCCAAGGTCAATCCCACCTTCGTGTGCCACTTCAAGTTCTGTAGCCACATCATTTGTAAGGTCAATGAAATTTCTTTTTGAATAGGATTTTTTACTCCACATAGACTCTCTTCTTCTCAGTTTTTGCACTGTCGGACCTTCACCAATACGTTTGCCTCTCATGTAGGATCCTTGTTTACTACTTTGCAAGATTACTACAGTCATGTCAGTGATGCATGCATCATACAACGACACATACTTGATGCCATTGTTTGTGCTCAACCAACTACCATGGATTGATTCAGACAAGTTAGTCCTAGGAACAAGGTAACGTTCTTCAGCTTGACCTATTTTAACATTTTCTTTAAATACTATACATGGAAAGTTTGTACTGTTAGAATTGAATAAATATAGTTGGTATTTAACATATGCCACCGTAATAGTGTTCCAATATAATTCTTTGAATGAATATACATTAAAAAATGTTGCAAAAAGGCTCGCTCACACTTTCCGCTCGTGGTTTTCTGCTCAGATACTTGTAAAACCCACCTTATAAGAGGGCTGTCCTGAATCAGCTTTATGCTGATTTGTGGGCTGATTAGCATGTGGCTTTTGCTGCCCTTTATCCTTGGGCTTGAACTTGGAGAGCATGGCATGCTCGCCAACTCGGGTTGCCATATTTCTACGTGTTTGCTCCTCCTACAACAGAGGTCCTACCAACTCGTGAAAAGAGAGAGGTTTGCTGCCCCCCCTCAATGACAAAATCAGCAAGGTGTGGAAATCGAGATAAGACTTAGGAAGAGAGTTCAAAGTGGTGGTAATCATCTGTGAATCCGGAATGACTTCATCAATATTCAACAACTGTTTCCTCAAGTCCTGAAGCTTTTGAGGTGAGAATTCATGGAATCTCCCTCATCCATATGCATATGGGAAAGCTCTCGCTTTAGAAAGGAAACTCTAGCATCATTTCTTGCTAAACATACTCTCTAGTATCTCCCAAGCTACGATAGATGTCTTGCATGACCGAATGTGAGGTATACTGAATCTCTTGACAGAAAGAGAAATTACTGAAAGAGCTTGTGCATCTCTAGAGTCCCATCTTTTCTACTCTGCTATGGGAGCTCTTGGAGTGGTTGCTCCAACTACTTATGCTGCATTTGCACCTCTACCAGTGACAGGTGTAGCTACTGTATCTAGTCTTGCTTCACTAGTCTTGCTTCATCTCCATTGACATAATCCCAAAGATGTCTGTTGCCAACCGAGACATTGCGAACCATGAAACTCCACAAGGAGTAGTTGGTGCCATCCGACTTATCCTCCTGTGTGAGAACTCCGAACACCTCATAGGGTTGTTCTAAGCCATTTTCACCAGATAATCTCAATAAACATAACAAACTGACCAAGTAAAATCCCTTCCTGGGATATAAAATGCACAAGTAAAGTCTGCCCACAGTGACAAATACTGTCATAGCCTATCAAAGGCTCAAAATGCACTTCAATACTATATTGGTAGAGTCATACGGATTTTCGTACTGCATGTCAGATATATACATACATATATACATGGGTGAGTCTTCATTCTCTATTCATACACAAAAACCCTTTAGCAAACATATTGTACAAAGAATGTAGACATAGCACCGCTTAAAGATCTTGATTATCCCATGTCGATTGATAACTTCATATTCCTTGGGTATGTAATCATGGCAAGTCTTCATTCTCTATTCATAGGGAAGGAGATAATGTGTTCGAATAGTTAGTATTATGATCTCATGGTGTCTATTACCTAGCCCTAACCCTATCACTATATTATATATATATATATATATATATATATATATATCTGTATTGTAACATATATATATGTATATATATATATATACATATATATATGTAAATATATATATATATACATAGGGTTAGGGCTAGGTAATAGACACCATGAGATCATAATACTAACTATTCGAACACATTATCTCCTTCCCTATGAATAGAGAATGAAGACTTGCCATGATTGCATACCCAAGGAATATGAAGTCATCAATCGACATGGGACAAACAAGATCTTTAAGTGGTGCTATGTCTACATTCTTTGTACAATATGTTTGCTAAAATGTTTTTGTGCATGAATAGACAATGAAGACTCACCCATAATTGCATACCCAAGGAATACTAATTCATTGACCAAAAAGGGATAATCGTCCTATTCCATTTACTAGGGTATGAAAGGGGCAAGGACTTTAGAGACTCTGTTGTGAAAGTAATGCATGCATGCATAACTCTTAAACTCTTTTTGTGAACTTCAAATATTCAAACGCTAAATCTTTGCCTTAGTGATAAACAAGAGTTGTGATCTTGAGAGATATGTACATAGAGGCGACAAGAGGAGGTTCCATGGGTGGGTATGAGAAGGAGGAGGAATAAGAGGGGATGCAGATAAGGATGTGCAAGGGATGAGTGAGTCCTCTTTGAGAGTAGGTGTCACGGATGCCGTAATATTTTTGGGCATTTCCAGATTGCTGGAGAGCTAATTCTGTGGTTCAAATGAGTGTCGCCATTATGGTAAAAAAAAATTTGGCACTTTGGGAGTGTAGGTCCAAATGAGTGCCTACAAAAGTTTCTCCATGGTATTTTACACACAATGTACCAAAGTTTATATTTAAAAATTGGGCTTTTTGAGGAGGAAATATGGTGTTGATATAAGCACTAATAAATATTCTTGTGTTTTTCAACATTTATTCTCTCAATATACCAACATTAATACCAATACTAATATTGATGGTGATACCACTTTTACATTTTAAATGCTTATATTAATGTCAATACTAATGGAAACTTTGATTTTTTTAGAGAATTTCTGTATCTAATGTTGTCAATACTAATGGAAACTCTGATTTTTTAGGAAATTTTTATATCTAATAGCATTGACAATGGCCCCAATTTGTTGTAATGCATCTCTTTTGTCCAATGAGTGGAGCTCTGGCAATTAAAAAAAAGGTTCTTCTCAAATAAAGCATTCACCTTGGTCTCTTGCACCTTTTTTGTGATACATTATCACTTCCACCACCACATTCCCTTTTTGGGAGCTTTAACTCCTCGATTACCAAGCACTTTCTTTGAGTTTTCCCCCTTTGGGGCTATATGTGCTCCAAAACTTGATTTTTTGTCATATGGATGTTGCTATCTAGAATGGATGGGTGACAAAAAGAAATTGCATAAAGCAAAGTAGTATGAGGGCATTGTTGCCATGCTGATCTACCCAATAGCCATGAGCGGGAGAGGTCTCCACCAATCATACGACGAGCAGTATTATTTTGATAAATCCAAAGGATAGCATTGCACATTCGTGAACCAAAATCTAGGTAGTCCCATTCCACGGTATTAAAAGATTTAGCAATATCCACCTGCATAATTAGCACATCTTGCTCAGTGTATTTTGCATATTCAATGCCTATGTATGCATTAGCAATATTGTCATGTATCTACCTTTGTGGCACAAAACCATACTATTCAACCGATTGACCAACATTTTTGTGATGAGCTTGTAGATAATATGCATTAAGCTTATGGGTCTCCAATCAATGAGGATTTCGTACATTTGCTTTTTGGGGACCAACTTCACCATTCACTCTTTCCATGAGGATGGGAGGAGTTGAATCTCCTAGCAATCATTAACCATTTGAAGGGTTGGGCCTTTGAGTTGACCGCAATATGCACGGAAGAATTCCATTATAAGCCCATCCCATCTTGGGGATTTCCATGCGCCCAAAGTATTCAAACATCATCAAGCTCACTCTCGAGAAAAGGCATATCCATATTAAAAGCATCTTAAGGTAGCCCCACATGCATTACTGTATCCAAGAAAATATTTCTAGCCATAATCTGCATTTGAGTCTATGGCAATGATGTTACAAACAAATGGCCAAAATGTTCCACACACTCAATTTCAACTCAAAAGCATCCATACTCCTAGTACCATCCAACCTTTTAACCCAAGAAGTCTTTGCATGGAAAGCTTGGAAGCATATGTATTCATACCAAAATAGAGGCTCATCCAAAGAGGTGAACGATTAGAAACCAGAAGAGAGTGGTCCACCCACAATTCACATGTGAAATAATTATTTAAGTCAGCATGGATCAAGTACTACCTATCAAGTCGACCCTAGAACTACCAGTGTGCATTATGATGAAAGGTAAATCTCTTATCACTGGGTTTTGTCAAAACCCAAAGGTTAGAAGCATGTAGATGATAAAGCATATCAGCCCAAGAGGTGCGTTCCATAGTTAGCATACCAGATTGATACATTGTGTTATCATCAAAATTTGGAGCATTATTGAGATCTCCTCAAAGAAAGGCATTGCCACACCATGGATAAGCTACAATCTCTGACCATAAACTTGTTCTAAGAGCAAAATCCTACTGGGCATATACCGAGACAAATTTATATATTTTTCCATGGATCAGGAATTGTATTACTAACCATCTACCATGGGGATGATTAAAAGCAAGACAAGGATTGAGATCATGTTTGCACATCAGCAAGGTGCTAGAATATCCATCGCAACCAGCATAGAAAATATCATAACTTGCAAAATGCCCATTTTTGCTAACAAGCATGTGTTGACTATGCTCTTTCAAGCAAACTATATGCAACTTCCTTTTATATACATAATGCCAAAAGAGCTTCCATTTTTTGGGATCAAAGAGGCCTTGCACACTATAAGAGAAAAACTACAAAGGCACATACTAGAAGAAAAAGAATTGTATGAGGTGAAAAAAGCAAATTAGCAAGCATCATGTGCCATGACATCAATGCTATCAACCATATCATGTCCAAGCTAACTAGAGGTGGCTATACTATGTTTCCATTTAACAATGTTAGTCCATAAGGCACCAACTACAATAACTTCACGGGATGTAGTGGAACCAAAAGCAACTTCACAATCGTCCCATGCTCTTGAAATTGGAATCTGCATAGAAGCCGATCCTAATCCTTTAGAAGTGTGTCCACCATCTTGATGTACCTTTTCTTTTCCCTTTGCTTGACTATTTCCTTTGACATTATGCATGTGTTGAGGCTGAGGCCCAGGGGTATTAGTATCCATTTTACCTCTGCACTTCCCATTCTGCACCATTGTGGTTACTTTATTGGGTGGGGGCAAATATGGCTGCAATATTGCCACTGGGGGAGGTTGATGCAATAAAAGAGGTCACTTTTAGACACATGGCCAAAATTTGTGACATTGGTAGCATGCTCCTACAAATACTCCCCATTTAAGCTCAAAATATTTAGCATCCATATTCACATTTTCAACCTCTATAGCAATAGAAGGTATAGTAGGCGTATTTGTGTCCCATAAAAGAAAAAATCTATTCTCACTCCCTATAGGACAAGGGGGCAAATACTTTACCAAAGGAGGCAACAATAAAAGGAAGATCTTTTCACATATATTCAAGCAAGTTAACCACCTCCACCCACACTGGGAAGCTATGTCATATAAGAACTTGATAATCTTTTACACGAGACCATGGCAAGTCATGTCCCATCTATGTGCCAAACATCAATGGTGGCAACTCAAGCAAGGCATTCCAATGTTTGGGCTCAGTGTGAGTAGCACTTCATAAAAGCCAGGTGTAGCAAAATACACACCCCCCACAACATGTCCTTGCATAACAGCTTTTATCCATTTTGCAGCATCATTTTTTGAAGGCATCTTTCCAAGGAAAAATATGATAGCAGCATTTTTGGAGTACTTTCGGAGTGGAGATACAATAGAAGGTAGAGCAATCTTGTAAATGAAATCCGGCATAGGCTTGTCCCATCGCATGCAACTTTGTTAAAGATCTTCATGCAATACATCATAGACATACTGCACATTAGAACTTGCATGGAAAGCATGACTCTCACTTTCTTCATCCATATGCACAAATATATCACTAGAATATTCAATCTATCACTGTTTGGATTCTTGAGAAAGATCATGTTGAGTAGCCAAGGATGGCATAACTTTTTGCTATTTTAAGAGAGTCACGTTGCAGAGTAAAAAGCAACAAGCTGGAGGCAGAATCCACAAAGAGAACCCCAAACAAAAAGGGAGGAAACATGAAACACGAGAGGTAATTGCAACCCATAGGGTAGAATCTTGAAAAACCTTAAGATGACCTTAGGATAATTGCAACCCATAGGGTAGGATCCCAAAAAACCTTAGGAGGACCTTAGGTAAGGAAAAACTAAAGTTAGAACCTTTGAAGAAAATCAAAACAAAAACATGAAAGAGGGGAACAGAAAAGGGGCAGGGCAAAGAGACCCCCAAACAAAAAGGGGGGGAGGGACACGAAACATAAGAGGTAATTGCAACCCATAGGGTAGAATCCTAGAAAACCTTAGGAGGACCTTAGTAAATAAAGTTAGGACCTTAGAAGAAAATTAAAAGAAAAATGTAAAAGAGGGGAGTAGAAAAATAAAGTCATCGTGTAGATGAACCAGTCGATGGCAATACCTGACCAACCCAGGAGTACAACTACTGACACAATGTATGGAGCAGTTGAGGAAGTGTGTGCAGACATCATGAGTGCATGTAAATAAGAGAAAAGGGAAATGTGTGTGTGTGTGTGGCCCACCCCCAATCTAGAGGTAAGACCACATGGTGGGGAGTAAGCGTACCATGTGGAATTTACTCCCCACCTAATAGTAGTAAATGCCAAAAAAATGGATCTATATGATAAGTGTAACAAGGATGATGCCATCAGTACATGCATAATCTAGTTTTTGGTACCGATGTTTCTGCACATAAAAAGTAATCATTAGTACACAAAGGAAAGGGACTTAAAATATTCCAATGACAAAGATTTAGCCATGCTTAAAATTATCCTATGAGTATGAATTAATTGTATGGTACTAGCCCGACCAAAGGCTAGTCAATGTGTGTGTTTAGATTTAATAATCCCATCAATAAATGAACCACACAATTAATTCAATCATTTGGATAATTATAAAAAGTTGCATATGAAAAACAAAATTGGCGTAACATTTGACAATATTGTAATCCAAACATTTTTTTTGAAAAGGACCCGAGCAACAGGATTGGCAATAAAAATTTTCTATATATTGAGTTTGCAAATTTAAGCAAATAATTAGTACAAAAGTGTCGAATCCATTAGGTAGTCTAGGCTCTGAGGTCAGGGCCCACTTACTTTCCACCATCCAAACCCAACCAGTTGTTAGAACAATGAAGTTGAATTTGGGTAGACTAGTAATGCCTGTATCCCATGGCTTGTTAATGCTCTACCAAAGAACATGAGCACACCTTTCAAAATTCAAAGATAAAAATGAGCTTTAAAGGAATTTAAGAAAATAGTGGAGGGTTTAAATTCTAAATAATTTCAAGAAAGTGAACAAAATCCTAAGGGGGGTAATCCACATCCCTCAGTGGTTATTAAGGCCAAATAAATTAATTGGATTAAAGCTAGGGGGGTAATCCACTCCCATGAAAGTTTAAATAAGGAAAAAATTAAAGTAGAGAGGTAAACAATTGGAAGCTTTAATAACAAAGAGAATCCACAAGGGGTACCCTTCATTAATATTAGGGGGTAACCCTCACCCAAGGAAATTCATCAACAAAATTAAAACCCATGTTTAAAGAGTCTAAGAAATAAGGGTGTTAGTAAGAAAAAAAGAAACCAAGTTCTTGCTCTACAATTTAATGTATCAAAAACGTAATTGAATGATACAATTGAAGAAAATATATAAGCAATGTTTTGTAGGAATAAAATAATACAAGCATTTAAACAATGAATAAACTTTAAATGAAAAAATTTACAAAATATTAAGAACGTATGAAGGACAAAGAAAAAATTAGGATGGGACATGAAGGTTATATAAGGGACTCTTATATTTTTTTAATAAATAATAAAAATGTTAGTTAAGGGGGGATAAAATGTTAGTTAAGGCGAGATAGACAAAGAGTATTTTTATATAATCAAGGATTTTCAAAACATTTAAATAAGGAACAACTAAACAAAAAGATTACGTGCTGAAGGACTAAGACTAAATAAGGAACAACTAAACAAAAACTATTACGTGCTGAAGGACTAAGACTAATTTACTTATGTGTGTGTGTGTGTGTGTGTGTGTGTGTGTGTGTGTGTGTGTGTGTGTGTGTGTGTGTGTGTGTGTGTGTGTGTGTGTGTGTGTGTGTGTGTGTGTATGTATGTATGTACAAATAGGAGATGATAGAGTGAGCACATAAGAGTACATAAGAGACTATCCCCTCTTGTGCTCAAAATTATAAACAAGTTTGCATAAGGGAGTCACAATGAACCAAGCGTTGACATTGAGTAAGAAGGCGAGCCAACAAAAAGTAAATGCAAGACTAGAAGGTGAACAACAAGTAGAGAGAAGAACTAGCTAAGGGGGACTTTGCAAAGCAATGGGTTGTAAGAGAGGGGCATAGGTGTGAGCCAACCATCGTTTTGCACAAGGGAGGAGAGTAGCAATGAGGTGTAAAAGGAACACACACAGAGAGGGAAGCTTGCAATGACAAGAGGCCAAGAGGGAGCTCGAGGCTTGCAACGACACTATGTCTTGGAGGCCATGCAATAGTTTGCGCATCGCCAAGTTAAAAAAAGCCAGTGCGAGACAAACATAAGGAAGGGAGGAGTACGATAGTGACGGGCTGGAAGCTTGGCCATAAGAGATCTTCTAAGGTGGCGTAGCAGTGGGTCAGTAGGGGCGAGGAAGTACTCAAGTCAACCTCTATATAGGTAGCCAATTATTGAGAAGGAACACGTAAAGTTGGACAGCCAATGACAATAAATTAAATGATGATCCCATAGTATATATGGCATTGAGCATTTGGCCAAGCAAAAAGATCACGTGAAGGAAGGAGGGAGATGTTACTACTCAAGTCGCTTATCAAATAAAGCTCACTGTTAGCAAAGGAGAGAAGGTTGACAAGCTCTATAAGAGTAGAATCCATGCAAACATATGCAAGGCAATGGCGATCGATGGAAGGAATAGTACCAGTTCGATTGAAGAATCAAAAGTGAGGAAGTACAAATGCCCATGTAAGCCTTCATCTATTTAGCTCGTAGGAAGGAATAACCACTACATAAGCCTTCATCTACGTAGCTTGTAAGGCATCTACATAGCAAACAAGTAAGGCAAGGAGGAGAAGAGTAAAGCCGCCAAGAGGACGTGTAGCTACGCAGAGGAGTTGAGAACTTCGGGTGCCCTTCTACGAAGAGCCAATTCAAAAGAATGGGCAAAAGAGACGTGAAGGAGACATGAAAGAGACTACAAGGGCTATCAACAAATCAATAGGAGGTTTTGTAACATATTCATGAGCGGTGGGCACGAGTGTGTAAAGTGATGTATGGTCAAGACGTGGGCAGTGGGTGGGGGTTAGAACAAAAGGTGTTTGACACGGTGGGTTAGATAAATGTAAGGTTAGGTAGGCAGCTGAGGTAAATGTTAAGATATGGTGCCATGAGCACATAATTAGAGGCTAAGGTATGGTATAGGAATGTATTAAAGTAGCCACCCTAGGATGTGGACTACATGATGTGGAGATGTGCATTGAGGATATCCACAAGGAGAGATGTGGATGAGAGGACCCCACATGGTTGACTATTCAAAGGGCACTCGCTATATAAGAGGCCTAGCATGTATTGTTGAGTGCACAATTCAAGAGATATAGATTTGCTATCTCCCTCTCATGTCTTATTTAGTGTTCTTTGAGCCTCCATAGTTCTTATGCTCATCTAGTCACACTAGGTTTAGCACGATCTTTCATTCTTTGATATGGTATCAGAGCTTAGGTTTAGCTAAGCCTAGATTGAGATTGAGAGATCTACTCTATTGATTGAGAGAGACAAAGATAGGGACTTGAGAGACAACTTTGAGAGAGAGACTCCCTAGCATTTAGCAGCTTTGAAAATCAAAAGCTGCTATAAGCTAGCACTATAGGTAGAGCACTCCAAATGGCAACTTCTTTTTTAGCCCCTCCTACTGAGCTTTCTACATCGACAGCTGCTCCCACTAGCAGCACCAAGCAAAGCAACAGCTTCAACAAAGCACCACAGCGAGCTCCACGACTCAAATCAGCAAGCCAATCTACAACTCCCATAGCACTAATGATGACTACCATTGACAAAACACCGGCTTCAAGCAATGGTCCTGCAAGGTAAACCGACCTCTACACAAGGCAATCAATCAAGGTGGATCCTCCAGCCTACAAACAGAATGGCATACTACGATGACCCTCGGGCTCCACAGCAATTGCCGCCATCAAGCAGGCTCCCGGCATATTCATGAGCTTCAACGTCAACTCCAACAACTGCGACCTTCCAAGCCATCAACCATGATTTGCCTGACGATTTTGAGGATGATTTCAAGGAGATGAAGTGGAGGCAGCCGGCATTAGTCATGGTGTCCCAGGCATGGTAGGAACTGAGAAAGTACTGATTCTCAATGTAGAGGAAGTGCTGAGCACAACGGATGGAGATTGCACCACAGCCACACTACCTCGACAGAACAGCAGCGGCCAAGCCAGCATACTCTAGGATTTTTTTCTCTGTTAAGTAGGGTATGAAAGGGCTACACATTGGCAATCTGATTGTCGATTTGTTCATGAACAAAATTTGTGGACCTAGCTTCGAACCAATGTATGTTCAGGACCATAGTAGCTAAACCGATTACATAACTAGCCAGGATGGCCTTTTATAGACCAGAAGATGACTGAGGAGACTCGGGCCTCCAATCGACGAGCCTTGCCTTGAATGAGCTGCTCCATGGAAATATCCTCCTTTGTGTCGCCATCGTCAAATCTCCCCACGTAGAAAAGCTTCAAGATTCCTCTTTCTTCTCTAAGGATGAACCTTAGGCCACATGGCAGTCCATTGATAGGACACGTGGCAGATAAGGTTGGGTGTGTATGTGGTTAAGTTCAACTTTGGTTAAGTTTATAGTTAAGTTCAGTTTAGGTGGACCATGGTAAAGTTAATCTAACCTTAGACCAACCTGTTTGGGTTAAAAGATTACCACATGGCATAGGGCCACCTCAGCACTGTAACCCCTTGCCAAGCATAGTCCTGCAAGCAGCATATGAACCCTTGTGCCACATCATCAAGGCCCCCTCTTCTTCACAAAAGCTTCAACAAAGCGTAACTTCCAATCCAGGAAGAATTTGCACACGCTCCAAAAAGGAAAAGTGATCACCTTTTCGAGCTCTACGTGCCTGTCAAGTCAAAATCATTGTTAGCAATTAGACACTGCCATTGAAGCAAAACAAAGCTCATGGTAAGACTTTTGCAAATCGAAAAGCAATGTATGAATGCACAAGGCATGCCAAAGGCACAAGTGTATGAGATGACCATAGCACAGAGCATGGCATCCACACATAAAGCATCAAGGCACATGGAAGAACAAAGCATCATGCATCAAGCTACATTGAGTAAAGATGCGAATGCTATCGACATCAAGCATTGAGAAGCAACAACCTTGCCACCTTCAGCCCATATGTTTGTAAATTAAGCCTAACCACCTGAGAGTAGCTATGAAAGCACCCACGGAGGTATTGACATGTAAAAGCCACACTTGACCACCTTAAGTAGCAATGCATGCACTAAGGGGAGGTGATGGAATGTAACTCACATCTGACCACCTTGCAGTAGCCAAAGGATCATGGCACGAAGGGGAGGTGTTGAGATATGGTGCCATGAGCACATAATTAGAGGCTAAGGTATGGTATGGGAATGTATTAAAGTAGCCACCCTAGGATGTGGACTACATGATGTGGAGATGTGGATTGAGGATATCCACAAGGAGAGATGTGGATGAGAGGATCCCACATGGTTGACTATTCAAAGGGCACTCGCTATATAAGAGACCTATTATGTTTTGTTGAGTACACAATTTCAAGAGATATAGATTTACTATCTCCCTCTCATGTCTTATTTAGTGTTCTTTGAGCCTCCATAGTTGTTATGCTCATCTAGTCACACTAGGTTTAGCACGATCTTTCATTCTTTGATAGTAAGTTAGGTAGGGGGTTGGTTAAATCAGAACTTATATAAATCCCAACAACAATGATACTACTAAGCATAAATAAGTCCATAAGGGGGGAACAATTAACTTGGGAAAAGAAGGGGAAAATGTTTTTGGGTTTCTTACCCATTATTGGGAACTTTTATTAAGACAATATATAGTCCAAGGGGGAAATTTATTTTTTTTTTAAAGAAAGGGGGGATTTTTAAATCAAGAACATGTTTGTATAATTTTATTGGAAATTATAAGCATATATATATATATATATATAGGTAAAGGTCTCCTACCAAAGACGAGGGGAAAAGTAAAATTCATAAGAGTAATGGGGAAGGGGAGGAGGGGGAAATTTTAGCCATAAATAAGTTTTATTCATGAGCCATACAAGCTTATTATAAAGACATCATCAATTAAAGAAGAAACAAATTACCTAAGGGGAGAAGCGGGTAGGCTCATAGAATAAAATTAAAAATAAGATTTAAATATGGGTCTTTAGCCATATTAATTAAATTACAGCCAAAAGTGCACCATTATTCAATAAATCAAAGAAGATAAAAGGCCTAAGGTATACATATATTGGGGGGGAGGGGGGGGGTAAAGTAAAGGTGAGGAAGTGTGTGCACACATCATGAGTGCATGTAAGTAAGAGAAAAGGAAAATGTGTGTGTGTGTGTGTGTGTTTTCCCCAAATTTTCATAAATTCCTTAAAGTTTGAGATTTATAAATGAGACATTAGATTTTATTCTTTGAAACTAAAGGCAATCTATGATCCCAACTTTGAGACCCAACGGAGTATGTCTGTAACCCATCATACATGGGTGATGCTATTCGTATTTTCAAAACCAATAACTTTATCTCAATTTGTTACATGTGTTGAATTTTAGGGGAACTTGTAGAGGAAAGTTTGAGAGGGGTTGTAAGCCCAAAAAAAAACTCTCATTCTCTTACACTTGAAAATCTTAAGGATTAAGTAAAGACCCATGAATGTATCTTTTAAAAACTAGAAGCTTAAGTGTGTAGAGCCTAAGACAAAACTAGAAGGTGTAATAGGTTAAAAACTAGAAGGTTAAGTGTGTAGAGCCTAAGACAAACCTAAGAGGGCTGACCTGCCGAGAACATAATTTGATTTCTAATTCTTTTTACTCTAAATCTTGTTTATATTTTGTAAGACCAAGTTTGTCCTAGCTTATAGGTTGTGATGTCAAATGTAATTAAGGGACCCTTTAAAGAATCACATTTAGGATGGGAGGCCTCCCAAGGACATAGTTTTAACTTTCTTACATCCTTTTTCACTTGAAGTTGATTCTATGTATTAAAGGCTAGATTTCGTTTGTCCTCTTTTTCAAAAAATGTATTTCATCCTTTTTCACTCAAGGCTCCGTGATCCATGAGTGTGCTACGATAAAGTGAATCTTATAAAACTTCTTCGTTCCTGTTAATAAAGGGATGAAGTGTAATTTGAGTTTAACTTGTTCAAGAGAAGCTAAATTTTAATTTTTTTCCATAAAGCACTTGTATTCAAGTAGGTAAGTTAATATCCAGTCTGAAGGGTTGCATTTATCAAGGCATCTTTCTTTTGGAATCATGTCTTAAATCATAATCTTTCATTTCACCTTCATCATTTATTGACAAATTATGCATGTGATGACTCTAATAAATGACTGCCTAAGTGCCTACAATGATTCATGCAGCTTATATAAATTTAATTTATACACTAACTTTAGATTAAGTATTTTAGAATTACTTTAGTCTATTGAAGGACTAAATCCATGGAGGGTAGATGAAGGCGATTCAATACATTTACCATGGACTCGAGTTTGTTCTTTTAGTTTCTAAATATATGTAGTTGAATTCTAGAATTAGAAAATAAAATTAGATATAACCATTGTGAGAACAAAAAATTGGCCAATGTAAAAATAAGAACGTGCAAAAGGAAGCCATCGTCATGGACTCAATCTATCAAGGTCATGGGGAGGGATAGCCTTCAATTGTCAAGACTACCTTGATTCTGATATCAAAACCATATTCATAACTAAGTCCCATAAAGGATAACTTGATGAACATTGGATGTCAAGATGATCTTGTTCAAAGTACACATCAATACCATCTCTATAGACTCAATTTGTTGTCAAGCTCAATGCAATGTTACTAACAAATATTTATCATTGTAGATGAATGGAACTCAAAGTGTGATTCCAAACATATTTTGAAGAAAACAAGGAGATTCAATCTTGTTATATTTAAAATGTAAAAAAATTCAAAATCCACAATAAGGTTTATTAAGATTATGGACTCCAAAAAACCCACGAGGTTTCATGGGTCTAATTGAGACTAATTCAATCCTTTTACTACAATTCTTTTGTTTCCCTTATCTTCTTTTGCACATGTATCTCTATCCAAAAAACCCATGTTTAAGTTAGTCTTTTTAAATCTTGTTCGGATTTTTTACTACTTGGTTCTACAAGCTATAAGTTGTCTTGAACGGAATGCAAAAATTGAGACGCTATGACCTTGAGAATCAATTTAAAAAAGTGATTGGAGAGGCTTTTATCCATTGCAATGACCTACAACTTGTAACTTTACAACCTTGATTGAAGTATGATATCTACCAATTTTGTGAAAGAAAGCTTCCTTACCCAAGTGAAGACGCTTCGTTGTTAGAGTAGATAGTCATGTTAACATGAAAAGTCTTTTAAAACGCATATAGGTCAAGGAAAACTTATCATAAATTCAAGCACAACTGTTTGACAATACACTACTTGTTACTTAAGGATGCATATTATGGGCAAACCCTCGTGAGGCAATCAAGTATGAGAGGCTCTGAGGATGCTCATGCAAAAGACCATATCTTTAGAACTCATGCAAACCTAGTACATTAGATCAATGGTCCATATGTAAATGAGGTCGAAATCTTAATGTATACCTATTAAAATGGATTACCATACAAGTGAAATTACAACATTGAAGTAAGCTTATTGACCAGTCCACATAAAAAAATGATATCCTTTTTTAGCTACATGAGCAAGATATGGTACCATCTATGCAAAGATACTACAAGGTCAACAAAACCTACACATGCCATTTTCGCCAGGGATTAGTGCAACAAAGTCAGCCCTCCATAATACCGGTCCCCTTATTTTGGGTGGTGAGGCATCATGACAAGCCCTGGGAGGCACATGGCTCATAATCATACTTACCAATCCCCAAGCAGTGTAGGTACTTAGGAACAGCCTCACCGAGAATCGTCACGAATCCCTGCACTAAGCCCCTCTTTTGTGGATGACTGCTCACCCAATCGGACACACCGATCTCCCCACCAAGGAGGGCATAGCTTTCAGTGACTACTGATTATTTGAAGCCTCCACTATCTGTCAGAGATAAATACAATGCACATACAATCAAGGACTCAAATTGTAGTCGTTTGAAAAAACTCAAAAGGCATGAGCGCTGTGAAACTTGATATACGCTATGGGGTCTTGGAAACCTGGTGCTGAGGTGCGATATTAAAGAGGTTATAATAATACCTTAACCAACATATTCTACTATCTGCAGTCCACTGGGATGCAGAACTTCCGATTAGGAAGTAAATAAACTCACAGCAAAATGAGTTTAACCTATGCTTAACTCACAGCAAAATGAGTTTAACCTATGCTTCAATAGGGATTCCTATCCACATTCTTAAACAACATATTCTAGCCCAATCAATAAATGACTCGCTCATTTGGACGTTCGACCTTAAAAGTTTACTCAGTTTTTTCCTTGCAACCAAATACTCGTACCTCCACTTTCCATCAGACTAGATCTTAAACAGACAAAGTGCAAACATGGAATCACAAGAAATATCTACTCCATTTTTTGAAGTGTATGCTCGTCAAACATTAGAAGCAAAGTTTCCATACTAACTGCTTCAATTCCCACACTCATGATTTCTTTCTTTTATTACAATATTCCTATGTAGAAGGCGTCTTTCTATCGTCCAGGGCGTAGAAAATGGTTATAGAATTCGGACCTTTCTCCTTGAAAGGACAAGGAACACTTGCGCTACAAATAGCAGAATACAAGAAAAGCCAACAATACCTATCGATAAAAAGTTCACCCAGCATAGTTGCATAAACGAATTCGGATACCCCTTTAACCTGCTAGTGTGCCCTATTATAGCCTTGATTGTAGAAAGACTTTTGACCGTAGAACTGAATCCTGAATCGTGGCCTTGCTCCTGTTCGATTCGCCATCCACACCCCGTTCTAAACCCGGAAGCACAAACTGATTCGAATCCATCCACTCCCTGATCCAACGCTCCGATATCGAATTTACGCCATTATTGAGGTGAGCCGATCGATTTTCAAAGTCACGGGAGATGAGAGGATGAAGAAAAAAGGGGATTTGCTTCTTGGAAGACTCTTGGTCGGACGAGATAAAGGAGAGGTGCTGCAGCACAAATCGATAAAAGGTATCCATTTTGGAGGGTCAGAGGGGTTAATCTAAAGGCAAAGATTGAAAATTCTTGCTTGAATTTCTGCTGCTTCGATCTCAATGTCTTCAAGAACCTCGACTTAGCTTCAAATCTGTTGGTCATCAACCATCTCTGTCCATTTGACAGAAATCAAAAACCACAACAATGATCAACACAACTTATGCCCTCGCTTGCTGTCCACTTACCCTTAAATCCATTAACACAACTTATGCCCTTGCTTCCTGTCCACTTACCCTAAATTCCATTGGCCTTGTCTCAATTAATTAACCCAGGGTCTTAGGGCCTTAGCACATACATGGCGCTAGGATGGGAATCTTTTTGTCATCATTACACCCATGGATTTAGAATCAGAGTAGCCACTTTTTCTCCCATCCTGGACCCTCGCCTCTAGACTGTGGCAACCAGAATGGGTCCCCTTTTTTAGGGATTCCAAAACATGGGAGGATGACAAGTGTCCTTGTCCCCATGTGGTCCCCACCTCTTAAACACATGAAATGATGCCATGTGTCCTCTTTTACCTAAACCCATCCCTAGTTCTTTTTTTGTTAGCACATGGTGAGATGGGAATAGGATAGAAATATGCATGGGACCACCTTTTCCCATTCCCATCCTATTTCTTCCCATGTACTAAGCCCCTTAGGATTATCTTGAATTTTTTGCCTTGCAAGGGTCTTAACCGTGGGTTAAGAAAAGGTGTTTATGTGTGGAGTTTCTCAACATTGACTCAATTAGCGGGACCATTAGGTTAGCGTGATGGTTAGGTTAGGTTAGGGTTCGTATACTTAAGCCTTTTAGGGGCATCATTTGTGAGGTGTTTGTGTTGGCTGCATCGCTTCATGAAGCTTCTTTGTGAGCTGTTTGCGTTTTCACTCTCTCTCGATTATGGAGATCATTTCTACTGGGCTGGTCCTCGCGTTTTCTTGTTTCTTATGATCACCTCTATTCGCGGTGTTTCGCTAGTACTCCCCAGACACTCCGACATGCGAGTTGCTAATCTTGCATGTCGGTGTGGAGGGGAAGAGCAAAAGGGCCTTCCACAGTGTTTGTTGTTTGTGTTTGTGTGGTCTCCTATGAATTGTGTCAAATTCAATTGTTTGTTTGGTTGCATGGAAACGAGAGAATGAAGACGGTTGTGGAAGTGGCTAGGAAGGTTCTTGGCTTCATGTCCGTGTGGAGGGGAAGAGAAAAAGGGCCTTCCAGAGTGTTTGATGTCTGTGTTTGTGTGGTCTTCTATGAATCGTGTCACGAATTCGATTGTTTGTTTGGTTGTGTGAAAACGAGGAAATGAAGTCGGTTGTGGAAGTGGATGTAAAGGTTCTTGGCTTCAGAATCAGCTATTTTCGGATTTTGTTGATCTTCGTTTGCCTATAAAAGGTCGCATGCGTGCCCTAGATTCGTATTTGTGTCTTGCAATCGTATTAGTGTGAAATTGTTTGTGTACAATTGGAGCATACATAATTCGAACAAAAGAGGAGATTGCAGTTCTCCTTCTCGATTTTGAGAAGGCTTATGACAGGGTGGACTGGGGTTTCTTGGAAGGCACTATGAGGAGGCTAGGCTTCAGTGATAGATGGATTTTATGGGTCTCCTCACTTTACTCTCACTCTTCTAGAAGGATGGTGGTCTGTGGAGGTAGAGGACCGGCTTTTCAGCTATCCAAATCAATACGACAGGGATGCCCGCTTGCACCTTACCTTTTCCTTTTCGTAGCGGAGGCTATGGGATACTTTATGCAGGCTACCAGTCATGGCACTTTGGGCCTTCATCTGCCTATCCGACAGGAGCAGGAGCTTCTGGACACTGAGTTTGCTGATGATACGGCACTGACAGTCAGAGGAGATGCATATAGTCTTGCTACTACTGCGGATTCAATTGACAAGTTCTGCCTAGCCTCATGGGCACTTGTCAATTGGAACAAATCAAAAGGCATCTGGACTAGAGCTCAGCAGGATACCCCAGCATGGGGAGGAGACAGAGGCTTTGTATGGATACCCAGAGGCACCTCCACGAGATATCTAGGCTTCCAGGTTGGCATTGAGGTGTCCCCGACGCAACAGTTTGCCCCAGTTCTTGAGAGTATCCGGAGAAAGCTAGCCTACTAGAGTACGGCTAGACTCTCTTTGGCCGGAAGAGCACTGGTACTCAACTAGGTTCTACTAGCGACTATGTGGTACGTTGCATCATGTTGATGCTTTCATGCTGACTCGATCTGTCAGGTGAGGAGATTGCTTCGAAACTTTCCTGTAGAGTGGTGGTGATGGTTCTGAGGACACTAGGGCCAGAGTTTCATGGGATACTATCACTTTACCTTTCTCGTAGGGAGGACTTGGGGTTCTTGATCCAGAGATGCAGAGCAGAGCCCTTTTAGTCAAACTTCTTGTTAGAGGTTTGACTCTAGGAGATCAGCCATGGAAGCAGTTCCTACTGCATGGGATTCACCAGTGCACCCCCAGTCAGTGGGCAGGTAGAGTCAGTTGGATCTTCCTGATGGACCAGCATTCTCAGCCTTCCTCACCACTTGTGAAAAGGCTTATTCAGATATGGGATCATTTTCGACAGCACCTCATCAGAGCAGTTCTCTCCTCCAGAGAGGAAATTGCATCCACTTTACCATAACCCCCTGGTTCGGTACCAGGGATCTTCCCCTGGTATAGAATTTAGGACTCCCTTGGCTAGATGGCATGCTCAGGGGGGTTGTGATAGTTGGAGATTGGTTCAGGGGAGGTGTGGAGATGTCAGAGGAGGTGATCAGAGATAGACATGGGCCACTTGGACAGATTGCTGCCACCAGATTACTGATCATGAGAGCTATTCCTCAGGAGTGGAGGGATATACTTACAGATTTAGCCTATGTTGATCCCATTTCTACTTGGTCAGGTTGTTTTAGTGAGGCTGGGCTATGCATTGGAGTTCGTTTAGGACCAGCTTATATATTTTGAGATGGACTCCTCTCACAGATTGTATCCCACTCAGCCCCTGGATCATCAGGAGTTTCTTTGGCAGAGAGTCAGGGTCATTGGTTGCCTGGGTAAGGAATGGGCCACAAATCCTTCCAGGTTGACCATTGCAGAGGATATTAGATGGAGACTTTGGATTTTTCAGGGTCGACCTCTTGCGGAGCTTGACTGGGACCCAGGTGAGTGGGCATGGCCTGCTCCGGTGGCAGGCGTTCATCCTCTTTCATTTTTTCAGTATTCGATGAGGGCAAGTTATAGGCTTCAGTAGAGAGACTCTCATCACCTACCATCTATCTCCTAGCATTGGCACGCACAGGGACTTACTACAGAGCTCTTGCTGAGCTATTGGACCCACTTCTGGGGCATCAGTAGAGCCAAGAAAGTCTCCTACTTTCTTTGGCTCACTATACATAGGGGCATACCTGTGGGTACTTGGCTTCAGCGGATGGGTAGACCCTCCTTGTGTATGCGTTGTCAGCTTGCAAAGGAATCTAGCAAGCATTGTTTATGGAGTTTCACCAGCTCTAGAGTGGTATGGACAGGTATCTTCAGGTTGTTCTCATATGTTACATCTGAGTCCTTTCTGATGACTTGGGGTGCTACTCTTTAGGGGAGAGGATCTGGAGCCTTTACTCTCTTTGAGTCAGAGCCAGGAGACCACGGTTTCTTCATGCAGCATCGCCAAAGACGGGGTCCCGTGGAGGCTAACATCATGGAGCCGCAGGATTTACTTTTGGTACCAGTACCAGCTCAGGATTCCATGCCTACTTCAGCAACAGGGTCAGCCTGCGAGGTGATTTCCATCATTACCCTATGGCGGATATGGTGTTTGCGATGTTCTTTTGTCCTTGGGGGGCATTTAGGCACGGAGGCTGATACTCTCGCTTCCATTTGGGCGGAGATTATCTTCACTCTCAGGAGTCAGTGGGAAAAGTGTACAGGCACCTCTTTGGCAGCTCATGGGAGACTTATATCCTTCATGAGGATATGGGACTGCTCTTTATTTTTTCATTTGACCCCTTTTGGGATGTCATGGCATTTTAGACCACCTCCATGGCTTTTTTGCCACATTGTTGAGGCTAGGGATAGAGTACTTTCTCTCCCACCTATTGTATGATTTGTTTTGAATGGAATATATCACTCTTTTCTAAAAAAAGTTCTTGGACTAGTATGGGGAGCGCTTGTGAGATGGACACGACAGAATATGTGGGAGGTGATCCTTTTATTTTGATAGGTAATGTTCTTCGTATAAATTTTAAATCGGCTATGTGCACGATGGAGATCTTGTTGTTTATCATGGATACAGATGTTGTTAGTGATGGTGAGTTCAATGTAAGCCTGGTGGAGCAGGCTCGGTCTAAGTGGCTAAAGCAGGCACAGCTTTATACTTACTCGGTATTTCTGTGTAGAGTTGTTGTAGTAGTCAGATGTTTGTAGAGTAGGTCTAATGAACTTCTGTTGAACATGGATGGTGTTCACAAAATCTCTGATGCATTCTCTTCTAATGTGAACATGGATGGCATTCATGAAATGTGTGATGATGTGTTCTCTTTGTGTCCCATCATCAGCATGCTCAGGATGTTTGCGTGTTGAATGTTGTTGCTTAGAGTTACAGTAAAAAGGGGTTTTACATTGTCTCGCTCTCGGTATGGGAAGTCTGTTGTGTGTCACCTTGTGAGCGTGTACCCTTTCCTTAGGTATATATGATGGCCCTCATGAGAGGGGTTATTTATAGAACTGAGCCTTCTGCTAATGCACTAGAGCTCATGAAGCATTCCTCTTACAGAGCTCAGTAATGCTTTGTCTGACTCAGAGTCATTGCCTTGTTTTTTATTTACACCGAGCGGGTTTGCAGTTACTTGGTGCTTCTACTATCATTTGGCTTTCCTAGTCTTATATGTGTCAGCTATTTTTTAGCCACCATGTCTTTTGATTGATGTGCAGCCTCTTTATACTTTTGAGAGTAGATGATTGAGACACTGTTATAATCTTTATGCTACCACTTCTTTCCACATGTTTCAATCAAGTTTTTGAGCTATAAGTCTTTGCCATTTAGTGCGACAAGTGCTGAGCTAGTGCACTCTCTCTCTCTCTCTCTCTCTCTCTCTCTCTCTCTCTCTCTCTCTCTCTCTCATGCTTGCACAAAGCCCTCGGATATGGTTTTCCAGATTGCTGGTTGTCCAAGATAGACTGCCAAGCCACTAGAGGGTTAGTTCAAGCTTTTTGGAAGGCTGGAAAAGGCATTCACCAATGGCCTAATGAAGCACGTAGACCAAAGGGAGTGCAGGGAGAGAATTGGAAGAGATCTTGATCCTACCATTGAGCTTCGAACACAGCAACTTGGCTGCATGTGATGGGCTCTAAGGATGCATGGTTTTGGCATGTTTCACATTGAGACATTTTGGTTGTTCTACTATGGTCTTTTCCTCTCAGATCAATGTTTTTGTTGTAGAGGCAAACGATAAGGAAGGTAATAAAATTTTGAGGGAGCTCTGGAAATGCAAGGTGATCATGAGAAATCTCGAGGTGGTTGGCTCTTGATTACTGCACATTTGCTTTCAGGTTAGCTTCTTGGCTAGTGCCTTGTAGGCTCGGCAAGAACAAAATGGCGTATTCTCAAAGCCCACTTCCATCTTCTTGCCTGCACATTCATACATGCTTCACTCCTTGGCATAGGAGTTCTATTAAGGCATTAAGGTACTAGGGCACATGCCTAGATTTTCGAACATATAGGCTGCTCATCTCTTACATGTTTTGGCCATTTAACAGGACAATTACTAAGCTAGAAACAAACTCCCTGCTCCCCACCTCAGTGAAAAAATCTACACCTTGGCCTTAGTCATTTGTCTTTTGTAGTCTTTTGTCTCACTTGTTTGTCATAGCCACCCATGTCTTTTCATTAATGTGTAGCCTCTTTGTACTTTCTAGACTAGATGAGTGACTCGCTGTTCTAATTACTTAAATATTTGTCCTACTTTTCTAGTGACTATTTAGGACAGTGCAGGTGCATTTGTGCTGCATATTGCCTAAAAAAGGGTGCATACCTATAGTCGAATGGTATCTGCAAGTCTGAACTTGATTGTTTTGAAATTGTTAGTACAAGCTTCAAGTATTAGGAGCTGTAAGGGAAAACAGTGTTTTGCTATGGAGAGTGCTTGTGAGATGGATATGGCATGTGGCGTGATGATCGATTCTTCTTGTCGTTGCATGTATGTAGCAAGCCAAACCATTCTTTTGCACTGTTGTGTCGATTATATAATCATTTACTTAAAATATGTTATTGAATCATGAATTTTATGCGAATTATGTCTCGTTGTCCACCGTCATTGTTTGTTTGTTGTGGTTAGTGATGCATGACTGATTGTAACGTTATGGTCTCATCTTCCAAAGCTATTGGAAGACATTCTCTGGAAGGCCCAACATTTTATATGAACCATCAAAGCTGTTTCGGCCTCAGTGCGAGAGACCCACCATTACTTTGGCCAGATCGGTTGCAACATCCTCGTTTTAGCTGAGAAGTACATTGCAATGTGCATAGACTATAAGTGCAATGGAGGAGCAGCACTTTGTCAAAGCTATGCATCAAGTAAAGGAGTTGAGATTGCACATTATGTATTTTGAAAATTTGACTTGGTTAATACATATTTTTTTATGCCTACAACTATGTTGAGTACTTATGATTTTAATTAAGAATCAATAATTATGTTAATATGGAATTATAGAAAAACTTGTAATGCTTAATAAATTATTTGTTTAATGGCATTAATTGTTGAACTATCTATGTAGGGGATTGTTAGTGTAATGGCATCAATCGTACGACTACAGAACAACTACTTAAGTAGGATACATTATTTACCCAATTCGCTTTTTGGTCCTACAAGGATCTTAGGATTGTCTTGAATTTTTGGTCCTAAGTTTTTTAACTCCAACTTTTTTGGCTTAATCACACTAGTGCAGTTCTTAAGCTACCTCTATTCCTTTACTACGCATACTGATTCGGTCCAAATACCCATGCTTTTGTTATTACTATTATTTTTACGCAATATTTAAACATGTCTTGTTTTAGTGTAACCATTAGGTTGAGGTGGTGGTCTTACTAGTGTTGGATGTGAACCGTTACAATAGATCCACTCGCTGCAAATGTAGTTGTCTAATTTTGACTTACCATTTTTGCACATGGCATGGAGCCAACCATGTAACAAGGGATTAAGCGAGTACTACGAGAAATTCCTGGCTTTAGTTTATTGTCTGTAGTATTATTGTTGAGTGGGGACATAGTTGTGTCACAGAGGTTGAGGTAAAATTGTGTTGCCAATGTTGAATACAAATCGTTACAATAAAACTATATGCTTCTATGTTGCTGCTGATGTTGTGTGTTTGAACTAGCTTTTTTTGTCTATTTTTATGGATTTGGCAATGAGTAACCATTGTTGTACATGTTTTTTAATTTTTTCACCTAAAGCAGTCGCTCGGCATGGAAAACCCAATTTATCATCAGGTTTTTTATTAGCAATTCATTTGTAATAGTAGGCCGTAACTCGAATGTTTTGTATTTCAAATTCATCAATGGTTGGTTCCTATGTTGTGCATGCATCCATGCCTATTTTCATTCATAAAAATCTTGAATTGATCGCACGTAGCTGCTCCATGCTTGTCCTATATGGTAAATCATACTTAGCAACCATGAAATTCATATAACAAACGAAGTACGCATAGAATGGTCTCTTCACCTAGATTGTGTTAGACATTTGATGAGTGACTCATTATACCATCCATAGTGAAAGCATTCGTGTAACAATAGTTGCGAATTGTCATGCAGTTACATTCGTTCAAGCTTTGTGAGTGTGGTGAGGAACTACTTTGGTGACTCCACATGGCCTTAAGAACTTAGGACTTCAACGCAAAGTGTTAAAAGCAAATTGTAGTTTGTAGCAGTTGATTGTGAAAATGCCTCAGAAAATATCATCTTCTAATGTATCCTCTAGCTCGAAATCCATTGAAGTTAGAAAGAAGGAACTCAAGAAGAAGGCTATGAAACATAAGAAACAAGAAACAAGACTATGACAAAGCCCTACTACTATATTGATGAAATTGACTTGTCCATCAAAAAAGGAATATTTGAAGGGAGAGTTCTCAACAAGTATGGCACATGGCCCTTATAGAATGTTGGTTACCCAAAGAGTTTGAAGCTAGATCTAACTGGTTGAGAGGGGAGTGGCTGTATCACCCTCGCAAAAGGCGAGGTGTATTATGCAAATTTCATCAAGACCCTCAACGTTGGTGATTGTATTAGGATAACCAACTTCACTTTATGCAATAGAAACACTTATAAAAATGGGGGAAATATTGATTTCACCTTAGTTTTTGATTCTTCCACTAGGCTCGAACGATGCGATCCATTTATGGTCGATCCAATGTTTGTTCCGACAACAAGTATTTGTAAGTACAAGGAGGAATGTAAGGACCTTATAAACAAAGGTCAAGTGAATTACCTTTCTTTGGCAATAGTTGCGGTGATAGTTATCAAGCTTGGGAGCTCAATCCGTTGGATGGATGAACTGATTGTTGGTGATGGTGAGGACGTGGAGGACTTAATAATGGTATTGATTTATTATGATTGTTTCCCTTCCAACCAACCTACACAAACTTAATCATGGCCTCTCTTTTGTCCTTGCACAACCAAAATTGTTTTTTGTTTTTTAATAGCTCGCATTTGTAAGCAACATGCATTCTAATTATGTCAAGATTGCATAAAGATTCAAGGCCACCAATTTTTATTATTTTATGCTAAGGAATATTAGGGTGAAGAAGAACAACCAGCCTATCACATTGAATATGTTGGATCTAACCATTTTGGTCCCGGCTCGAATTCCCTCCATCTCTGCAAGGTTGGCACGTGTTTTCCATTAACATATTCAACAACACCAACACATGCTTGATGCAAACTACTGCTTCCACTAAGTCCTTGAGCATGGATGTAGCCACCACCAATTTTAGCGGTTGATCAGACTTCTTCATCAAGCCTCATGGGAAACCTTATAGAGATGAAGCCTCATGGGAAACCTTATAGAAGTATTAGTAACAGTATGTCGTGCAGTGGTACTCTGCAATTGCCTTCTTAAATATGCAACACGTGCCTCATTGCGAATCTAATAAAAAGAAGCCAATTTGTCCCAAGCAGTAGTGTCCTTAGTATTGTCGGAATCAACTCAACACTATATGAGCCTATATGCACTTTTTGTAAAGAGGGTAAAATTTCAAAGGACAATATTGTGGTTCGTTGTTTGACCTACAAAACTGAGTTACAATTCTGGAGAAAATTCCCAAAGTGAAAGACATTATTACAGGTTTGGATGGTGGAATTGTAGACATTACCTTGAAGTACATGTGGTGGACAAGGTCTTGGATATACCTCATCCTTTCATAGAAATGCTCGAAGATGATACACACTTTCTAAAGTCCGAACTTTTTGACATGAAGATTGAAGGCAGGCTTCTAGTTAACATGCATGGCGTGGTCACATGATTTATCCCTTTGCAGAATGTCATTGCATCATCACGTTGGTTAGCCAATCCCTTCACCATAGTATTACCATAGTATGATGGGGTTTTCAATGGTTTCCCAGTTTACAGAAAAAATAGGCATACATAAAACCATTTGCAACACATAGTTATACAATTACATTAACATTTCCCCTTCTTCTAATACATATTGTTATATGCTTCAACTAGAGTATTCTATTTGCACTCCAAGCCAAATTTACACATAAGATGTAGCTAAAAATGTCACTCCATTTAATCAAATGCAAGCTTTAGTCTAAACTCATGGCTCATAGAAATCTTGTCATCACACATTTTAAGTAGAAAATCCTAATTTTGTTGATTGCGAAAAAAAAAATATCAAGAATATGTTTCCAAATTTAAATTCATTAACATGTTATCTTTAGATAGAATGCTACAGGCCCATTGATCATTTCACTTGAGTAACTTCATACAGAATCAAACATACTACACACATTTGTGGTACGCTGACAAAAGCCATCTCACAATATTCACGACCTACTCTCTTTCTTCATTACACAATGCTAGCGACCTACTCTCTTCCTTCATGCACACATTCTACAACATCTGAATACTATTGTGACAAACAAATTAATTCTTGAGCAACTCCTCTCATACTCTATTGCATGTTTTCAAAACGTATGCCTATAAGCAAAAACAATTCACGTGCAAAACTTTGCAATTGCAACCACAACTTAAGTACTCTCTACATCGTGCACAACATCAAAGATGAAAAACAACCATCTTAACAAATGAACTATAAATACATCTCACTATAAAGACTAACAACATGGACACATTAGTGACTACATCCATTCTATAGCCAACAACAACTTGTTAGCACTAACATCGAGGCCTGAGACAGTAATAACAACATAATTCCTACTTCCCAAACATCGACATATTCAAATTGAACTTCTCCTGAGCTATGGAAAATTAGTACTCCACAAATGAGTGTCTCCAACAATTTAAAAGAAATACACATTGACAGCTCCTTCTGCGAGCTTTATCCGCAAAACAAGTGTGTATTCACATGTATATCTTATATGTTGCAATTTCATATCATGCCTGCAACACTAAAAAAGATGGTTTACTTGGAAGGGAAGAAGTTGTGACAAATGGGGGGGCGAGCATTTTCTGAGCGTACCTTTTCAAGCAACTTTACTCACACATCAACAATACTTTGTACTTTTTCAAGCAGCTTTACTCGCGCATCAACAATACTAAACAATACTTTGAAGGATTACTACATGATGGTTGTTACTGTTGTGTGGAAGATCTATTGTTACAATACATTTTGCTCAACATTTTTGGTTTTGAACTTAAAAACATATCATTTGCATGATGAAATAGACTGTAGTACTTCAGTACCCATGAAGCTCTAAAAACAACCGAAACAAATACACCTTGTTATAAAACACCCTAAAATGTTTACCTTCATAGGCAAAGCACAAACAATTAAAAAAAATAACACTCGTTGTACAGAAGGCATGGTGACTGTATTGGAACACATTGTTGAAACAAACATCTCCATTTCAACATACGATGTAGTGCATACCTTGCGTGAGCAATTTCCTTCAACATTAATATGTCTTGATACTACTAGATGCAAAATCTCAAATCTTTAAAAAAGAATACAAAATACAATTCCAATATCGACACATGAGTCCAACAACCAAGATAATGGCCACAACGAGAGGATGGACCATCGTCGTTACATTCCAAAAATGACACCAGCAAAGCAGAATCTAACTATAGAAACATCTTCGACAATAGAAAAAAGAAAACATGCACATACAACAAATGATTTTTTAACATTAGCAAAGTATTCAAAAACATTCAGAACTCCTACAAAGTACATACGTGCATACATCAACGCAATTGAAGATACTTCAACACATGGATGCATATCCTGTGAATGTTTGCTATTCAAAAAACAAATAGTAAATGTTAAAGAAGACATGCATGCTTGGGTAATGACCGAAAGACATTGCAACACACCATTTTAGGAAAAGCACAACACATTTGCATAGAATGTAAAAAGGCCATACGTGCAAATACATTGCCAAATATTTTGTCCCCCTCCAAAATTCGACGAAATACTACAACATCTGTTATAACAATTCTAAATGATATTGAAGAATGATTGGTTGCCTCAGAATAGCATTTACTCAAATCAAAGAACTGTCATATGGTGGACAATATGGAGTGCAAGGTAGCATTGTCAATGTTGCATCTAACACAAGTAAATTGCAGCACATCTTGCCACGATTCATTAACTATGAGTCATCCATAATACTCAAAATCAAGAAAAACCTACAATATAAGAGCACATACCTCCTCTAAGAAAGTTCATCCAAATGTTTTAATGCAAGCGCTACACACACTCATTCAAACACCACTTTACAAAGCTAACAACATCAAAATTAACAACCAATGGGCTGAATATTTACAACAAATAATACATAATGACCAAACTATAGAAGAAGAAAACAACAACGAACCTGATGAGGAACATAATGATGGCACCTACACGGACACACTAATTCATAATCTTATTATGGCTGAGCAAGTCATAGATTATGAAACAAACATCAGGTATGTTGCTCCTTGTGAAGACAACAGACCATTGGGTTTGTTTCAAGACAAGCATAGTGAAGAACTGAACTTTATAACACTCTTCTTTGGCCATGAAAGTCAAATCGGAAATGCAAAGCTAACATACCAAGACATTGTAAGTGGGAATTAACACACACATCCCTTCATTTCTCACAAAATATACCAAATCTATTCTTCAAGTCAATCAAAGTTTTGATCAACCAAGTGATGCAATCTATTTGGGTTCATTTGCATACAAGAGCACTATAATATATGCAAAGGATGTCATGAATGACACCAATATTGAAGCCATTTTGAAATCTAGAATTGGATACAGAGACTTCGAGAACCTATGCACTTCCCCGGATCATAAAGAGAAACTAAGGAAAGATGCATTTGCAATGATGAGACAATTGGGCTGTCCAACCTTCTTTATGACACTATCCTGTGCAAAGAGACTATGGGAACCTTTGACAAAATGTCTACAAACATATTCAAACAACAACAAAACATGTCCAGAACACAAAAACTCAACCACGGAATTAAGAGAATTGATAAGAGACAATCCAACGACATGTGCAAGATATTATATGCACAAACTCCAACAATTCCTAAATTTAATAATGAAAGACAAACAATTACTTGGAAATGTAATGGACTACTTCTTTGTCATAGAATTTGAAAACAGAGGAAGCCAGCATGAACATGGGATTTTATGGGTACAACATGCACCTACACATGGTTTTCATGAAAGTGAAGAAATCATCTCCTTCATTGACAAACACATAACATGTGACAAGATCCTACTACCATAAAATATTAAAGGCATCCAAACACATAAGCACACATTTACTTGCAAAAAAAAATCAACCACAACTGCAGATTCCACTATCCAAATACTCCACTACTTGGAACGATGATATTAGAACCTCTGCAACAAAACATGATGCATAGTTGTAAACCAACATACCAAACCATTTCTAAGAACATGGACTACATAGAACATGGGGCACAGTTGACGTTTGTTGAATGGATAGACAATATTGGAGTGGATATACCAACATATAAAATAGCACTATGTTCATCAATATCAAAATCAACTCTATTCTTAAGAAGAAAACCAAGACATTTTCACAAATGCTTTTAATCATGAAATGAGTTTCATATGGCAATCAAACAAGGATATACAATACATTATGGATCCATACTCAGCTACAACATAATGTACATTATACATCACAAAAATGGATAATATGATAAGAACAATGTTAGAACATGAAGTCAAGTGTGAGTGTGTCCTAGAGTCCTAGGGTGTCCTACAGTTGTGTGGGTGTGAATGTACCTAGTAGGTGAGGCATTAATGCCACCTCCTAGTGGTTGGTGTGTTAGGTGTGTGAGAAGATAAGGCTACCTAGCCTATAAATGAGGCTCTTGTACTTGCTTATGATGACTGAATCTCAATCTAGTTATGCACCTCATCTCGTCTCCATCATGTGATTGCCTATCTCTCTCTCCCTATTCTTGGTTTCTTCATGTAGTATCAAAGCTAGTTCATTCAACCTGTCATCTACTTCTCATGGAGGGTGTCTAGATTTCATCATCGACTTCCTATAGCCCATTCGTTGATCTATAGCTGAAGGTTACCAAGCTACTCCTAATGTTTTGTTACACTAGCCTGCAAGAACCCGTGTAAGGCCTTGCGCATCTTCTGCTACCCTGTTCAGTTCTTCTGAAGATACCTTTGGTGAAATCGTTGCTCTTACTAATGTTCAACATCAAATCCAATACATGGCTCCCACAGTACATCATGACCAACTCAGAGATCTTGAGCTTAAGGTGCAATATAAAAATTCCCTACTAAGCACAGAGAATGCCACATTGGAACAACAGAGACGTTAGCAATTACTAACAAAGAAATCTAACATGGAGCAGGAAGTAGATACAATGGTACATGAGCCTAAAGTACAATTGTTGCAATTACAAGGACGAAAACATTAGCTGGAAGAATATGCCTCTAAGATTAAAGATAGAATTAAGCAAAGACTAACATGGATGTTTTTAACATCCACAGAGTACAGTCGCCGAATGTAGGGTAATCAATGATTAGAGGTGATTAGGCTTCATGATCTACTTCAATGGACAAGCTCAGGGAGTTTGATCCCCAAATACCCCAAGATCAATGATTGTAGGAAACGTGCACATGGAAGAAGTACAGGACAAGATCAAGGAGTTTGATCCCCAAATATACCAAGGCCAAAGATTCCAGGCAACATGCACAGATCATAGGTTCTAGCTAACACCCCAAGGCCAAATACTACAGGCAACGTGCACATTTCAAATCTACATCAACAGAAATAGACATGGAAAGAGTACAAAGCTCAAGGAGTTTGATCCCAAAATACCCCTAGGCAAAAGAGTGCAAGCAACGTGCATAGGTTATATATTCCACCTGCAAGTTGTTGTTAAGTGTCTTGCAAAAGTTAAGCCTCGCCACTCTAGGTTTTGAGCCTCATTCACGGGGTTCGAACCCCAAATTACTTAAGGCATGAGAGCACTCAGGGAGTTTGATCCCCAAATCCCTTAAGTCTTGGAGGTGCGAGGCTAACACAAGCGCTATTTGGGAACCGGTTAGGAACACCTCCTAATGTCAGGTTTGTCCCAAGCGCTCAAATATACATGTGCCAAACAACCGTGAAAAAATATTTTAAATATGGAAAAAGAGGAGTTAGCATATGTACAAAGAGGTGACACCCATGAGTCTTTGGTTGTAAAGAGAAGGAGAGTGCTAAAAGGAAAAAAGTTGGCCCTCCCTTCAAAAGCTGACATGTATAAAAGGCAAAAGTGTTGACTTTGGTCTTCATTGTTGTTTGCACAAGTTTGAATGCAAGCTCCCTCTTCTTTCCAAAAATTCGCAAATTTTCTCAAATCGCTCCATGTGGGAGACCGGGTCTCCTTCTCCAAGGAACTTGGTCATTAACTTGGAGATTGCTACGAGCCGGCTCCTCAAGGGATTCGCAATTCATGTGGGAAACACTAGGGCGGGTGGTGGTGGTGTGGCCTCCCTTCCAATGGATTCATCAAGATGTGCATTGCCTCATGAGTTAACATTGTTTGAGTGACTGGCGGGGGTGGTGTTACTGTGGGCCTGATGGGACGTAGGGATGGCCTCAAGCATGGCTCGAGTGGTGGTATCCACGTAGTTGCTGGTATTGACATTGGAACAAATGTGCCAAGGCCTGCATTCATCGATGCAACATGTATGAATGGAAAGGGGCATACTCCTAATGGAGGTGGGTCTTGGGGCATGGGAACATTAGTTCCATGCAATGGGCGGTAAGGTGGAAACTGTGGTGCTGCATAGTTGGCGAAGGTTGGTGACACTTGGGCTATTGGGGGTTTGTAAGGCACCCCTTCTTGGAAGTTCCTAGCATCCCCTCGGCTAGGGTCTTACCTTTGAAATTCCCTCATCCATGGATCTTCATCATCCATGTGTTCCCATTGGGAAGGTCTTGTATAGGTGGAGGTGTATAGGTGGAGGATCTTAGGTCTGCGAAAGTGGTCTCCATCCTAGTCTGTGGTTCGAGAGCTGGATGTTGCTGACCTTCCCTTCCTACAGACATGCCAACAAAGGGGTTCTCCATGTTTGCCGACTTAGTTCGGCCTAAACATCCAAACATGTTGGAGAATGTACCTCTCAGCCTGAATGGGGCTTTAGAAGCCCGTGGACCTGAAGGGTCTTGCATTACTTCGTCCAAGCTCTCCGTCTCATCGAAGCTAGATAGATTTTCCTGTCAGGGGCCTATTAATGAGTGGGGGCTAGGAATCGAGCTTCTAGATTCCCAGCTAGGGTGTAGGATGAGCGTAGCTCGAAGCACTATCTTCCAGCATGGGATCCTTGGGCAAAATTCTCCTAGACCTCAAGTGCATGTGGGAGACCTCTAATTGGGCACACTCAAGCTAAACTCAGGTTCTGGATTTTTTTTTAATTCCTAGTTACCCCAGTGGTATCCCAACGGTCATGGGGATAGCTCTATGGTAACGGTCGTAGGGATAGGGTATCGTACTGGACGGAGGGATACTAGTATAGCGATGGGCGGCGGAGCGAGCAAAACGTGACGGGCGATGGAGTAGATGTATCGCACCGATTGGTGGAATAAGTCTTGCCACATGTTTGGCGAGATAAGATGGAAGTGGTATCCCTACGAGCATAGGGATAAGGTTAAAGACAATGGATGGTGGGATAAAGAGTCAGCGGGCTACTGACCAATGTGCCAATCGGTAGTATAGTCATGGTGATGGGCATGGGGATCAAAATAGCAACGGGCGGAGTGATAGGCGTATTGCAATAATTGGCAAAATATAAATAGCAATGCGCGGCAAAATAATTATAGCTGGTGATCGATGGAATAACAATAGCAATAGGCAGTGTGATAGGTGTAACGCAATGATCGATGGGATACAAATATGACCACGAGTGTGGGGATGGGCTCACCATGCTAGCAGTAGAGTAGCAAGATAGCAACGGTCAATAGAATAGCTCTAAAGCCACAAGTCAACGACTGTTAGGTCGGCGGGATAGTAACTCTGCACGCATTAAATCAAGGCGGTGGGTTAGGCCGTGGTCAGAGGTTAGATCAATGGGATATGGCTATTGCACCGGGTCAATGTGGTGTAACCAGCGGGATACTGCTAACGCACCAATCGATGGGATAAATAGTCGGCGAGATAGCTCTATGGTGCCGACTCGACGAGATAGTGGAACACAATGTCACCATTTGGTTTTGTGGATTTTTGGGGGATTTTGAGTTTCTATTCTAGTTTTGTTATGCTAGGGGGTGCTACATACCTAGTTCACCTACACAATGGAAAAAACTTGAAGAAAATACAATTTTTGCAAGCCAAAATACAAAATTTCTTGAGGGGTGAGTTCTAGAACACAAAACAACTTCAAAATTCCACAAGAATCATCATTTTGTTGCTTTTTTATGTGTTTGGACATCACACACTCCTTAGCAATCTCACAAACTAAGATCCTATCAACTCAAAACACTAAAAAGCATAAAAAACAAGCTTCAAATGCTCCAAATGACTTTCCAGCAAAAATGACAGCTTTCCTAACTTTTCCGTTCAAACCTCTCATTTCTTCACTCTTTCTTCTCCTATAACTCCACTAACAAAGCTCCAAGTTAAGATTTAATCCTTGTGCAATGGGTACATAACGAAGGAAGACACGTGCAATGCAAAAGCATACCTTCATTCCTTGACAACAGTGCCAAAAATGTGTGGGCCTTGGCGGTGACTCGCGTGTCATGGGGATGTTGAAGAGATGCCAATAGAGCCTCCACTCCAAGCTACTCCTTGTGAGAGCAATGCAAGGCATGAGCCATCCGCAAGTGTCGCTCAAGCAGCCTTTGGATTATTGCAATGTGTTTCCATGTGAGAAAGAGGGAAGGGGGAGAGGGGAGAAGAGAGAGGAGAAGGGAAGGAGAAGGAGAAGGGAAGAGGAGAGTAAAGGGGGATGGAGTGGCAAACACAAGGGTGCTACAATAAAAACAAGGGAACAGGCTTGCTTGAATTTGCCATTTTGAGCATGCACTACCATCATAACATTCCATGAAACTACATCTTGCTTTGGCATTTTTTTGAATATTTGCAGTGCATCATCTGAGCTACCACACTCACCATACATATTGAGATACGTGTGCTAGTGTAGCAGCCTTAGAGAAAGGTTGAGAGATCCATGCTCTTATTGTTGGCAAGACATGGGAGTTTGATGTGGTGGTGGGGACACCCCTCATCAATATGTATGGTAAGTGCAGTAGTCTGGATAGAGGAAGATAAAGATTGGACCTTCTAAAGTCCAACATTTTTGAACCTTTGTCATCACTTGGCCATGTAGTCAATTTTGAGGTTCACTGCCTGGAGTAGTAAAAAGAATGTTATGTGTTTTTAGTCCTTATAGACTTTGTAAATCACCTCTGGTCACCATATGATGTAGACCATGTGCTATGTGTTTGCCTCCATGGTACCTCTTGCAGACATGAGAAACTAGGTCCAAAAGGAGGCCTAAGATTAATCCTTGTATGGGGGAAAATTTATGACATACTCCCACCATTAAACTATGGTGTGATGATCTAGAGGAGTTCTTATGTGGTGGAAGTAATAGAGTCATGATAATAGAGTCTCATGACAATGAGCTGTTATGTTTGCATTGCCACCTTTCTTTGTAATTCTCATCTATGAGCATTGGCATTGTCCTTGTACTACTTGTAATCATACCACCTCTATTGTAAGAAACTAGAACAACCTATTAGAAGGACCCAATAGAGGATCCCATGTGTTCCAAATCTACTATGTTTGCCTTGAAAGATCTCTTCTGGTAGGTCTGCAATCATTCCACTTTTATGCATCTCCTTCAAAGAACTAAGGTTTAGATGACCAAACCTCTCATGCCACAGCTTAGTGTTCTTCACATCGGCTCGAGCACTGAAAGCTGAGAGTTCATAGATGTTGTTGCACCGTGTACCTTTACCAACGACCTTCCCTTGAAGATCCAGAATCCAAGCACCATTCTTATCGAATTGAACTTTGAGGTCCCGATCCGTGATCACAGAAACAGACAAGTTCCTCTTGATATCTGGCACATAAAGGACATCGGACAACTGTTTTACAACTCCATCTGACTTGAGAGCAATCGTACCTTTTCCTTTTGCTGGACATTTTGCATCATTGCCGACTGCTACCAGGATGTCATTCCTACTAGCTATAGAGAGGTATACCAATCCTTTCGACTAGTCATGTGGTGGGATGCACCACTGTCAATAATCCACGGTTCATCTGCAGGTACATGAATTGCCTCCGTGCAAATCTCCTCAATTGCTACAAACAGCTCTACTGGTACTGCCTACGCACTGTTGCTAGACTCTTTCTTTACTCCGTTCTTCTCATCGGTAATCTTCTTCCGACACTCATTCTGCTTGTGCCCTGCCTTGTTGCAATAGAAGCACTTGATCTTCTTCTTTCTCTTTTTATGATCAGAAGAAGATGGGTTGCCAGAGTCCTTACCCTTACCTTTCTTTGATCGAGTGTAGAAAGCCGAATCTTCTCCAGTCCTCGTCTTTTGATGCATCTCCTCCTCTAGAAGCATTGTGCTGAAATCCTCAAAGTTGAGGGGTGGATTTCTATTCTGCGTATTCAGCGCCGTAACAAGACCATCGTACTTTGGTGGGAGAATCCGTATGCACCTTCGTGCTAGATTCTCGCTGGTGATGGTGATGCCAATCACAATCATCTGATCGCGCAGATTCTTCACCCTGGTTTTGAACTTCTCTGTCGCTTTAGACTCAGATAGTTTCTCGTTCGCAAGTTGAGTCTCCAGATTCTGAATCCATGTCTGATTCGTGGTCTTGTATTGATTTTTCAAGACTGACCGTCCATGCCTACTCTGCTGTGGTGACATGTTGAATTAATGCCATGACAGAATCACTTACACTGCAGACAATAGAACACAGCGCATCTGCATTTCTTCTTGTCCATGCAAGAATCTTATCCGCAGTTGGTACTATCTGTTGTGCTGCATTGGCCAGATTCGACCAGTTTCAGGTCCACCCCAGTAGCAGTATCTCAAAGCTCATATGTGCTTAGGATGGTCTTCATCTTGAACTTCCAGACTGGGTAGTTAGTGCCATCCAACTTTTCGCTTTCGTTGAACGGTGGGATTCACAGTCTTGCGGGCTGGGCCATCTCTCACAATTTGCTCGCAAATAGAAACACACTACCAAATCTTCTTGCTAAAGTCCAGGCTCTGATACCATGTAAGAAAACAATACGTTTGTGCTCAACAGATAATAGGATCTCGTACGCAAGAGAGAAAAGCAGATAGAATGAAGAATCAAAAATTTTGAAATTACCCCATCAGCTCTATAAGCACAATGGAAGAGCCCCCTTCAGGTCCCAAACCCCCTATATCCAAAAGCATGGCTAAGGCCAAAAGGACCATGGCTCTGACAAAAATAAAGGAGGAAACCAAAGAAAAAGAGGACCTACGTCAGGTACTAGCCCAGTACAAGGCTACACGATTGAGGACCATAAGATCCTATACCAATAGGCCAAAAGGTCTCGGGAAGGCGAATGCTCTCAAGGGTATGATGGGCCAAACCCTAGTCAAGGAGGTTAACCTAGACCCGGAAGGGCAAGACCCCCAACCCATATTCGTCATCGTTGATGATCTCACCCCCAATGAGGAGAACGCCTTAATAGCTCTCCTACAAGAGTACAAGGACCGCATGGCTTGGAAGTACACTGACATGAAAGGGGTTCCTACCAAAGTAGTGCAGCACAAAATCCCCATGCTAAACAATGCCAGGCAAGTACGTCAACACCCCTACCCTATGAATCCCAAATATGCTCTCATAGTGAGGGAAGAAATCCAAAAACTCATAGATGCGGGATTCATCTATGAGATTGAGCATACGGTCTGGGTATCACCCATCGTAATAGTCCTAAAGAAAAGTGGAAACATTAGAGTATGTGTGGATTTGAAAAAGGTTAATGCCGCCACTAGATGTGACCACTACCCCTTTCCATTCATGGAACATGTTTTGAAAAGGGTAGCCAGAAAGGAAGCTTATAGCTTCCTAGATGGATTTTCGGGTTAGAAACAAGTGTTGATCACCCCACAAGATCAACATAAAATCGCCTTCGCAACTGAATGGGGTGTGTATGCAGCCAGGGTGATGATATTTGGATTAACCAATGCCCCTACCACCTTTCAATGGATAATGATCACGGTATTCAAAGAGTATCTGAGAGACTTTGTGGAAGTCTTCTTGGATGACATCTATGTGAACTCGAAGTGGGATGACCACCTGAAGTACCTTAAGCTTGTCCTTGAGAAATGTCGTTTATACCACATATCCTTGAATCCCCTTAAGTGCCAGTTTTGAGTCAAACATGGTGTCATTCTAGACCACATAGTGTCTCGGAATGGAATCTCGATGGACACAATAAAATCAAACTCATCTTGGAGTTACCACCCCGCACCAACACCAAGGGAGTCCAACAATTTATTGGCCACACGGGCTATTACATGAGATTCATCTTCTTCTATGCGAACATAGCCCACCCATTATACAAACTGCTAGTATCCTTTGAGTGGACCGAGGAATGCCAAAATCCTTCGAAACCCTCAAACTAGCTCTAGCAACCGCACTAGTGTTGAGGACACCTGACTGGAATTTAATATTCCACATCCATATCAATGCCTCCAACTTTGCCATCGGGTGTGTGTTAGCCCAACCCGGGGAGCACAATCTAGATTACCCGATATAGTTTGCGAGTCACGAACTAAACGAGGCCAAGGTTAACTACACCATAACCAAGAGGGAAGGCCTGGCAATGGTCTATGCATCAAGAAGTTCAAGCACTACTTGTTAGCTAACAAGTTTGTCTTCTTTGTGGACCACCAAGCATTGCTATACCTAGTCAACAAGCCCTGCATGATAGGACGCATCACCAGGTGGATGTTAATCCTTTTAGAGTTCGACTTCATAGTCACTATATGTAAAGGGAAAACCCATGTCTTGGCCGACCACATGTCGAGAATCCCAAATGGTGAAGCCCCAACGAGAGTAGAAGATGACCTTTCGGATGCTTTCCTCTTCTTCCTCAACCTCATCCCCGAATGGGCCGCAGAAATCGGTAACTACTTGGCAAACCCCTGGGCTAGGCCCTTAAGAAGGATCGAGCCCGCAAACTCATTAAGGATGTAGCGCCATACCACAACTGATAGCAGGCCAACTATACCATAAGGGCAAGGATGGCATCCTACAAAAATGTGTGTGTGAACACGAATACATCAATGTGCTTGAAGAAGCCCACTCCAAGATCGCAGGAGGTCATTTTGCCGCTGCTGATGTTACAGCATGTAAAGTGCTGCAAGCTAGCTTTGGTCGCCAACACTCTTCGGAGACATGACCGAATTCATTAAACGATGCGACCCCTACTAGCGTATCCAAATCCCACACAAGGCGAATATGATGCCCTTTATCAGAATCCTGATCAATCAACCCTTCAAAAAATGGGGCATCGATTTTATTGGACCCATAAGCCCTTCAGGCTAAGGGAATTGGGGCCAGATACATCATCCTAGATACTGATTACTTCATCAAGTGGTAGAAAGGAGAGCCACGGTGAAGGCCGATGCGAGATCCACTGCCAAATTCTTATATGAACAAGTCATCACACAGTTCAGATGTCCATTGGAGTTAGTCAACGAAACAAAACATTGAGGAACTCACTTCCTTAACGAAACGATAGCAATCCTAAGTAGTGAGTTTATGATCATACATACAAAGTGCCCGAGAGCTCCAATAAAATATGCTGCAAGATCATCACCTGTACAGTAGAAGCCAGTGGCACTAACTAGGAGCATAAGCTCATAGCAGTATTATGGGCCTACAAAACCTCCTACAAAGTGGCCACGCACTATACCCCCTTCAACCTAGCCTTTGGGGTGGAAGTGGTGATGCCAATGGAGTATGTAGTGCCTAGCCTTCGTCTTACTGTTAGGGAAAGACTTACAGAGAATGCATTAGTAGAATGGCTAGTTGACCTCGAAAGGTTAGAAGAGACAAGGTTGCATGCAGCCTACTCTCTTTGCATAGAAAAGGCCCAGTGTAAAAAGTGGTTCAACCACAACCTCAAGAACAAGGACTGGCATAGGGAGATTGGCACTCCTATACAGCGTCTGTAATATCAAACACAAGCTAAAGTACCAAGGTATGGGTCCCTACCATGTGGTTGAGATCACTCCCTAAGAGTCATGCCGAATAGCCACCCTTGATGGGATAGAAATGGATGGCTACCTTAACAAGAGCATATTAAAAAGATACTACGAACCGCTCACTCTCTCCACCCTTCAAGCCATGCATAGAGAAAAAGAACTCAAGGCCGAGGTGGCTAGAATGAAACACTAGGCCATTGAGGAAGCCAAATTCCATAACGCTAAGCTCCGATAGCATAAGCAAATGACACTACTTAAGGCAATGACTGAACAGATGCAACGAATGGATGAGCTAATAGTAGAGCCAGCTAGGTTGCTTGTTCAACTATAGGTTCTGTGCATGCACATCAAAGTACTCATAGATCCAAGAACGAGCCACAACTTCATCTCCCACGAGGTATGGGAAAAGCTACAAGTACCCGATTATATTGGGAAGAACCTAGTGCTACACCGTGAACTATCAAATTGACTGGTGCACCCGGACTACTTCACTCACAAATGGTGGTAGAACGGTGGTAGTCCTGCTGTGTGGACCAAGTCCTGCTCATTCAGTTCCACCCTTACCGGTCCATGACAACGAAGCTACACAAGAGGGTGGACCAGAAGCCCTAGCCACCTCCAACACCCCAACAAAAGTCCCCCCCCCAAAGGAAGAAGAAAGCCAACCATAGTGGTAAACCAGTGCCATTGCCTGCTCCACTGCCACTACCATCCTCCACTCAGGAAATTCATGAACAACAACAAGTACAAGAGGCTATCCTCTGTGCCCAACGTTACTTCAATCAGACCTGACACCCAAAGGAAGTCCAAGTGGCACAGAAGACCCCAGTCGCTCCAGGAACATCTCTTCGAAAACCATCCACTACAAGAAGAAGACCACACCACTAGCTCATGCTTCGAGCCTCAAGCTCCAACCTCATCCACCGCCACATCCCCCTAATAGCTCTATCATCTCCCAACACTTGGGCAGCCAAGGCAAGAAGGTCGCCTAGGTCCCGAAGACGAGCAATGCAAGGACTGATCCCTCCCAACACTTGGGCAGCCAAGGCAAGAAGCTAGGGAGCAATGCAAGGATTGATCCCTCCCCTGTGAGGTGTTACACAAGAACCTCCCTCTAAAGGCAAACCCTCAAAAGTAATTTTGCGATCGTACCACCTCCAATGGTACCGACCGACCTACTCATGAAAGCAAGGGTCTGCACCCAGGGAGTCTCACAAGAACCCGCTTCCCCCAAAAAATAGACCACGCTGCAACAACTAAGCGCAATGCCAATGTGCCTCTAGCATCCAAGGTAAAAAACAAGCTAGACCCTTACTCTACTTGGCTTCTAACACGCTATGCGGCTACACGACGTCTATCCACACCACATTCCTCATAATCATCAAGTCCAGGTCTAAGTGAGTCTGTATGGTAGGCATCTCACTCGATGCACCCGCAACCCACAAGTCACTGTCGAACACGCACACACACAAACATCAATAGTTAGCACTAGGTGAAGTAGGGTCAGTACGTCCATTTTTGCATTTGTTCACCATCTTGCATGCTAACTTCACAATCTGTCCCACACCGCACAAATGCACTCCACTCACTCCCTCTCCCACTCCCCTTCACACCTCCCCTCTCTTCTACTTCTCTACAAAATTGGTCATGGCCATAAAAGTATCCCGCCGACCGTCGCAATCTCAGATCACACTGACCATCGCCATCCCGTATCATGTCGATCACAGCCTTACTCGTACCCCACCAACCATCACGAATGCCAGATCATGCCAACTATCACCATCGACTTACCTCGTTGATCGTCGCCATCCCGTATCACACTGATAGCGGTCTTTTTTCATAACCCATCGATCATCGCCATCGACATACCCCGTCGACTATCGCCATCAACTTACCTCGCCGACTGTTGCCATCGACATACCCCGCTAACCGTCACCATTGAAAGACCCCATTGGCCGTGGGGATGCAAAGTCTATATAAAAAGGCCTTATCCCGTCGGGTCATTGCCATAGCAGTTTCCCCAGACTCTTGCAAAATTTGCCGAAAATTCTCACAGCTTCCTGCCCTCTTCCACTACCATCCAGAACACCCTGTTTATGTCCTCCTACTCTTCCTCATCCACCGACTCCCTCATCACTCAACTACCATCACTCTTTCTGATAGATCCTGAACATGAATTATTTAAATTCGAAACAGAGTTGGGACTCTGCTCCGCCTTATCCCATAGGCCATTGGCCCCTAAGATTCTCAAAACACCCCCTCTGCAACAATCCGTATGCCTTTCGAGTTCCACATAAAAGATTTACAAGGGGAGGAAGAGGTATCCAACAGACAGGCCACCCAGGAGGGTAGAATAGCAACTGGTACACCCCCCTCAAGATCAAGGAAGCGCATCCCAGCTCCAACAACAAGCGAATACAAGTCGTGCACTCCCAGTCGCTCTCACCATTGGGAGAAGCCTGGCTCCAGGAATTGGATGTGTGCATTGTGCACTCATGCTTCACTTACGAGGGTCATGACTATACCCTCCACTACCATACAGTGGCAACATATGCAACACTGCAGGACCCAAAGGTGTAGGATGCACTCAGAGTCGCTGGCATGATCAGAGTGGCAAACCGTCTCCCATGCCACTTGGACATGAAGCTGCTGGCAGAATTCCTCCAGGCGTACAATAGCAACACCAACATTGGCATCCTGTGAGATGTAGCAGGCAATGCCCACCACTACCAGATCAATCAGGATGTGGTACATGCAACCTTTGGCCTGCCACTCATCAGCAAGAAGTACTCCACAAAGAAGAAGCTATACGCCCTCAGCAAGGTCTACCACTATGACCAACAAAAGAGCAAGGGCTGACTCCAGTTCACTGCCATTCACAAGACCAAGGTGGAAAGGCCGCCAAGTGCCTTGCAATGGCTCATGCCAGTCAAGCACATGGACCACCATCAGTCCATCGTGCCCAATATCCTACTATGCTTGGTGGAGCCCTAGGATACAAATTGGGTAGACTACTTTTGTACCCAAATGAGGGATGACTTCAAGACACACGAGGAAGTAATTGGCGACCCCATGTTGTACATGTCGATTCTCTACTACTTGCTGCAACAACATCCACTAGTTAGCTTCGGATTGTGGCCAAAAAATCCACTATAGGGCCAGCACCGATAGAGCCCAAAGAAACAGAGGTCAAGCCTAAGCGAGCGAGGACAACACCTAGTAACACTCTGGTTGGTTATGTGCAACTAGACCCAAGCCAGCTGCTCGCACAATATGAAAACCACCAGATGCAAGAATTCATGAACCGACAACTGCGACTCTAGCAGGCGAATTCTCACAACAAAGGCAAACGGGTTTAAGAGGAGCCCATCCTCATCGAAGACCTCCAAGGTGATGAAACAATCACCATTGGCCTCCATCCAGGACCCACAGCCACGCTGACCACTCCCGCTACGCCCTATGTCTTGGTCTCCACAACCCCCCAGGAGACCACATCCTTTGCCATTGGCACTTCTTCCTCTCCATGGACAGGCCTAGCAGAGGCCTTACAGTTTTGCAACGCGCCCCAATATAGGGCACCAAGTGGCTATAGCCACATGTTAGTCGAGCAATTATCGAATGCAGACCTGATGGAACAACACCTATTTGAGGCCATGACATAGCTCCCACAGGTCGCATGGACAATTTTGCAGAGGAGGCAAGAACAAGCCTCACAGCTCTCAACTAGTCTCCTTCAGGCACAACTCTCTGCACATGACAACCAATCCGTCCCAAGCCACGGGTCAAGCAGTAGTACAAAGAGCAGAGGAGTACCGTGCAAAAGCTGAAGAGCTCAAGCTAGCCCTTACAAAGCTCAAAGATGACCTTGCCCCACAAGCGAATCCTTGGTCCAAATTCTCATGGTCTAGGTCAACAAGGTAGAATCTGGCCTGCAAACAATGCTGGAGCAAAAGGCGCAGGTAGAGGCACAGTATGCCAGAACACACAGAACACAAGAGCACAATCAGAGGAGTCAAGATTGGAAGACTAGTAGCAACAAGAGTTTCGAATGTACAGGGAGGTCGCTTTATAGTTTGCCACATACACACTTACACCACGCACAATCCCCCAAACCCTCCAAATGCACTTCAACGCACTCCACACACAAAACCTCATCTTCCACTTAGACCTCACAGCTCCACTTCCTTCTAACACCCTCCAATCCATCCTCCACCATAAGCCTGACCATTGCTACCCCATCTTAGCAATGTCATACTTCTCCTTAGATCTCCAACCCACTTCTCTCTCTCTCCTCTTCCCCTTTGACCTCCAAACTCTAACCGCCCATCCCATCCTCCTCAATTTTTAGGCATGGTGTCGCATCATCACGGAGTCCCTTAATTACCCTATGGACGATGAAGTGATGCAAATCGCAAAGCCGGAGGAATTCAAGCCGTGGGTTTGCACACTCAAAAGTCTACAAGCATACATTAATTGGATGCAGACCTACTACCGAGCCTCTGCAATCCAATCTCAAGGGCACCTTGTGGCATTCCAGCCCACAACACCGCTTGAGTGACACTTGCGGATGGCTCGTGCCTTGCATTTCTCTCACAAGGAGTAGCTTGGAGTGGAGGATCCATCGGCATCGCTTCAACGTCCCCACGACACATGAGTCACATCGAGACCCACATAGACGTTCAGATCACCACCTGGATAGTAGAGATGAAGAGGGAGTTTTTAATCGACTAGATGAACTTTCTTCATAATGATAAGATTGTAGTGTGGATAGCTATATCTTACAAGAGAAAGTAATGGCACTTCAGACAGTAGAAGACTAGATTAATATTATGTTTGAGGAAGATAATGTTGAGGTGGCAAGACGCTTTATATGCGAGAGAGGAGAATCTCCAAAAACTTATGGCTTAGCAAAAATTTGAAGAATTTCAAAAGGAGTCATACATGTTGAGAACAAAGGTACCAAGTGTGTCTAAGAAGGAGACTTCCAACCAAACAATATTAATGAGGGGAGGGATACATAGATCCCCACATAGACTACATGTTCAAGAGAGAAGAGGGATAGTGAAAAGTGTTTTAATTTTGCTTCTTCGTCTCAAATGTTTGAAAAAGTTAATGTTTTCAATAAGGTTACTCACACTCTTGAGCAAGATAATATGGAAAATGTCAAGGACCCAATTGCATGTAGTGATGCATGAATAGCAAAAGTTTTGTTGGTTGCAAAAAGTATTGTCAACCAAGAAAAACTTAGTACTATGGTAAACAAACACACAATGGCTTTACTACCGCAAGCCACTAAAACCATTAATTTGATAACTAATAGGATGTTTCCAAAGGACACCACCCCAACAAGGGGTTGTATCTAATCATTTGACTATATTTGACAAACTTCTTGAGTTCAAAGTAGTAGATTATGAGTCCTCGGATGTGGAGAATCTAGATACGGCCATGGAAAATATTGTGCTACAAGAAATAGGGAGAAAAATTTGGAACAGCCCACTAACAATCATGACTTGGATACTGAGAAAAATGTTCAGTAGTTATTATGCTATTGTGACTTAATTGCATCTCACTGTGTTTTTGAACACAATAGTTTTCTTTGTTCTAACTGTGTTTTTGACACATAAAATATGTCTACAATTTAAAGTTTATCGTTTCTTTTTTATTCAAGGCCACTCATTTTGTCCCTCAAATTTTGCTGAAAGTTTTTTAGTAGACGAGCTTTCTATGGGGGTAGCTTGAAACTCAGTATTCCACCAAGCTCTTCGTTTTATTTTCCACATAGAAATGGATTGATGTGATGTTTACATCAGAAAGAGAATCTACTAGATTGTCTAAGTTCAAATTAGCGCTTGATTGGTGGGACTAGGTCAGTAATTTTTTCCAAATTCCTATCCAAGGTGTGCCCGTGTGGGTGATAACGAGTGATAAATCTAACCCATATTTAAGACATAATTATGTAGTAAGTCATATTTGATCTTAGAAAGTGTTTTGTTGTAAGAAATATGAGAATAAATTAATGATAGCTCATGCTATGCGCAATGTATTATTCTCCATTTTTGGATTGTTGTTGTATATTTGAATTGTATAGTTCATGAGAGATGATGAAGTTCTGATGTTTTTCATATCGGTGAGAGAGAATGTTTGCTAAATTCGATTCAATCCATATTCAGTAATGATTTCCAATTCTGTATTCTAAAATTTACTTAGCGGATGATTGTTCCATTTGACTTCATATTATTTTCCATAACCACCACTATACTCCTCTCCTCCACCAATCACAATTTGATCCTAACTGCACGAATGCAAGTGCGTAAAGATGTGGGTGAGCTGAATGTTATAAGTGCATGTGAGGGGAATGGAGTGCAATGTTATAGGAGAGGAAGGGAGTGCAATGTTGAACCAATATATGATAATGCAATTGACACATAATTAAATGAGAAGAAACCCATCCTATAACATCCCACCGTAGGATCTAGTTTTAATTTGTTGCTAGAGGACAATGTCAAAGTGAAGTGAAACATAAAAATTCCATATGTTACCTAATTGAAACATAAGAAACAAAGGAGAAATTGTAGAATGAATTTTTGAAAACTATTGCCATAGGAAATGTGAGTGTCTATGAAGTAAAACACAAAAATCTTTACATTTCCACAATACTGCATTCCAAGACTATTTGCCATCACTTAGGTGATTCCAAACCCTCTTTCCACTCTATGGAAAAACATAAACAAGAAATCTATAAACCATCATTACCATATGAGTGGGTGCCATAGTGCCCAAGTGAATGTATTGAAGTGCATATCCACTCTACTAACAAAAGTGCAAGAACAAATGGATTAAGGAGAATCCAAAAGTATTATGTGGCATACTAAGTGATGTTGAATTGACCATGCTATAAGAATCCCATATGAGTGCACAAACTTCCTTGTTTCCTCTAAGTGGAACTAAGGATCTCGTGATGCCATCCAACATACCATAGTTGCATCCAATCCTTAATAATCTAGCTCACTCAATCGTTTCCTAGCTCATGGATACAATAAACTCCTTTCTAGGACTATTTAGCCACTTGAGCGATGCCCAAACTCGTGGTTACAAATGAACTCCTCTCTAGAACTCCTTAGCCACTTGAGCAATCCCCCAAGCCCCTTTATTCCTCTCATTGGCCAACACATCAACAACCAATAAACAATTCCTTGACAAAATCAAGGCCTTAGTTCTCAGTAATAATGCATTGCCTCACATTTTCAATGGCACTATTGCAATATCATATGGATGAATTCAATCATCAAATATAAAGTGAGAAGGGCAAGTGTACTGCATATGCAAAAAGAAGTGAACAATATTTCCTTATGATTACACAATTTATGATAGCCCCTTTTAACTAGAGTTGGGAACCTCATAAGTTGTGTGACCCTCATGAGTCCTGTGACCCTTGGAATAGAACATTGCATGTAAGCATGACAACCATATCCCCTACCTATCACTCTCTACACTTGGTACATTCATAAGCCACTAACTCACTTTGGAAACCCATGCTAGAATACACCTTTGTAAGTGGGACTCCATATGCTACACATGTCTAGAATGTAACTAATCTTGCCAAAATGATGTACATCAAACAACTACACATGTAAATAACATTTTTTATTAGATCAAATAAAAACTTTAGATGTAGCGCATACACACCATAGAAAGGCAAAATAAAATTTTAAATATTTTGGAAATGTACCATCAATAAACCTTAATTGCCACATGAATGCTTTCTTTGGAGTCATATTCTACAAGCTTATTAGATTATTTAAAAGCCATATTCTGCAAAATTGTATGTTGTCATTAATGGTCTGGATGGGAATTGATTTGATGGTTTTATTTTTTGTAGTCACTCAACCATTACATCTTAGATAGTATGTGAGAGAGGCCTTGGTAAAGTGTAAATCATAATGTTGATAAAGTGTGACCCTTGATTTGATATCCAAATCTATGTACAATGTTTTCATGCAAAAATACTACAATACTCATTGTGATATTGTCTTTCAAAGCCCTTACTTTACGTAACAATCTCTCGGCACCACGAAGTGGTGGAATGAATCTTTTAATGTGTCTTATAAAATCAAGGAAAATATTGTGAAAATATTCCCAAGGTAATCCTAGATGTAAAGGTTGTAAGGGCAATACATTACTTGAAGTAATTTTTGGTAGTCATATAACATTGTGCACCACCATAATCCAACTTAAAGAATCTTCTCTTAAATGCTTTCAAATAAGTTTAAAAGTTAATGTCTCTCATTTCTCCATACTCATTGGGGATTACAATTCATTAAATAGCAAGTGTTGCACATGCTTCTTTTGGAGTCATATTTGACAAGATGTCATTGGATTGCATCAAAAATTAAACCATTGTTGCACATGAATTTGCCCAATAAGTAAGAGAAATTGTATTCTCATTAAAGCGTGCATATAGCTAACTTTGCAATTATTAGATATCAATGTTCCACTCTCGTGTAACTATGCGGGAACCAGCTAACTCTACTTGTAAGCCCCCCATATGAGGAGAAGCATTTGAGTAGCTAGATTATCTGGTAGGTCCTAGTTTGGACACCAGATGGGGGCCATGTGTGGCCTGATGGCTGGACGGCTTCAAATAGAGTTGGCACACTACCAACTAGGCTACATGCAAGTGTGGGAAGGCATCCCATGACTGACCGCACTGAGGGTAGACGGAGCATTTCTTGGGGTAGCCCCCTCTCAGTTGCGGGGCCCGTTTGGAGCCCCAGATGATCCCAGATGAACAGGGACCATAGAATAGTTGCTCTATTCTGTGCCACGGTTCTAATGTGTGGTCGGTGGCCTATTTTGGGACCGACCTCTAGTCGGCCATTTTGGGCCGACTGGGGCAGTCTCCCAATTGGGTCTAACCGACTACGACTAGTGGCTATATAAGAGCAAGCCTATGAAGCCCATCATCATCACTGGCTACAGCAACCCTGAATCCTTAGCATCCAGCCTCCGTCCTCTACTATTTTCAGCATGCCATCAAAGTTTCTCACACAGGAGCGCATGGCTAGGAGGCAGCGCCATCTATTGTATCAGTTTTACAGTAATCAAAATTTTGATTCACCATACTCTCTCTCTCTTGCATACGAGATCCTATTATTTGTTGAGCACAGACGTTGTATTGTTTTCTTACATGGTATCAGAGCTTGGGCTCTAGCAAGAAGATTTGGTAGTGTGTTTCTGTTTGTGAGCAGATTGTGAGAGATGGCCCAGTCCGCAAGACTGAGAATCCCACCGTTCGGCGAAAGCCGAAAGTTGGACAGCACTAACTACCCACTCTGGAAGTTCAAGATGAAGACCATCCTAAGTGCATACGAGCTTTGGGATACTGCTACAAGGGTGGACGTGAAGCCGGTTGAGAGACCAAATCCAGCCAATGCAGGACAACAGATAGTACCAACTGCAGATCATATTCTCGCGTGGACAAGAAGAAATGCAGATGCACTGTGTTCTATTGTCTGCAGTGTAAGTGATTCTGTCATGGCGTTAATTCAACATGTCACCACCACGGAGGAGGCATGGATGGTCTTGAAAAATCAATACGAGACCACGAATCAGATGCGGATTCAGAATCTGGAGACTCAACTCATGAACGAGAAATTGTCTGAGTTTGAAACGGCAGAGAAGTTCATCACTAGGGTGAAGAATCTGCACGATCAGATGACTACGATTGGCATCACCATCACTAGCGAGAATATAGCATGAAGGTGCATACGGATTCTCCCACCAAAGTACGATGATCTTGTTATGGTGCTGAATACGCAGAACAGAAATCCACCCCTCAACTTTGAGGATTTCAGCGCGATGCTTCTAGAGGAGGAGATACGTCAAAAGACGAGGACTAGAGAAGATTCATCTTTCTCGGCTGGATCAAAGAAAGGTAAGGGTAAGGACTCTGGTAACCCATCTTCTTCTGATGATAAAAAAAGAAAGAAGAAGATCAAGTGCTTCTATTGCAACAAGGCAGGGCACAAGTAGAATGAGTGTCAGAAGAAGATTGCAGATGAGAAGAACGGAGTAAAGAAAGAGTCTAGCAACAACGCATAGGTAGTACCGGTAGAGCTGTTCGTAGCAATTAAAGAGATTTGCACGGAGACAGTTTATGTACCTACGGATGAACCTTGGATTATTGACAATGGTGCATCGTGCCACATGACTAGTCGGAAGGATTGGTATACCTCTCTACATCCGGTAGGGAGATCGATGACTACAGTAGAAAGATATGGATATACTTCCTGAAGACTAAAGATGAGGCTTTTAGTAAGTTCAAAGAATGGCATGTAATGGTTGAGAAAGAAATGGGGAGGAAGGTGAAAAAGTGTAGATCAAACAGAGGTGGTGAGTTCACATCAAGTGAATTCAAAAGTTACTGCAAAAGTCACGGGATCAAGAGGCAGAAACTCCCGCCACATACATCATAGCAAAATGGAGTAGCAGAGTGCAAGCATCTGCGAAATGGGCAAGAGTATGATGAAAGGGAAAGATTTGCCAAAGTCTTTCTGGGCTGAAGCATGTAACACGACACTTTACATTTTGAATCATAGCTACACAAAGGCTATGAATGGGATGACTCCACTGCAGGCCTTTTCTAGTAAGAAACCCTCAACTGCACAGTTCAGAGTTTTTGGATGTAACTGTTTTGTGCATGTCCCTGATGCTAACAGGACCAAATGGGAATCGAAGAGCCAGAAGTTTATTTTCTTGGGCTATAGTGAAGAGGCGAAGGGTTACCGTCTCTACAATCCTGTTACCAAGAAGGTAATAGTAAGTCGCGATGCGGTCTTCTCAGAACAGCCGCATCAATTGGAGGAGGATGCTTCCTTCCCAGACAACCAGGGCCAGGATATCCATCCAATACAACCACCAACATCAGACCGAACTCCCCCAACGGTGCTTGGGAGGATTCAAGATAAAGAAGAGGAAGAAGAGCCTGCAGAACCACAACGGCAACGGCCATTCCCGAAGTGGGTAAAGTAGCTTTTGGATGGAAGAGAACCTCCAACCATTGAGGAGGAACCTTCCAAACACTACCGGTCCAAGAGATTAGAGGAGCAAAGAAGGGCACAAGAACACTTGGTCAACTACACTTTGATGACAAAGGTGATTCGTCTTGAAGAACCCAAGTGTCTTGAAGAGGCACAGGGTGATGATAGGTGGATGGAGGCTATGCAGTTGGAGTATGGCTCCATAATGAAGAACAACACTTGGGACCTTGTGGATCGACCACCAAAATGCAAGGTAATCGGCACCAAGTGGGTGTACAAGACCAAGTACAAGTCCGATGGCACGTTGGATAAGTACAAGGCTCGGCTCATGGCAAAAGGATTCGCACATGTACATGGTTTTGATTATCAGGATACTTTTGCTCCCACAGCTCAACTAACCACAATTCACAGTGTTTTGGCTTTAGCAACACATGAAAGTTGGCCCGTGTTTCAGATGGATGTAAAATCCGCCTTTCTGAATGGAGATCTCAAGGAGGAGGTATATGTGGAACAACCACTAGGTTTTGTGATCCCCGGTTCAGAAGGTAAAGTCTGTAAATTGAAGAAGGCACTTTACGGGTTGAAACAGGCCCCACGAGCATGGTACCAGTGGATTGATGCCCACTTTCTACAAAACGGGTTCAGGAGGAGCCCATCTGATGCAAATTTGTATATCTATAGAGAAGGAGGCAGGCGTATGATCGTGGTCCTTTATGTGGACGACCTTGTTATAACAGGGAACCATGAAGAAAAGATCTCACAGACAAAGCAGTTGCTAGGAAGAGAGTTTGAAATGACAGACCTCGAAGTGATGCATTTCTATTTGGGGATTGAAGTTTGGCAAGAGCCAAAACAGATCTTCATCTCATAGCTGAAGTATGTTGGAGAGATACTAAAGGCATTTTGCATGGCTGAGTGCAAGACAGTTGGCACCCCTATGGAGGTTGATGTGAAGCTCTCAAACGAGGATTCATCACCACTGGTGGACGAAGCGAAGTATAGAAGGCTTGTGGGTAGTTTGATTTACTTGTGCAACACGCGACCGGGACATCAGCTTTGTGATTGGTGTACTAAGTAGGTTTTCCAATAAGCCCCGAGAGAACCATTGGAGGGCAGGGATGCGGGTGCTGAAATACATCAAAGGCACACTTGATTATGGCATCACCTATACTAAGGGCAACACCTTGATCGGATTTTGTGACTCAGATTGGGCAAGAGACTGGACTGCAGGAGATTAGTGACAGGTTACTGTTTCTCACTTGGATCTAGAGCTGTGTCATGGGTCAGCAATAAGCAACCTACAGTTGCTCTTTCTTCTACCAAGGCTGAGTACAAATCAGCATGTTTTGCCTCTTGTGAGGCAATGTGGTTGAGGAGGATTTTAGGGGACATGGGTGCAGTGCAGAACAAGCCTACGCAGTTATCATGTGACAATCAAAGTTGCATGGCAATTGCTAAGAACCCTGTGTACCACGCTCACACAAAACACATTGAGATTCAATATCACTTTTTATGCGAGCTCATCATGGATGGAGAGGTTGACTTGGTGTACTGTCCGACTACCGAGAATGTTGCGGACATCTTCATGAAGGCTCTGGGAAGAGACTTGCTAGAGAGGCATCTTCATCGACTTGGCATTGGGCCGAAAAAGTAAGTTCACTTGCGGGTGGACATTGCGGGTGGACATTGAGGGGGGGTGTTAGATATCAATGCTCCACTCTCATGTTACTATGCAGGAACCGGCTAACTCTACTTATAAGCCCCCCATATGAGGAGAAGGCATTTGAGTAGCTAGGTTATCCGATAGGTCCTTGTTTGGACACTGTGAAGATTGTGGGAGAGAGGGAAGGAGTCTCACTTGCAGCTTTCTCACATGCACAATGGGGGAATACACACAAAGGTGGAGGCTGAAAACAGTTTTCCTCTTCTTAGTTGTGTAAGCCAAAAGAACTCAAGTACAAAGAAATAGAAGAACCCTATATGTGGGTCTCAAACCAAACTCAACTAACTAAGGTGGCATACTAACTGAGCCACAAACTAGAGTAGATAAGGATAGCTGTCATCCAGCTATTATTCGTGGGCGGTGTACCAACCGCATCTCCAGCTAACAAGTCGGTGACATAAGTACACAACGGTCACCCTAGCATATCTCGAGTGGAGCTCGATATCTCAACACTCCCCCTCGAGCTCAATCCCAAATCCTGCACACCAAGCAGGTCTCTGAACTTGCGCAGCTTCTCTGCGCCCAATGCTTTCGTGAATATGTCAGCTATCTGATCCTATGTGCTGACATAAACTAGATCAATAAGACCTAGTAAAACCTTCTCCCGCACATAGTGATAATGCACCTCAATGTGCTTTGTTCTGGCATGAAAGACTGGGTTCTTTGCCAAGTGTATATACTGCTCATGTTGTCACAATAAATGACAACCGGCCCATCTGTAGACTGATGCATATCATAGAGTAGCTTATGCAACCAAGCTACCTCACATGCAGCCATTGCTGCACCCCTGTACTCAGCCTCTGTGCTCGACAAGGCAACTGTAGGCTGTTTCTTGCTGCTCCAAGTGACTGCAGCACTCCCAAAAGAGAACACATATCCACTGGTAGATCGTCTATCAAAAATGCTACCAGCCCAATCAGCATCAGTGTATCCATGCAACTATATCTGAACCCCAGCCTCATAAAATAGTCCATACTGCAATGTGGACTTCACATACCTGAGTATGCATCTAGCCGCATCAAAATGCGGTTTCCTTGGAGCCTGCATAAACTGACTTACCAACCCAACAGCAGCATAGCTCAAATCTGGCCTGGTAATAGTCATGTAAATCAAACTTCCTACTATGCGTCTGTACATAGTAGGGTCTTCCAGAGGCTCACCTGCATCTGTGCTCAGCTTCACATTCTGCTCCAAAGGAACTGAAATAGGCTTACAGCCTGTCATCCCATATTTGGACAACATGTCCAATCCATACTGCCTCTGCAAGAGCTGTATCCCACTTGGTGATCTAATCACCTCAATGCCCAAGAAATAACGCAGCTCTCCCAAATCCTTCATCTCAAACTTCTGCCTCAATAGCATTTTCACATGAAGGATATCTTCATCACTATCACCTGTGATGATCAAATCATCAACATAAATGACCAGCAGCATAATCCCTTTCTCTGTTTTTCTCACATAGAGTGAGAAATCTGCCTTGGAAATCTGAAAGCCAATAGTGACAAGATACTGTCCTATCTTGTCAGACCATGCTCTAGGTGCTTGCTTCAAGCCATACAAGGCTTTCTTCAACCTCCTGCAAACAAACTCAGGATGAGTAGCATGAACATAACCTGCTGGTTGCTCCATAAATACCTCTTCTTGCAAATCACCATGCAAGAAGGCATTTTTTACATCCATCTGATGTAAAGACCATCCCTTTGATGCAGCCATAGCAATGGCTGCTCTTACGGTTGCCATCCTTGCAACCGGGCTGAAAGTTTCTTCATAATCAATGCCATATGTCTGTGCATACCCCTTGACAACTAATCTTGCCTTGTATCTATTCACAGAGCCATCTGCATTGTGCTTGATCTTATAAACCCACTTACAGCCAATTGCATTCTTGCCTTTAGGCAAAGGCAACAATTCCCATGTAGCATTAGCATCCAAGGCATCCATTTCTTCATCCATGGCTTTCTCCCATTTTTCCTTTCCCATGGCTTGCTCAAAAGAAGTGGGTTCTGGTTCCTGTATCACTTTGACCATATAGGCATAGTGAATGGCTGTAAATCCATCATATTTCAGCCTATCCACAGGATACGTAACCCTGGTATACCTGCGCAAAATAGGCTCACTTCCAGGTGCTCTCAAAACATCCCTGGTCTTCCTTACTCCAGGTGTAACAACAGAAGGAATACCCAACTCATCATCAATGCTCTGTTCTGAGCCACTGGATTCACCATCCACATAAGAGTGACCTGCATTCACATCAAACATGGGCTGATCTACCTTCTCTTTTCCTTTTCGTGATACCTGCGTACCACTATCTGCATTGCTTTGAGGGGATTCTCCTGATCTCAATCTGCCTGTCCATGGCGAAGTATGTGAACCACTAGTAGAGGACACTCCAGGTCCATTGATATTTTGTGATTGCTGCTGTGCATTCTGTGCAGCATTACCATTTTGTGCATCTACATCAATCATCACATTTACTAGTTTATACCAGCTGCTCATCTCGTCAAAAACAACATCTCTGCTCACTGTGAACTTACGTGTAGAAGGGTTATAGCATCTATACCCTTTTTGCTGCAGAGAATAACCAATAAAGACGCACTTCTCAGCTTTTGGATCCAACTTGGACCTCAACTCATCTGGCACATGGACATAAGCAATGCAACCAAAAATCTTCAAATGAGAAATATATGGTTTCCTACCAGTATACATCTCCTCTGGCATCATGCCATGTATTGCTGCAGTGGGAGTCCTGTTCATTATATAGACTGCTGTAGCAACTGCTTCGGCCCAATAATAATCTGGTAGATCTTTTTCATTTAGCATAGCCCGAGACACCTCTCCAATATGCCTGTTTTTGCTTTCTGCAATTCCATTTTGCTGTGGGGTATGACTGCATGAATATTGCTGCTTTATACCATGCTCCTGCAAGAACCTTGCAAACTCATTTGAGAGGTACTCTCCCCCTCCATCTGACCTTAGGCATTTTATTTGCAGGCCTGTTTCTTTTTCAACCATAGCTTTGAAAGCTTTGAAGTGCCCAAACACTTCACTTTTCTTTTTCATAAAATACACCCACAGTTTTCTGCTGAAGTCATCAATAAATGTGACAAAATAGTGACAGCCTCCAATAGATGCAGCTTTTGTAGTCCACACATCAGAGTGGATTAATTCCAATGGTTTTTTACTCTTTTGAACATGCCTAGGAAAAGGTTTCCTTGCCTGTTTCCCAAATTGACAGGCTTCACAAATCTTGTGCATTTCTGCAACCTTGAATTTTGGCAATCCTGCAACAATATTTTGGGCTTGCATTGATTTAAGTCGCTGTATATTAACATGACCAATGCGTTTGTGCCAGATATCAATATCTGCAACTACACCGGTCCCATGTGCAAACATTGCTGCACTCAATTCAGGCATGTCTGCATTCAACGTAAACATCCTGCCCTTCTTCTTTCCTTTTGCTATCAAGCGACCATTATTTTTCATATCCTCAACAAAGCATCCATGAGGATTAAATCTGACCTGCAAGCCCTGCTCAACCATCTCACCAACAGAAACCAGGTTCTTGGTGATGTTCGGAACATGAAATACATCAGACAAGTATTTCTTTTTCCCATCCTGCATAGACAAAGGAATTTTGCCAATCTGCACAATAGGATGTGCAGTATCATCACCAGTCTCCACAAATCCTGGTTTTTCCATTTTTCTTGCATCCTGCATCCATTCAGCGTGACCTGTCATGTGGTTTGACGCACCCGAGTCAACATACCACACATCATTGCTTTCTTCTGCACTTGTTACAGAATTTGTCATATGCTGCACCATAAACAAATGCTCATTTCTGTCATCGCCCTGTCTACTAGAGGATGCATAATTGCCTTGCTGCAATTTTCCACTCATAATGTCATTCTGCTTTTTGTAGCAGTCTTTAGCCATATGACCCATTTTGCCACAATAGTAGCATTCAACATTGCTGTTTGCATTTTGGCTTCTCTGCCATCCACCACGGCCTCTTTGGCTCCCCCTGCCTCTAGAGTTACCACGTCCTCCTGCATAGGACTGGTTTTCTTGCGTTTGCTGCATATTCTGATTTCTACCACGGCCTACAAATCGGCCTCCTCTACCTCTGCCTCTACCTCTACCAGCATTTGAGTAGAAGACAGTTTCTTTTGAAGTTCCTGCTGAAGAAGATGCACCCCCATTTCTCTGCTCTTCAATCAACTCCTCAAAATCAGGAAAGTTTTCACGGACGGCAATGGATGTCCGGAACTGTGCATAATCCTTTCCTAGACCATTCAAGGTCACAGAAACCAAATCATCATCATCCACTGGCGACCCAATGGAAGCAAGTGCATCTGCAATTTTCTTCACTTTCATGTGGTAGTCATTTATGCTCAAATTTTCTCTCTGCACATTGTGCAACTCCTGTTTGAGTTGCATTTTCCCGGCTTGCGTATTTGTGCTATACATTTTTGCCAAAGTATCCCATGCCTCCTTTGGCGTATTTGCATCCTGAATATGCACAATCATGGAGTCCGAAATACTGATAGACAGCCAGTACATAACTTTCCTGGCTCTCTCATGCCATCCTCTGAATGCCTGCATTTCCTGTTGACTGGGAACATTAGGAAGAACAGGTTCTTCTTCATTTCCTGTAATGAATTCCCAATAGCCTTTTCCCATCAAGAAATTCGTCATTCTAAACTTCCATGCCTGGAAGTTATTCTTGTCAAGCTTCTCAGTGACAATCTGTGAAAGAGAATCAGATGCCATTACAGAACACTGCAAAATATTCTGTCACTGCAAAAAAACACAGCTTTTGCCTCACACGGGCAGATCTGCAAAACTGACGAAAGTGGTATTTCACCACACAGTCACTTTCTAGTGACGATTTTGCATCAACATGCAATAGGCATGAATCTGCAACTCCCAATATCTCTGGACACAGGCATACGATGCAATTTCTGCGGCACCTTTCCACCGACTAGCCGCGCAGTGGTCGCACAGCAAAAAACAGGGCCTTTTTCTGAGTGCCTGCGAAGAACTTCCGCCTTCGAAACGGGCCCCGAAACGGCCTCAAATCAGAAAAATAAAGTCACTGAGGGCATCACCATCTCCCGCAGCATATACTGCGCTCTCGCCACACCGCGAAGGGCATCTCAATCTGAAACAGTGCACTCCTGCACTTCTGGCTGTGCTACCTGCAGAGATTTGCTCCCAAACTCGAAATAGGAAAGCAACACTTGTCCTCTTACCAGGACACCACGAACTTGGCTTGCTTTCTTGAGCTCCTTACCACGAACAAGGCTCTGATGCCATGTGAAGATTGTGGGAGAGAGGGAAGGAGTCTCACTTGCGGCTTTCTCACATGCACAATGGGGGAATACACACAAAGGTGGAGGCTGAAAACAGTTTTCCTCTTCTTAGTTGTGTAAGCCAAAAGAACTCAAGTACAAAGAAATAGAAGAACCCTATATGTGGGTCTCAAACCAAACTCAACTAACTAAGGTGGCATACTAACTGAGCCACAAACTAGAGTAGATAAGGATAGCTGTCATCCAGCTATTATTCGTGGGCGGTGTACCAACCGCACCTCCAGCTAACAAGTTGGTGACATAAGTACACAACGGTCACCCTGGCATATCTCGAGTGGAGTTCGATATCTCAACAGACACTAGATGGGGGCCATGTGTGACCTGATGGCTGGACATCTTCAGATAGAGTTGGCACACTGCCAACTAAGCTACTTGCAAGTGCAGGAAGGCATCCCATGACTGACCGCACTGAGGGTAGATGGAGCATTTCTCGGGGCAGGCCCCCTCTCGGGTTACGGGGCTTGTTTGGAGCCCCAGATGATCGCGGATGGCTCTAGGCCGAATGGGGACCGTAGGTAAGTTGCTCTATTTTGTTCCACGGTTCTAACATGTGGTCGGTGGCCTATTTTGAGACTGATCTCCAATCAGCCGTTTTGGGCCGACTGGGGCGGTCTCCCAATTGGGTCTAACCGACTAGGACTGGTGGCTATATAAGAGCAAGCCCGTGAAGGCCATCATCATCACTGGCTATAGCAACCCTGACTCCTTAGCATCCAGCCTCTGTCCTCTACTGTTTCTAGCATGCCATCGAAGCTTCTCACATAGGAGCACATGGCTGGGAGGCAGCACCATCTATTGTATCAGTTTTATAGTAATCAAAATTTTGATTCACCATACTATCTCTCTTGCATATGAGATCCTGTTATCTGTTGAGCACAGACGACGTATTGTTTTCTTATAGCAATAATTTTGTCTTTCTTTTTGCAATTCCATTCTATTGAAGAGTAATAGACTTGCAAGAGAATTGCTAGTAGAAGTCTTTGACCTCATTAGATCTATATTTTTCTCTTTTGTCACATTGAATAGAATTGCCATTTGATTCCATGTTGGCTATGAAGAATTTGAGCTCATTGGATTATATATAAATGTATCAAGTGCATTTGATTTATATTTTGAAAAATAGATTTATTTATTTACAAAATGATAAAATTTAAAGCTCTTCATAGTGATACAGTTGATTTATAGCCCATATTTAAGTGAAATATGAGAAAATATGAACTCTTAGACCATGACATAGGAAATGGATATGATGATGTTGTTTTCACATGCATATTTTTTAAATTAGTCCTATGGAAATCATTGTAGTCCTATCAAAATCATTGTACAAAGTGTGACTTCTTTAAAGTAGTCCTATGGAAATCATTGTACAAAGTGTAACTTCTTTAATGAAGCCAAGTTTTTAACATTGAGGCTTGCAAACCTCTTTTGCCCCATAATGTGCTCAAATAAGCATTAGAATATATTGTTGCTTGAACTAAAATTGTTGAATTATTACACTTGAACCTTCTACCAACTTTAGCACCTTATACTATGATGGTGTTAAGATTGTGTAATTCTCAAACTATGCAACTAATTTTTTGGAAGATGAGTTCTAAGTCTTTTCTTCCATTTGCCTAATTGACAAGAGATTCTAATCCATTGTTGAAAAAAAGAGAGTAGCATTGATACAACTCGTAAAAACCATTGTGGCTATAAAGTGGGATTGTCCCAACTATTCTTATTTTTGTGAGGGTCTTGTGGTTCATAAAAACACTTTTCTTTGGCATTTTTGCAATTCAAAAAACTATTCTTTCTCATGTTTTATTTGTTGCTTGCACTAGAGTCAAACCACACAATAGATTTATCATGGTAGATGCATAAGACTTTTTGTGCTAACAAAGAAGAACTTTCTGCTACACTTGTTGGTTTTAAGATTGATCATAAATTTATACGTAATGTGCTGATTTCCAACTTTAATCATCGCCAATTTGGTTGGATTGACTTGGTCTACAATATAACTAAGAAGTGTCCAATCTCTTGTGCCCATTCAGAAACCAAGTCCGTGAAGAATAATGGGGTCTCTGGAAGATCGTCTTCCACTCCTATCGCGAGTTCTCCATTACATATGATCAGCCATGAAGAGCATACGTCCCTTCTAACCACCACCGTGAAATCAAATTGTAAGAGGATGAACGTCCATCGGGTGATATGGCCGGTCATGCATGGTTTGTTGACTATATAAAGGAGAGCCTGGTGATCTACAAAAAAGAAAAACTTGTTTGCTAAGTAATGCCTAAAATTTTTAACTGCATATGCCATGGCCAGTCCTTCACGTTTGGTTATGGTATAGTTCATTTTAGCATCATTCACCTAGTGACTAGCAAAGTATATTGGATAATCCAAGTTAAATTCACCTGGCTGTGACAGTATGCACCCTATTGCAAATTTTGAGGCATCAATGTGAACATGAAATACTGAGTCCCAATTGGGTGCTCACAGAAAAGGAGCAAAAGCCAACATCAACTTAAGGGTCTCGTAGGATAATTAACACTCTTTTGTCCAATGGAATATAATCAACAATTTGTACAAGGCATGGGCAATCTCAGCATAATTGATTGGCAGTAGTAGCCCGTATGCTCGGTGAATTGATGTACACCCTTTGCATTCGTGAGTGGGGGTTTTTCCAAAATGAGTTTGATCTTGTTATAGTCAGTGGAAATTCCATTCTTGGACACTACGTGCCCAAGTATCAACCCACGCTTCACCCAAAACTGGCACTTCAAGGGATAGAGGGAGATTCAATAGAGATGACACCTCTCAAATACAAGTCTCAAATACTTGAGATGATCATCCCATTTAGAGTGGACACACATATTATCTAGGAAAGCCTCTAGAAAATATCTCAGGTATCCTTGAAGGCAGTGATCATTAGCCACCGATGGAATGTTGCGAGAATGTTAGTGAGTCCAAAGATCATTACTTTTGAGGCATAAACTCCCTATTTCATGGAGAATTCAATTTTGTGATGATCTTGTGGTGCTATGGACACTTGATTATATCCTAAGAACCCATCTAAGAAGCTGTATGCTTCTTTGCCTGTGACCCTTTGCAAGATGTGCTCTATGAAGGGCAGCAGTGGGTAATGATCCTTATGAGTCATAGCAATTACTTTTTTGAGATCAAAGCATACCCTAACTTTGTCATTCTTTTTCAGTACTATGATGATGGGGACACCCAATCGGTATGCTCAATCTCATAAATGAACCCTGCGTTGATCTACTTCTATATCTCCTCTCAGACGATCATTGCATATTTTGGGTTCATGAGATAGGGTCGTTGTCATACTAGCCTGATCATCCATCATAGGGATGGTATGCTGCACTACCTCTAGTAGCACGCCCTTCGTGTCAGTGCACTTCCAGGAAAAGCAATCTTAAAACTCATGTAACAAGGCCAGTAAGGCCTGTTCTTGCTCGGGAGTCAAATCATCAACTATGTAAACCAGCTTAGGGTCCTCTCCTATACCAGCTAGGTTCACCTCCTTGACCTTAGCAGGACCGTCACACCCATTTTGGTCTCCTTGTTCGACTGACCTTTTAGCATGTTCTAGCAATATTCTACAGTAATGTACTGTGTAAGCTTTGAAGTGCTTAGGGACTTGATGCATATTAGTCCACATATCTTAGCTAGTGAAGGTCTGTCTTTATATTCCTTACCCCTTGATCCTCAACTGGGGCCCTAAGGACATTTATCATGTTGAGGGGAGCTACCATACCCATCCCCTTAGGATTGTAAGCCACCATCTTGGTCCCTATCATTTTGACCGTGTCTATAGTTCCCAAGACATGCATCCAATTCGAGGAGAACTTGGGCTCTAGGAGTGGAGCATACTAATGCTCGTCTCAGTCCTCACCCATATCCTTTTCATTATAAGCTTGGAACACATTTATGGGAGTAGTTCTCTTAGTTGTGTCCAACTCGGCCGCAAATAGATTTCCAGTCATGGGGTGTGTCTTCAAGGTCAGTAGCTCGACCCTTACAATTTGCTCATCCTTGCGTAGATAAATCCTATTAGAGGCCCAATCATGTACTAGGCTTGCGGTGCACATAAAAGGTCTACCGAGGATGACATCATAGCCATTTAGCTGCCCATGGAAATCCATTACCACAAACCAAACACGGTTAGTTGAGACCAAAGGTTTTGATCTTTATGTCCTTTAGGACTCCCACTGGTTGAGCTGTTGCACCATCAACTAATTTTGCAATCAGATTGGTGCTTTCCATTTTGGGCTTTCCCCATTTTGCATAGCATTGCTTTGTGATGATGATGACACCTGCTCCACCATCCAAGAAAGCCATGGCCTTCTTGTTTTGACAAAAAATCAAAATTACAACATTTGTGTCATCGCTCTTGAAGTACTGGCCCAGCTTATTGACCGGTATTTTGAGCACATTCAGCCCTTCGTGCAGGGCTTCGATGACCTTGGTGTCCACTTCTTCTAGGTAGACCATCTGTCCATTCATCCAATTGGAGAGATCTCTCCAAAGGGTGGGATTCCCTCTTAGCATCTTTATCTTGATGGTCAGGAACATGGTGAGCAGCCACATCCTATGGTTGACTTATTGGTTCTCGAACCTCGGATTGGGGTTCTTCAAACCCGTAAAAGGATGCAAGGTCCTCATCTATAGATTGAGGCCAAGTCGAGTCCTCCTCAAACATCTTGTGTCGCAGGAGAGATTTTCCCGACGACGTACTATTTGCAACTACTTCATCCACCTTGTCCAGGGTAGGTAGGAGCTTTAAATCTCCCTTCGGTACTTGATGATTGGGATGGATGGTGTCCATATTCTTAATATCCTCAATCCCAGACTAATTGTTGTGCTTTGGCTAGGTGTTGTTTCTCCATGGCCAGGCTGGGGAATTTGTTTTGGCCCATTGGGCTTACATCTCATCATCGATTGTACTTTTCTTGTCTTGCTCTTGGCCTCAGACCATAGTGAGGTGGGATCCATGATTGATTGGCTGAGTCTTGATGATGTTGAGGTGGAGGCTATTGTGGTCTCTTCATCCGAACCACTCTAGATGACGAGCCAATCTAAACCTTTCCCTACCTTAACTGCACTCGTGCGGCCCTTGCCCTTAGATTGAGAAGTGGATGCCCTTTCCCTATTTGCCTGTTTGCGGAGTTCCTTACTCATGGCCTTGGCTTGGGCCCTCATTGTCACATTCAATGATACCGAGGACACGGCCCCTTTCAATACTCAGCAGGTCAATGCTAGATTTCGGGTCAGGAGCTAGTCTAGGAGTTCTCCTCATTGGGCAACCTTTATATAGATGATCCACCCGACAACTGAAACACAAGGGAGTGTTTGAACCGGTTGCAGTCAGCTTGGGTGTGGGTTGATCATCCTTGTATGGGTAGTCCTTAAGAAAGTGAGGTCCTTGGCATTTAAAACAGGTTATGGCCTAATTAGCCGCTACTTTGTATGGACACTCACTAGCGCGGTACGGATAGTGGCAAGTATAACTTTGGATTGCCAATCTGCGATTTACACGTAATGACTAATGTGACTGATTTGATACACATGACTCTCATGGGGAGATGGCTCAGATGCTAGTGGTAAGGCATAGTTAGGGTCCTGTCATTGCTTGGTCGCTCCTTAATGATTACTTGTTTTATGGGAGTAATCCGTGGGGCAGTGGGGGTTATGGACCTAGAATTGGCGATAGCAATGGCAAATTTTGAGCCCATAATGGCCCTTGGTTGGCCTAGGGTCTCCTTGTAAGGCTAATTGGCCTTGATTATATTGATTAGGTGGCACCAATAAGGATAGTGGTTGCCTTTGTTGGTACATGGGTGGGGGCATTGGCTTGGGGTAATGGCATTTCCCCACCTAGCAAAATGGGCGCATTAGACTGCTAGCCTTGCTCGTAGGCGAGGGAACTCATTCGTAGGGTGTTTTCCCGTGCATATTCCACACCACATGTTGTCTTACCTTGGAAACAAGTGTGGATTACTTGGGCCTTCTCTACCTAGCCCATCCTTGAGCTATTGGGCTACTCAATTTTAGCAGGTCTATGGCTACCTCATCTATGTTTGTGCCCTTGGCCCCTTGTGTGGCATCCTTGGCCTCGACAGAGCTAATGGTCTTGTTGGAATGAGAAACTACTGAAGGAGCCACATGTGATTTCTTGACTATGCCTTATCCTTCATATTGTCATCTAGGAGCACGACATTCTTGTTGCACAACTCGAAGGATGTGGGATTTAGGGTGAATAGTGATCATGCAACTTAGCATCCCTTAATGTGATGAGGAAATGAGACATCTGCTCGTCACTCATTCTCTATTGTGGTTCACAATGAGAATTTAGATGTTTAATTCTTGCAATGTATTCCCAAAGAGTTTCATGCTCCTTCTGCTTAACTTTGTACAATTGTTTGATCAAACTCCACTTTGGGCTCGTGAGAGCGAATCCCACTACAAATGCCTTCCTTAAGTTCTCCTAGTTGATCTTTCCTCAGTCCCTAGAGCCTTGTACCATTGGCTTGCCTTGCCATCAAGGCTAAGCCCAAAATCATTCACTTTATCCAAGTCACCAATGGCTCCAAAGGTCTCACAAATTTGCTCGAACCTTTGACGTGGGAGATAGGATCCCCTTAATTTGAGAACTTAGTGATGAGCTTAGAGATCTGATCGAGCGACTGCATGAGGCATTAGTGTCCCTCCCCATGACCACTTGTGGTGCCACCCCCCTCATCACCTCATCTCAGTAAATAAGTATTGTCAATGGCACACGCAGAGGTGTTTGGGGGACTGGCACCGTACCAAAGTTGGGTGGTCCCTGGGGTGGATTATAAAAATTTGTCAGCTGAATAGGGATCGGGATGGATGATCTTGGAATCATGGGAAATGAAACCTCTATGCGCTTGGGCTTGGGTCTACTAGCCTTATCGGTACGGACCTTGGTATGGGTATGTTCACATTAGGAATTGGCCTATAAGATGGAGCCATGGGAAAGGAAGTGCTCTTCGGAGCTCCCCCACAAGTTGCAAATAGATTGGGACGAGGGGCCATTGATTGTGGAAAGGTATTATCCCCAAAGTCCAATTCATCCATCCCTCATGACTAGGCAGCCAATACCTAGGTACCTAGGGCTTAGAAGTCCTTGTGAAGGATGGCTCTATGTCATAGAACTATACGTGTGGCCCTGAGGGTTCCTTAGCTGAGGCAGGTACGTGGTTGCTTGGTGCATTACCGGATACTGCACCATCCCATGAGATTGGAGAATGACTCCCTCAAACACGAGGCTATGGTGGAAGGGGTGGGCGATTGGGGCCTTACAAAGCTAGATTTGGTAGCCATGGAGGCTTCAGGATTTGGATTCATGTTTTCCCATGCATTTGTGGCAAATATGATAGAGATTGATGAGCCTACCTGCTATAAAGAAGCTGCATGAGATTCAAGGTGGCAAGATAAAGAATACAAGGCAGCTAAGTACATCAAAAGTTGGACATTATTGATTTGCCTCTAGACAAATACAATATTGGATGCAAGTAGTTTTATGGAGTGGAACTCATATCTGATGGACAAATAGAAAGACCGACTTATGCCTAAAGGTTATAGCACTTTAAGGAAATGGAATTAAATCATTCTCATGCTTTAAGGGCAAGGGCTAGGGTCAAATGGTTTGAGATTAGGGATTTACTTCTAGAACTGTTGCTTAGTTACTCAAGGAGAAGTAACTTTGGGAATGTGTTGGTAGAATTTGGATGTTGATGTGTAGTTCATTACTTAGCCTAGTTGCATTGGTCGATTTTTAATGGAGCACATGAATATATTTTTGAAAATTTTCCAATTGTGCATGTGGGAAGATAGCTATGAATTACTACTTAGTGTTAATTGCCACAATGGTTAACAATTCATGTACCATGATAAGAAAGTGAAAATGTAGGAGAGAGATTGAGGAGTAGCAGATGATAATTCTCTTGGAGCTGAATGGGCCCAAGTAGTTGTAAAACAAGAGAAGAGAGGTACATGAGAGTACAAGGGTTAGCCCTCCCTTCAAAAGGTGGATATGTATATAAGGCCAAAAGTTGACTTTGGTCTTCATTGTGTAAGTGCAAGATTTGTAATAGAAGCTCTCTCTTCTTCTCATTCTCTTGCATTGAGTCTTCTTGCTCTTTCTTGCTAAGTTGTCTTGTGATTGCCACTCTCCCCCACCTCCTCTCCCTCATGCTCTCATTACCCATTCCCTCCCTTCTCCCCTCTCTTCCCTCGACCCCCATCTCCTCTCCCTCATGCTCTCATTCCCCTTTCCCTCCCTTCTCCCCTCTCTTCCCTCCCCTTGTGAAATCACTTGCACGCGATCCAGTAGATGCTTGGGTCACGCAAGTGAACAGTTTGCACATATGGAGCTCCCACAAGGAGTTGTTTGAGAGTAAAGGTTTTGACGGCGTCCCCCCAAGATTCCCACAATGCGTGAGTCACCGTCAGACTTCACATTTTTGGCACTGTTGTAGGGGAGTTCGAGGTATGCTTCGGTATTGCATAAGCTTTCTATCATTATCCACCCATTGCACAATGCTTCTAGCTTATCTAGAGGTGTTGTTAGTGGAATATAGGTTGGTTTTGAAGGAGAAAAGTGTATTTTGGAGTAGGAAAAATAAAAACTGCGACTTCCTTCCATGGAGAGTTTTTTGCACGTTTGAGCATATTTTTTATGTTTTTTGTTCCCACAAGCTAGTAGGGATAATTGCGAAGGTGTGTGTGGTGTCACACTTCACTTGTAAACACTAAAAAAAGAGTTGAATCACTTCAAGTTGACACAGGAGTATGTTCTCAGCCACCACCTTCAAAAATCCTCAGTTTGATGCTTTTAAGCGGTTGCTTTTTGTGCTTTTTTTATTTGAGTAGGTAGAATAGGTAGTGTAGCTCCCATTGGTGCTCACAAACCTTGAACAAAAACCTTTAAATTTCCAAAGAGCACCAAAACTAGTCGGCAACTTTGCTAAACTGGGAGTCTAAACTGGGAGTCGTTGCTATAAAATTAACGTAGCGATGCAGTCAGTCGAGTGCTAGATAACGCAATGACTGACACGTGGACTACCATTTGGCCACCCACCCCCACCCACCTCAACTAAGCCCAGGTGGCATTTAATGCACTCATAAGTATTACTTCAAAGGTCAACCCTCTCTTTAAGGCTAATGCAATGACTTGTGACCTGTTGCTTTATCAGTCTCGTCACTGCAATAATCAGTCATTGCTATATTTACCTATTGCGTTATTGACTCGTTGCTATAATCATTCCGTTTCTTTATTGGTCACTGCTTTATTCACCCGTTGCGTTATTCAATTGCTGCTTTTAAGAGGCGTTGATATATTGCTAACGCAGTGACTGACAACCTAGCGACTCACTTAGTCGCTACTTTAAGGCTAACACAATTGGACTATTGCTTTAAGGGCTAGAAGGGTGCAGAGACTAATTCTAACTAGGTAGCCAGGCGGAGTAAGCGACACATGTAGCTAATGTCTAGGAGGGTGATAGGTGTTCAACCTACTGAAATGGAGGATAGTGCTTCTGTGAATCCATAGAGAAAGCAATGAGGTGAAAATGTAAAGCTTTATTCAAAGAGTGGTTACATATATAGGCAAATGCCTCCATGTTGGTAGATCCCAGATCCACAATCATCTCCATGATTATCTCAATTAGTCACCTCCTATGATCACGCACACATCACACCAACCTGACACATCTAACTGATGAGTCACTAGAACCTTCTAGCACACCTACACTCACACACTCCTTGCATAGGACTCCAAGCCCATAGGCATATACACACACACACATCAATTTAAACCTTCATTCCCCCCCACAAATTGATGACCTCATCCCTCAGCAGTAGTACATGGGATGCTCCATGGCTTGCCCACCATCATGTGGCAACACACATGGCCCCAACTTGTGACTCACTCTTTGGATTCTTGGTTTACAACTGGGAGATAGACAATGACTATGTATGAAAAGCCCAATGAGTCCAACAAGGAAAGAATCTCAAAAGACTAACAATCATTTAAGGATGGACTATCCATGGTAGAGAACCATAATTGACCTCACACACACATAACTTAGAAAACATATGGATCGTTACCCTTGTTAGAATTGACTTGGGTGTTGTAAGCAGTGAGAGCTTTGACATTCTCTAGTTGTTCTTCTTCTTCAGTCTTTGCTTCCTCAACAAGATTGATTGAAAATCTCTTCTTGGCATAACATTCCTTTTCAAAGTGTCCAGGTTTGCCACAAAAGTTACACTTCATTTTGCTCTTTCCCTTGAAGTTGCTTTTGGCCAAATATGCCCCTTCTTTGTTATCACTTCTTTGTTTGATCTTTCTTTCCTCTTCCAAGAGGGATGCTTCAATTTCTACCAGACTTATCTCTGGTATATTGGTGAGTGTGCTTACAATAGTGCCATATTCTTCAGTGAGACTTCTAAGTAAGATGGCAATTACAATATCTTCATCAAGATTAAACTTGATGCCAAATAACTGTGTCAAAATGCTCTTCATTGAATTTAGATGTGAAGAGATGGATTCTCCTCTATCCAATTTTAAATCAAAGAACTTGATAAGCAAGCTAAACTTAGAGCATCTTCCTTGTGCTCCAAAAACATGCTCAAGATGAGTCCATGCAGCATGAGCAGTCTCACATCCATCAATGTGATGAATAAAGGAATCACTCAAACCAAGAGCAATTATAGCAAGTGCTTTTTCATCTTTGGGAAGCCATGAAGCTTCTCCTTTTCTAGTTGTAGGTTTAGTTTCTTTTCCATTTGCTACCTTCCATATTCCTTTTCATGAGAATAAACTTCAGTTTTATTTGCCAAGTGTGGAACCCCTCTCCTTCAAACTTATCTATCTTCAGTTTGGAAGCCATTTTGGGAAGGTCTTACCAATTTAATGGCAGTATCTAATCCCTTTACAAAAGATCAATCTTTTTGAACAAAGAATCACCTTCACCATATATATGCAAATTGCACGATAAGAATTGAGAAAATCCTAATTGTTTGGCATATGCATAACCAGTTGGCTTCTCCCACAACCTCTTAACTGGGGTCTTCTTTACCTTGTACTTTGTCTTTGTAGTCTTCTTGGCACTTGAAGAAGATTGAGAGTTTGGCATTTTGTCAAGAAATCAACATTAATTGAACTTCAAAGAGCATTCTCTGATCTAAAAAAGAAGTCTCTGAATCTCTGATTTGAATTTTAACTCCTCAAGCATCAACTTAGCATTTAGTGTAGCATCTATTTTCAAAAAAATAGTCAAGAAATGCTTGCAAAAATAGAGGAACCTTGGAGGATTGCTACCTCACACCACAAAGCATCAACCAGAGCAAATTTTATGCACAATTGATGGTCCTTGGGAGTAGAAGACTCAGTGCAAGTCTCAGACCAAAAGAAGCTTCACAGCTCCAGGGGCAGCAACATCTTCTCCACCTCCAAAAACCATGTCTTCTTGAAAAACCCAACTAGTTTTTCTGTAGCTTCTCCTCATTCCTTGGACCATTTGCTCTCAAAATTCACCAGCAAGTAGCCCATAGGGTCACCTAAGTGCACCTTAGACCATTTTTGAAATGGTGGCTCCAGCAAGCTGTATCAACAGAAATGTCATGGGATGGGGCGAGTCTCAGCACGGGCTGTAGAAGCCATAATCCTTCAATTCCTCTCAGGTGGAAGGGTTTCCTAACTAGGGGAATCTACACTTGAAAGGGCTGGAGAAATGGTGGCTTGTAGGAGGAGAATGAGCTCAAGGAAATTCATGGAAAGAAGGTGGAAGGAACTTCATTTGGGGAAGAAGAGAGAATGTAGAGGGAATCTTTAAAGAATCTCTTTCTAGGCACTAGGATCTTTAGCAAGCTCTAATACCACGTGTGAATCCATAGAGAAAGCAATGAGGCACAAATGTAAAGCTTTATTCAATGAGTGGTTACATATATAGGCAACTGCCTCCATGTTGGTAGATCCCAGATCCACAATCATCTCCATGATTATCTTAATCTGCCACCTCCTATGATCACTCACACATCATACCAACCTTACACACCGAACTGATGAGTCACTAGAACCTTCTAGCACACCTACACTCACACACTCCTTGCATAGGACTCCAAGCCCATAGGCATACACACACAGACATCAATTCTTTTTCTTCATCTTCCAACATCCTAACTGGTCCATCTATTGCCACACTATCAGTTCCGTTCGGGATCTCAACCTTGAGGTCATATTCGGTACACAGTCATGCGTGCACGGAGTCCTCAAGTTTAGAGGACGCTATGAGATTTGAATTTCTTCTTCTTTGAAACTTGAACTAACTTTCTCCACTTTGGGAACTTTGGCCCCTTGCATAAAAGGATTGTTCATTGTGTTTGTTCCCATTAGAACTACCTTGATGAATTTTCTCTTGCATTAGACATGACCTCAAAGAATGATGGATTTTCACATGTAACTAATGTTGTGTCATATTGTTTATGTATTCCATTTAATTTTACGTAAATAGATCTACCAATACTCAACTTAAGATCAATTAACTCAACAAAATGGACAAGGTCCTTTAATTTCAAGAGACAATTTGAACCACATTTCGAAGAAGCATGTTTCATTGTGTTCAACTTATTTTGAAGAGATAGAACCTTGCACATGTGCTTTCCAACAAACCTATTTTCAAGTCCTTTCCATGAATTAACTGGGCTCTTTTTGTTTTGAACAATCAATTTTATCTCATCCTGAACTTGAATTTCAATTATACAAAGGGCCTTGTTTGATCTCTTTTCCGATTCAAGTGGGTCACTCAACATGGCTATGAATGTTGTTACATTGCTATTCCTTCTAAGTTAGGATTCATAGATCCTTTGCCACTCCCCCACCCTTGCATGGGATCCTCCTTTCCCTTGCACCATCATATGAGAAGGATCTTCCCTTTCCCTTCTAGGTCTTCACATGGAGCACCTATTGTTGCAACGGCCATGGCTCCTTTGCTCCTCTACTTCTTGTCCATTTCCTTACCAAGGGACTTGCAAAGCAAAGGGCTTTTTGTTGTTGGGCACATTCCAATTGCTCAAGTCTCATGACAATCGGGTTCTCTTTTCAAAATTAACTTCTTTGAGAGTATGCAATTAGGTTTGCCTTTCAAAATTAATTTCTTTGAGATTATGCGATTAGGTTTGCCATGCAAATATTATCAATTAGCTCCACAACATTCACTTTAAAGGATTTGTATGTTGTTTGTGTCTCTTCTCACCTCCATGGAGTATCCTGGTAATTACAACAATATGGTTGCCTCTCCTTGACTCCATGGAGTATACTAGTAAATCATTCACAACTTTAATAGGTCCATTTTGCAACACTCATGTATTTCTACATCTACATGTTGTTTGCACTACCCAACAATTGCATTTTGTATTGAGGCTCATTGTTTTTGTTCTTTGTATTCGTAGTATATGCGTTGGCATATAGTCCTTCATAAACATCCATTTTTCACTTTCCCCATTCATCCATGGCTTAAAATTGTACATAGACTTTGAAAAAAAATATTTTAACATTAGGATGACCACAAAATTTAAGATATATATATAAAGCCATCCACCTTAAGTAGTATATTTTAGCTATTTCTACTAGAAGAACAAGAATTGGTGTTCTTATGATGTGTACATTGCTTTCATATATTGAGCAGTTTACTTGACAGGATGACTCATGATCCGTCATCCACCATTATTCCAATAAGTTCATTGGAGACTATACCGACCGATATTATGTGACTCCTTTCTTTGAACTATTATGGATTGGAATGGTTGAACGACTTGATCTATTACATTGCACTCATATGGGTTGTGCAAACTCAAAAAAACTTGCACTCACACTATAAAAAACTCACTGGAAAGTAGAGCCCTTATTGGGATTGAAATTTTCATTTGAAATCTAGAAGTGCCAAATTCATATACAAGGGATTTACAGAGGTAACAAAGATGCGATTTCAAGATTCATATCTGTCCTTCCATCACGTGACCACAACTTTGCCATCCATCTTCAAACAAGGAAAATAATACTGAAGTTTAAAGGGGCATCTTCACAGAATAAGATTTTGCACTCTGTCAATTCGCACTTCCTTCTTGAAGAGTTTATCTAGAAAACTCTTTCAAGAGAGGGCTTAATTTTATGTGATATGGCAAAAAATTGGCACCTTTTTCCTAAAATTATCATAGTTCTTTAGACATTGTAAAGTTTTTTCATTATTATAGAACCATTGACCGAGAGACCCACATTTTAAACCTTTAGATAGAACATCAAATAGCATGTCACGTGCATTTAATAACTCTAGCAAGAATCCATTGTAGCTATCCACCTTGCACGGGTGGAATAATTGTATGTGCAATTGTGCCATTGGTGGGTAAGTGATGCTTGTGAATGTTCTTCTAAAAACTTTTCTGTTGTGGCATGGGATCTTGTCACACTAAGAGAATACTTTTGAGTTCAATGCTCCTTTTTGTAGAGACCATAAGGAAAAACTATACCACCTTTGGCCATGTGCTTGTAATGCAGGATGGTGACCCATCCATGAGTGCACCACACGGACAATGCTTGTAGAGGTCCATTTTGTTTGTGTGAGATGGGATAAGAGAATAGCTCTAGTGGGGTCGAGCATGAGAATCGTAGCTGTTAGTGGGGGGATGCCAAGAAGTTGTAGTCTAGGAGTGTTAAGCGTTGGATGTCAACACTCTGTCACGGAGGTTGAGGCAATAGGACATTCACAGGAGAGCAAAAGTCTTCAACCTAGAGTAGTAGCCTAGCGTTGAAAATTTAGGCAAAGATTTAAGATCAAACGTTGGTATGGCAGAAAATCCCTACTAGTAGAGCAAAATTGGCTTTGTTAGAGTTGTTAAGGGGGACATGTAGAGGCCCTCTAAGAATAATATGTGAGTTGATTGTGGCCCCATGACATCTCATATATATGTGTTGTGTCATCCAAGAGGCATGTCTTCAAGCTTCAGGCACCTTGTTCAGTCGCTCTGTGTGTTTACTTGGTCAGCACTAGAAAGTTTTATGAAACTCTAAAATCTTACGAAGCCATGTGGCACATTCTAAGCCGTTAGATCAAGTGGCCTATTATTAGCTACTTACAATATTCTTAGCAGCTAGCCAAGCATTCTAGTGTTCCCTAGTATTGGGATCTTGGTTTTGTATGTACTTCTATTAAGCAAATCCACCATTTGCACCTTCTTCAACTTGCTCTGCCTTTCTCATTGTTCGTGGAGTTGGATGGTGGACACCGCTAAAATCTAGTGTGTCGAGGTTAGCGGGAGCAATGTCGAGCTGATATTTCACCCACATTGTAGGGTAATAGAACATTCACGTTAATGCTATTTTGAAGGGGGATTTTTATGGTGCACCAACGTGAGAATAGGACAAGTTTTGCTACTCCTAGTATCCCCGTTGTCTCCATCTGCGCTTGCCATTGACCGAAATCCTCCGAATTCTCAGGTTTTCGATGCGTACGCCTAAGAGGCCTTTCCCACGCAGTGTTGCCTTGGCAAATGCCAAGAGTCCCGATAGTCACCGGCTTATCATGGCGTTCCTCCCCACGATTGCAAATCAATGCAAATATGCTAAGTTATCAAACAACTTTTGGCTATTAGCGACTGTGAACATTCGTCTTTTCTTGAAGGAGCCCCGTATTGCCCGAGTGGAGACGGAAAATTTTCGTCTCCAAAGGAGCACCTGCAACGCTAGGATTTGGCAGCGCTAGAAAATCGAGGCTGGACGAGACCTGAACATTTTTAGAGTACGTGGGAACGACGTGTAACATCGCCAGAATCATCGATGTTATGAGACGGAGCTAGAGAGCGAATTTCTCGGAGAATGCGTAGAAATACAGCGTAGGAGAGCATTCCTGCGATGCCCAGCGCAAGGTATGAGACATTTCAGCCTCAAAGATCGGACGTAAGGTGAGAACAGTAGCAACATGTACATTCAATGAACTCCACGGTAGAAGCCACAACATTTTCGGTGAAAGGCGATTGATCGATTGAACTCCACGGTAGAAGCTGCAACATTTTCGGTGAAAGGCGATTGATCGATTGGCTGTAGGAAGTGCGAATTGTACGCTTATTTTCATCAAAATTTTGGATGTTAATGGCACCTCCTAGAACCATGGCGCAAAGAGGGAAAATTCCAATTTGAGGCACGATTGTTTCGCTTGCGTGGGAACGTCCTCTAAGATGGGAATGCTGCAAGTTCACACGTGCGAACTCCCTTTACCACACGTGTTGATCATACTATATTGAGCTTTGAGGCTAACGCCTGGAAATTTTGAAATAGCGCGCAGGAGCCGGCGACGAGGCTGGAAAGCTGAGGTTGGGTTTTTATGGCGAAGGCGACAGACAAGAAATCGGAAGGGACGGGAGGATGGTGTGAGCGCCTTTGATGATGAGGGGTGCCGTAGCGGAAAGAGAACGTATTACGTAAAATTGTAGGAGCTGGCGGCAAGGCTGACAAGAGGGTGGGTTTGTATGACGAAGGCGTGGACTTGCACAGGGGAGGAGCCTGGGGCGGAAGCAAAAGACTGGTGAGCGCCTTTGATGATGAGGTGTGCCGCAGGGAAAAGAGGTTTGAGGTTTTAAACGCCTCAGAATTTTGAAATACCGCGCAGGAGCCGGCGACGACGCTGACCAGTAGAGGGTGGGCGTGGGCTTGCACAATGCACAGACAGGAAATAGGGAGGAAGGAGCAGGCTGCAGAAGCCTGGGAGCAAGCAGTAGACGGAGCACCTTTGGGGATGAAGTGAGCCCCAGCAGAAAGAGCAGCCTGTCGAGTGAGACGAAACGGGACGGAGACGCAGACGGCGGGGCAAAAGTCCCACTCGGTTTACCAATACCAACGGCCCTGAGAGCGTGTGAGGTTGGAATCTGGATGGAGCCCCAAGCGGCGCAGGGGCCTCCGGCAAGCACAGGTTGATTCCACACTGCACAGGCATATCGCCGCAGTTCTGGAGGCAGTGGAAGAAACAAAGCACGAGAGATTTGGCGTGTTGAAGCTGATCGGTTACATCGGTCGTTCTGGAGGCAGCATGAAAATGGTGACGCGGGTTTGATGTGATGATGAGCATTGAGGAGGCAGGGGAAGCAGGTAGGAACGGTGGTGGGTTTGCTAAAAAAGGCGAAGGTGGTTCCGGGAGGCAGCGACCCGCTACCAGTAATTAGAAGCAAAGGGTGAATGCGCCTACTGGCGGCCGCGGGGGGCCAGGTGGCGACGGCAGCAGGTGTTCCTGACGGGGGAGAGGGGAAAGTTCAAGAGGGGCATGGACGGGGTGGGCAGGTGCGCGGGAGTTGGGGCGTGCAGGAGGCAGCGATTCGGGAAGTAACTGGGAAGTTGGAAGAGGCGGAGCCGCGTTAAGTAGAGAACTCGCGAAGCAAGCGGGAGGGGCGGTGGAGAGAGAGCCGTGCAATCAATCGATAGAGGGAAAGAGGGAGAAGTGCAGAGAGGTGAGAGAGAGAGAGAGGGCGCCATAGCCGCAGCAGAGAGGGCGAGCTGCACAGAGAGAGAGAGAGAGAGAGAGAGAGAGAGAGAGAGAGCCACTGCAGAGCAAGGGGCAAGCGAGGCGAGGGGATTGCATACTGTTCGGGACGACGAGCGGCGTGGGAGCAGCCATAGCCACAGAGGCAGAGCAGCAAAAGCAGCAGCTGCACCAGCACCAATGCGGATCATCGTGTGCTGACTTTATTGCGACTCGCGCACGGCGCACAGACAGAGAAAGCGAGAGAGAAAGAGGGACAAAGACAGAAGAAGAAAAAGAAGAAGAAGAAGAAGAAGAAGAGATGATTTAGCAGCGCCATAGCCACAACATCAAGCTCTTGCCATCGCCTTAGCCACAACATCAAGCTCTTCCCAGCGCCATAGCCACAAATTCAAGCGCCATAGCCACAAATTCAAGCTCTTCCCTTCCATCCCCGCATTTTTCCTCGCATCCATCTCTGTTTACAGGTTGGACTTCTCCTCTCCTTCGCAGTTGTTTTCTCCACGGTTTGATTGGAGTTTTTCTGCTCCGCCCACTTTTTGTTTTCATTGACCAGATCACGGCCTTCGACTGCCGTATGGATTCGGAAGACTCTTCTTCTCACGTAGCAGAGAGGAGTAGTGTGCATTGGGCTCCTCTTCGCTCCTGGAATCTTTTCAGCAATAGAGGAGGAGCTGGGTCTCGAGCTCCCGCCCATGAACGTTCGTCGACCCGGACTCCTCACTCCCGGTCTGTGAGGACCTTTCGTGGCGATGAAAGAGCAGGGAGAGGCTTAGAAGGCTCGCGCTCGACTGAGAGAGTGAGAAAGGGAGGGGAGGGCCGAGCGGGGTCGCGGAGAGACGCCCATCAGAGAGTTCGGGAAGGTCAGAGAGCCATTTTTTTGCAGTTTTCATCATCTCTCAAGTCATGTAGGAGCGAGCTCTTCTCTTGCAAATTCTTGATCGCACTTGTTCTATTGCTACGCGTTCGCTATTTGGTTAAGTGCATCTGTTTCTGCAAATTGACTGCCTGTTTTCCATTTCTGGCTGTTTTCCTTTGATCGTTACATTTTTCTGGAGACCGTTAGTCCGCCTTTGCTTGCGGGGATCCTTAGCTAGATTGTCAAAGCAGTGCTACGTCATTAGCTTATCTGTAAGTCAAAGTAGTGCTATATCGTTAGCTTTGTGGTATGGAAGGATCTGCCTGTCTCTCCTCTGTATTAGCCAGGGGATCCTTAGCTAGATCTAGCTTATCTGTAAGTGTCAAAGCAGTTCTACATCATTAGCTTATCTGTAAGTGTCAAAGTAGTGCTATGTCGTTAGCTTTGTGGTATTGAAGGACCTGGCTCTCTCTCCTCTGTATTAGCCAGGGGAAGCCATGTAGGACATAATCTATTATGAAATCACATTGTCTTTAAAACGCGTTCGTTAAGATATTCTTCAGAATATTTTTGTCACTCTGCGTCTGGCTTTGGGCTTCCTGTTCATGTTGTCTATTATATATACAGAATTGAAGGCTTATTTCGATGGGATCAGCAAGTGCCAACGCTGATTTTATTTTTCGTGGATTCTTGACCGTACTTGTCTAGTGCCCAGGTTTGAGACAGTGCTTAGTATCATATTTGTATCGCTTTAGCATTGCACTGTAGTTATATTGGAAGTTCTTGTCGCATGTATCCCACGAGGATTTCATTGTGCTTTGCATCGCCTCAAGATCTGGTTGTTACCTAAATGTTATTTTTGCAAACTAGTTTCTGCAGCCGCCTGCGTTCTAGGTGGAAAATTTCTAGTTTTAGCTCCCAACCCCTGGCCTTTTCATATCTTATTTTTACATTTCAACGTTCCTGTGGACACCTGTTCACTTTTTGGAATCAAGATGCTTATGAAACAATTTGTAGGATACCCTTGAATTTGTACACCCTAATGTGAAGGAATATGTACACCCTGAAATTTGGAACTTTGAATTGAGACTTTTTCATCTTTATCAGCTCCTTGCGCCCATCGCCTGGAAGGTTGTAATGTGTATAATTGATTCTGAAAAGGTGTTGCCGATGAGTTCAGCACTCTGTGTATTAAAGGAAAAAAGATAGAATTATGTATGCTGGTTATGGCTTTATAAACATGCACACCATTGAATGTTTAAAAAGTGTGGTAGACAATTATGTTTGTCGAGATGGATGTTACCCATTGTAGGCTGTCGTTTACTTATGCTTGCTTATTTATTCTCTTCATGTATCAGGTGGCAGACACGGAGGGTTGTTTGTGAACAGTGATTCTTCATCTTTGACAACAGGAACAATGGCAAGTGTCGAGAATACTCGCAGAAGACGTGTTCAAGGGAGAACCTCTGAAATCGTAGACAGTTTATCCTCTGCTCGAAGGAGCAGGCCTAGCACAACAATAGCTCACCATCAGCAGCAGCACCATCACCACCACCACCATGATCATCACCATCACCACTACCACTATCATCATCACTACCATCATTTTCCAAGACAGTCGAGTGGAGACCAGGTAGGGAGTCCTTTTTTGAATGGTGTTTGGGTCAAATTTGATTTAGTTGAATTTGGCATGCTAGGTGTTGAACTTGAACATGGGCCCAAGAGATAGGTTCGGCACATTTCCATGAGGCTTGTTTTCTGAGATTGTTTGTAGTGTCACAATTAGGTTTTTTTAAATATACTAAAAGGATTATTAATTCAAGGGATTGTAGCAAGTTTGCTGCATGTATATGTGTTCTTTATCTATATGTGTGTGTGCTTTCAGAGAGCACATACTAGCATTGTGTTTGATGAAATGGGCTATCAGAATGGCTGAAGAAACCCGATTTGCTTCATCTTTTAAAGTATAAGCAAAAGAATGTGACTTAGATTTAGATGCCCTATCAGCTAGATTTAGATGCTCGTCTGGGAGAGACAAATGAAATCGTTGAGTCTTTACAAGAAGTTCTAGTCTTTGTATTTGTCTATGTAACTATATCCATACATAGATCTACAACCTTCCCTAGTTCCCTATTTCTATAGTTTCACGTGCCACCTAAAGGGATTACTAGCCACATGATCTACCCTCTCCTTGCATCAACCTCTCACACCATATGATTTGAAAATGATGTGTAGGCGAATGTGTTGTTCAAATCATCCTATTTGTTTGATTGATTACACTTAGTCACGTACTCTTTGATGAGGTAGGACCTCCAGAGACTGTAGTCATATGGATTCTAGATTTTGATATATCATACATAGTGTTCACTGTCAAATGATGGAATCATAGATCATAGATCAATAATCAATACTACACCAAAACATCATGATCAAAGGAAGCAGGTACTAGTAACTACACCAAAACATAAAAGGCAAAACATTATAAAGAAAAGGCTGTCAGTGTTAATAACCAATGAGGCTCAAGCCTCAAGGTGCATCTTCATCCTCATCCTCATCATCATCTGCATCAATGCTCGCACCCTTCTCATCCTCCTCCTCCTCCTCATCACTATCATCCTCATCTGCCTCGCCATGGAACTCCAAAAGACTAGAGTTGCGTGAAGCTGCAGCAACATCCATTGTTCCTGTAAGTGTAACAATAGGGGCTGCAATGTCTTCTCCCTCTGTATCTGCTTGCCTCGCTAGCAGTCTATCATCATCCTTCTTCTTGTTAATCATTTCTAGGGTCACTTCTATCTTCTCAAATCCCCTTTTCTTGATTTTGGAAATGAGACGCAAATTAGTATGGATGTATTCTTTGGAAGCAGCCTATTCCTTCTTTTAGTATGGATAAGAGAGAGTGTACTCCAATTCCTCTCACTAGGAGAAGCACATGTATGTGCCTTGCGAGAGCACTCGAAGAGCTTATTGTTGCAAATTTGGTGTGAGCCTCAAATGTCTCCCACCATTTTACTCCTTAGTGCATTTTCTTTCCATCCTTTGCAATCGCACGTGCAAATGTGTTTGACATGGATTTGTAAATATCCAACTCATCACATAAGGTGCCTTGGCTGTTAACATCATACTTGGTGTACCGCTCTGTGGCATCCATCCACCCATCGTGCACCTCCTTGTCACTATCTGGATTTCATCTTGCCAAAATAAAGCACCCAATATAATGGAAGACACCTATTGTGCTTTCACAATGCGTGACACCTTCTTCCTGCAATACTTATCACTGACAACCATGCGGCGCAATCCATTGTATACCCTCTCATCCAACAAGTTTGCTAACATGATAAACATGTAAGCAAACCGTGTTTGTGTTGGCTTCACTAATTCCTTCTTGCTGAATTTTCTATACATTGCTAACACGGTGTGTTTCCGGGTAACAAATGTCACAATCATGTTAGCATGTACCAACATTGGCTTCACCCATGCAAGCTTTCCAATGTCCTCAAACAAGAGGTCAAGGCAATGGCATGTGCATCTAGTATAGAAAATGGACACTCTTCCTCCACCAATTCTCCTGCCCGCACATAGTTAGATGCATTGTCCATACACACCTACACCACATTTTCAGCCCCAACATCAAGAATGGCATCTTTCAGTATCCCAAAGATGTACTCCCTTGACTTATACTCCCCACGTGTGTCCACGGACTTCAAGAAGGCTGAACCAAATATGCATGAGACCATAATATTGATTATAGGTTGGTGCTGAGTGTCAGACCAGCCATCATAAGTTATGGTGCAGCCATATTTTTTCCACTTATCTTGGAATTGTAGCATCTCTTAATCTATGCATACCGCTTCATTAGTTAGCTCGGTTGTGTGCAAAACATTGTGGGATGGAGGCTTGAAGGCAGGCCCAACTTGGCCAATGGCACGAACCAGCTCCAAAAAATAAGGGCTCCTCCCCTTCCAATGAGGAATATCCTCTGCAAAGAAAAAATGACAGAGAGCAATGTATGCATCCTTCTGTGCCTGTGACTCCCATGCCTTGGCCAAGGTTCCCTTTGACATCTTCAACTTCTTTTGCATTGGCTCATATGCATTGCCAGATGCATTTCCACTTATAGTACCACTCACTGAGGCATCTCCCAAATCAGCCACATCTTCAACAAGCTGTTTTGCAGCAGTTTTCAGGGCCGCCTTTGCCTGCAATCTTCGACAAGTATCTTTCACATTTTCAGGAGGAGCGGTATACTTGTCAACCCCCAAGCCTGAGAGCCCAAGAAAATGTGTCCTTATATGGGTCGGTCCTCCATCCCATGAATGAGGGTAGTATTTACATTTACAAGTGTATTGGCCCTTCCCCAAAGGCTTTAAGGCCTCTACAAATTCCCATTCTGATCCTTTTTTGTCTTCCCATTTGCAGATTTGCAAGCTGCAAATTTGCAAAAGAGGGCAAATAAGGCATTGGGCAAAGGAACAATTTCCAAAGAGGGCTTGAAGCCCTTGCAGGCTGCCCTGTTAGATGGCATCAACTAAAGAGAGAGCACTTGCTGCAAAACCGGAAAAAAGAGCAGCCATTGCAATTACCTTGACGCTTGGAGCAGGTAGAGCGTAGAGGCAGGCTGCGGGCTGCAACTGTACGGTGACCACTCACCTCCAAAGCAAGTAGAAGAGGGCAAAGGGCTGCCTAAATAGAGGGCAGCAAGGTGCTGAAGAAGAGGGCAAACTGAAGAAGAGTGAAGGGCTGAGGGGATTCTGGAGTCGGGACTGAAGAAGAGGGCAAAGGGCTGCCTAAATAGGCTCTTGAGAAGAAAGCAAAGGGCTGCCTAAATAGAGGGCAGCAAGGTGCTGAAGAAGAGGGCAAAGGGCTGCCTAAATAGACGGCAGCAAGGTGCTGAAGAAGAGGGCAAACGGCTGCCTAAATAGGCTCTTGAGGCAGCAAGGTCGGTGTGCAAGCAGAGAGTCGGTTCATGGGCGTAGACTGTAGTACGTACGGCCTTTCTTGGGATTTGGGAGCCTTCACAAGGACGTCATACAGATTAGAAAATAGGAGGCAAGTAATAATATAAGGTACGCATCTTGATCCATATATCCCCCCCCCCCCCCCAAAAAAAAAAAAAAAAAAAAGTAACGTACGGACGTCCGTATGTACGGCCGTACGGGTGTACGGAATCCGTACGGGAAAAAGGACTGTACGCGTACGGATGCAACTATGTGCACTGCACATGGGCCTCTATATAGACCTGGCCCAAGCCCACCTGGTTCGGCCAGGTCAGTCAGAAAGAGGGCCAACCAAGGCTGGTCAGTGGAGCCCTACAGGTTGGGATTACAGCAGGGGACCAACCCCTGCTGGTCGGTTTTTTCTGCCCAGGTTTGGGCCTATAAATAGCCCCCTCAATCCCCCTCATTCTCCATCAAGCCTCCACCTATGCCTTGCATCCATGCAGCGTGCTAGGAGAGGAGAGTGCTCAGTTTGTGTCAGACCTTTGCTGTCTTTTGTGCTTAGTTCTGAGCTATGTCATCCCTCATTCTGTGGATGAATACATACTTGAGTTTTCTCTCTGTCTCTCTCGCGCTCTCTCGGGTTTGTGTACGAGTGTGATCGTCTATCGAGTTTACTGAGTGTTGTATGAGCTGTGATCAGAGTGAGAGGGGTGAGAGATTCTATCCTCCTATTTCCAACAATGAGTTTGGGCATGCTCCTGGATTAATCTAGATATATGAACAAAAGAGTGTGAAGCTACAATGTCCATTGATTTATGGAATGTGGTCTACATCTTAAATGCAAGAAACCTTGGATGTTACTGATTTCAGGCATGTTACTGTTTTGAAATCAGGTGGGCGGCTTTCATCATGGCCTGCTAACGCTGAACTGGTGCCTTCCCAATGCTGCTTGACTGTTGCTATAATTGGACTGCTACTGTATGATGGACTGCTGCTGACTTATGCATGCTGAACTGCTGTAAGATGAGTATTAGCATTTCTGGACTTTTTATGACCATTCATTGTGGAGGCAGATGCCAATAGCAAAGGATTTGGAGTTGTTCTAGGGTAAGAGCATGGAGTAATAGATTTTGAGGTCAGAAGAGTTCATAGGAAAGAGTTAACTTGCTGAACTGCTGTAAGATGAGTATTAGCATTTCTGGACTTTTTATGACCATTCATTGTGGAGGCAGATGCCAATAGCAAAGGATTTGGAGTTGTTCTAGGGTAAGAGCATGGAGTAATAGATTTTGAGGTCAGAAGAGTTCATAGGAAAGAGTTAACTTGCTGTGTGTATGACCAAGGAATGTTTGCAATTCCACATCTAGTTAAGAAATGGCATTTCTACTTTATGGGAGGGAATTTAATATCAAGTTGGAGCACATGAGTTAATCGAGTTATAATGTAGCTCAATTTTAAAAATTGCACATGACTCTTAGATTCTCTATTATGCAATCCGACTTATGACCCAAGATGGTTGGCTTGATTGAGGGTGGTTACACACAGCCAAAGGGCACCCCAGAGGTGCCCAACTTGTGGGCAGCCAAGAAAAGTTTTGGAGAGTCTTCAATGGGCAGGGGGGTTACACACCGCCCAAGCAAGAATCTTTATAAAAAGGGAGCAAAATGATCCTGTACTTGAATCTGATTGGTTGAAAAATGGGTGCCCAAACTTGGGCAGCCAGCCCAAGAAATCTCTTATCATGGGCACGAGGTGGCAGCTGACTCAGCTTTTGGACTCCCCTAAATTTTTGCTGTGTGTAAAGGGGGGGGGCGCCGATCCACACCACTGGAGCATCCTGATTGGCTCCCCCCATTTATGATGGGCAGGCACTCTTTGGTGTGCAAAGGGCCTGAGTTTGACATGAATATAAAGGGGAAAAGCAAATGTGGTTGGAGTTGCCTCGTCTAGAAAGTGGGCTTGCACATATCTACTATCTCCACTATTTACCAAGATGGGTACATGGCAGTACATGGCAATTAGGAGCACATGTAGACTTTAAGAGGTAGAACCAAGTTGTTAGAAGTTTGTCTTGAATTTGAGTTGCATAGTGGCTTGTCTTGGGTTGAGGACACATTTTCACTTAGTTTCACACTCACAAGATAAATTGTTGGTGTTGATGGATTGCACTCTTCTCCGAAGGATGGCTCACTAGGTGTTCCAAAGACGTATAATGGCTTTAGAGTTTTTAACGAAAAGATCCACAGAGAGACTAGGTGAAATTTGACTTGAAATCCTTGCCATGATGTCAGAACAAAGTGGTCAATGGCTCATTGCCCATTCCAAAGAGCAGTAGAACATATTTTGCGATGGATTTTATTGTGGGGTTTCCTGTTATAGACAAAGGATTGGACTGCATGTATGTGGTGTTTGACTTGCCTGCTCATTGGATCTCTACTAAAGGAGGCTATTCAGCATCTCAAGTTGCCTTGCAGTTCAGTAACATGTGTTAAAGCATTATGTTTTTCCTAGGGAAATTGTTAGTGACTTGGATGCGAAGTACACAGGTCACGTTCTGCAGGGATTATTTACATCGCGGACACTGTACACATGCCAAGTGTAATATATTATCTTGAGGCAATCTGTTAAGCTGAGGGAAGGTAAACAAATGGGTGGGGGAAATTCAAGGTAGCGCTTTGAGGTCTTGGGATAGAGGGCTTGGACTCACAGAATTGTGTTATGACAATAGTGCCAATCATTGATTGTTGGGATGGGCTGTGTGGATGCAAAGTAGCAGACATTACCATGCAATATCTTGAAGCAAGAGGAGGAAGCTCTTTTTTCAATTGGCCAAGAGCTGCATAATGCTGAAGCCATGCAGAAAAACTGTGTCGATGAGCACAGAAGGTAATAGGCCTTCAAAGAAGGCTATTTGGTGCATTTACAGCGCCACAAGCTGGCACCAAGCTGGCCCACAGGAATTATGGCCCCTAGGGCATAATCTTCAAGGTTTGGGAAATAGCATAGCAGTTGGAGCTACTGCCAACATCCAAAATGCCTGATCTGTTTCATGTATCGTTATTGAAAAAACACGTGGGCTAGAATTTCAGGCTCATTACAGCTGTTATCTTTTGTTTTCTTCTTCCCAGGCAAAATGTACCTTCTATCTAATTTGAAAAACCAATAAAAAGATTCAACTATGCTTCAGGCACTGAGGAAAAAGCTAGCTTCAGATGAGCTGTTAGGGGAATGATTGTGTGAGGAGGGGGATTGACTATTATTTTGAGGGGGTCTGGGAAAACACCATAGCCAGAAACTGTTAAGAATGCTAAAATTGAACCAAAGTGAACTAAGGTCTCTCGCTATTGATGCAGAAATGAACCTGCCATGTGAAGAGCTATCTGGCTGCCACTAGAGAACAGTCCTTGGATTAATTTGTGGGAAGCCACATGGGCCACAGTGGTCAGCAATTAGGGCTGACAGTCAGCCCACACAGGGCTGGCATAAGAGCCGGCCAGTGGGCCAATGGGATGGGGAGGAACAGCACATATGAGCAGCAATGAATCGGACTGGGCCATTTATAGGCTTGGTCTCAGTTCAGCCAGCTAGGTTAAGGTTCGGGTTAGGGTTAGGTTATGAATTCAGCCAATTTGGTACCCATTGGTATGGTCTAGAGGATTGAAGAAGCTGTCTTTACCCGTGGACTGCTAGCCCATCAGTGAAGAATGGTGATTCGTGGCTGCAAAATGACATTCCACCAAGGGTTGTAAAGGGGGAGCTGCTGTAAAATTGTTAAACTCAACTACAAACATCGAAGTCAACACCAAATTGAAGCTAATCTGTAATGAACACCAGGTTGAAGCCACTGCTTGTTACGGTGCTTATGAGTTATACCCTTTAAAGATTTGTATTGATGACTTTATTGCATGATTGAATTGGCATTTTGATTTGTGCAATGTCTTTGTAAGAAGTACATCCTGTTACAAATTTTCATTATATAACGTTTTTTGTCCAGGATCAGGGCATATTGATGTCACCTACCAGCACTTCTACTGCTGCCGAGTCTTTGAGTAGATCTGCTTCAAGGAATGCTGACCAGCAAAGGCTGGCTGCTGTTAACCATAGGATAATGAACAATGTACGTGGGCCAAGTAATCCACGCGAAGCTGCTATGGAAGCAAGAGATCGGCTGGATGAAAGGCTCAGGAGTGCAGCTCTTCTGAGCCACAGGTATGGGTGCATGCCTTTCTGTATACCACCTCTGTTACATCTTTGTGTTTAATAGTCTGCAGTGTGTTTCAAGCTTCATGGCAGTGTTAGGCATCTTTATCTGGCTAACTGGTTATGGCTTTGATTTACTGTCTTCAGGCATAGCAATGTTGGCCTCCCAGGGAACTTTCTCGATGAATTTGGTTTCCTTTTTGATGACGATGAGGATTCTTGGAGTGATGATGATATATGGGAGATTGGTATACGAGATTGGTTGGCCACTTTGGGTTTTGATGAGAGGTGGTCCCCGGATTTCCCCTCATCTTCAGAACAGGTGTCTCGATCCTCTGGTCTGAGCAAAGCTGCTATAAGGCGTCTGCACAAAGAGGTGTTTGTGCCCAGAGGATTGACGAGGGACAAGGAAATTGGGGAAAGTAAGATGGACTCAACTGAACAAGATGACTGTTCTGTTTGTTTAGAACACTTTCTTTCAGGGCAGTTGCTTATATGTCTTCCCTGCAAGCACAAATTTCATCCTGATTGTCTTTCACCATGGTTGGAAAGTCATAGACAATGTCCTTACTGTAGAGCAAAAGTTAGCTGTGAGGGGACGAGTGAAGCTAGCTGTAGCCGCAGTGGCAGTGGCAGGGGCAGTAGTGTTTCTAGTGATGATGATTTTATGCCATTGACGGAAGCAGTTGATTTTGGGCTCTCAAGGTTCAATATTAGGTGATTACAGTCTGCATTGAAGCAATTATTTTACTTTTGTGAATTGTCATCGGTGGAGGTCATGGTTTTATTTGTACTTTTCATTACAGAAGGCAAACAGCTGAAATAGCTCTACATAGAAACTTGAATGCAAATATGACCAAGAATGCTCATTTTTTGGGGTCTGGTATCCTTGTTATGCAGACAAAGGTTCCATGGTTTGAAAGAGTCTTTAAGCAGGTAGATTTTTATATAAGTGTTTTTAAAAGAACAAACTGCAGATCCTGTTCTTGTCAGGTCAGTCCAGTCCAGTCCGTATATGTGCATGAATGGCAAGAAGAGCCTGCACTGTGTTCTGTATTGAACAGTACAATATTCGAATGTACAATCTTGTCTTTTTGACTGATGTAACTCCAGATCATTGGGCGCACAGTGATATACTGTAAAATTGAGTGTTCTTCATATTGCTTGGTGATGTCACATAGCACTGCATTCCTTTGACCACTGCGCGTGCGCATGCATGCACGCACGCATACGTGTGTACACGCTTGCAGGGCTAGAATAGGTTTGAATGTTGTGAAAGACGGGGGGAGACAGGACTGGGGGATTTAGAAACCCACCCTAAAGATGTGAATGGGATAGTGTCTTTGAGACGTTCTTCTTAATGTTTGTTTGGATATCACTTCAGTTGTATCACAGAGATTTTCCTTTCTTGCTAGAATGTCTTTTAAGTCTAAGAAGGGGGAATGTTCAATGCTAAGGATCTCATCTCATCCTAAAGCTCTGGACACCGCATCAAATGGTGAGTTTTACAACAGACGGATGCAATTCATACCACAGGTTTCAAAGATATTCATGCAGCTTTGCTTTCCAAGCTGTGCACATTTTTCTTCCAATTTCTAGAGGGTCTATTGACATGTTTGGAAGACAATGAGGAAGTAAGCAACTGTGCACATGTAACCAGCCTTGGGGAAATCCAAAGGGCAGTGAACAGTTAATAACCAGCAAATATTTAATTTACAACCACTTGGAACTTTCCACGACAAACCAAATCAACTTACAGCACCCCCCCGAGACCTAGATTGCCCTCGTCTTGCACTGGACACTAGATTGGCCCTAATCTGAGTGCCCCTTTTGGTATTTCTCTCTCTTTTATTGAGAAGGCTTGCAAATACAAGAACAGTACCGCAGTGCATCAGCCCATAGACAGCCAACTGAATAATCCAATCATAGGCACTTCTGTCTTGCTATGCAATCACAGAAAAGGCACCTAGTCCAGTGCAACATTTTGTTGGAGCCCTTCCTTTGAACCTGGTTGAGGGTCCTTACTTGGTAGCCTTGATACCCACTAGGGGTGTCTTGGCAGGAGAAGAAGCAGCCCAATTTGTGTTGGTAGCTTTGAATACTCTTTAAGGGAGTCCTAGCAAGAATTAGATTTGGGCCTTTGGGAAGGCATGAACAGAAGGCATGTAGCAAAAACAAATTGATGTGGAGTCTTCTAGCACAAAAGTGAATTTTGTTTTTGATCTTTTGGCAACCTACCAACAGCCCATAGGCTACCTTGGTAGTCAAAAATCAATAAGGTGATGTGATAGAGTAGCCTTGGAGCACTTTCCCAGCTTATGACTTGCCTCTCAATGTTCTTATGTGGTCTAGAAAATAGGCTCGAAAGGAAATTTTGACTTTTTTGCTTGCTTTCCAAGTAGTTAGGCAAACGTGGCTCTTGGAGCTTTTTTTAGCGAAAGGGATTTTTACCCCTCTACAACCTTCAGAGCCTTTGCCTTGGCCCATGGAATTAATTGAATTGAAGTGTCCTTTACAGATTTAATTAGTTTGAGGTCAGGTCAGTCATCGTAAATTTCTAAAATTAGAAATTCATGTCCCCGTGAGACAAACCTTCCTCTTGAAGCACATCAAATGTCCTCATTTGTTGGTTTAAAACAAGGTTAAAAATAAAACAAGGTGGCGATACCACTCTGGCCTTGCTTGGAACCTTCACCTTCGTAACTCACCATCTACTACTGTTGCTCCTGTTGCTCTTCTATTGCTTGTTGTGCAAGGCTAAGGGGATAGGTACTAAGTACTTCCAATAAAAGAACTTGCCAAAACAAATTTAGTAAGATTTGGGTTAGTTCCTATTTGGGTCAAACAAATTTAGTAAGATCTTGGTTAGTTTCTATTTGGGTCAAACATTCCTAACTACATCATTAACCTAAGACCTAACCCTAGTCCCCACTAACTTGGTCAACTTGACCAACTACTCACAAACCCCCACTTTCCCAACCCACCTCCCAAAAATCCACTCATCCCTAAGACCCTTTGCAGGGCCAAAAACTTAAAATACTGAGTGGCAGACTCTACCAATATTACAGATACTTGTTTAGATTTGTGCTTGTTATATCAGAAATGCATAAAGAGCATAGAAAAATAAAAAAACATATCCAAGGGATGGCTCAGTAGAGCTCAAGATAACCAACCATTCCAACTATACAATCAGAAATTGATAGTGACTAGTACACTGATCCAAAAGTCTTGCGACGGTTGCAGATATACCGTCAGCAAGCGGTACCTCGGTTGAGACCGATAGTGTCACCTTTACATATCCAAAGCGCTCTGAACTAAAGGAGTGGATGTGCTACCCCCCTCTTGAGCATTAGGCAATGCTTTAGACACGCTCTCTGCTGAGCTTGAATAAGCCCCTCCAGTTGAAATGCCTCTAGGTAGAGTTGTAACAATTGAGGTGAATTTGCTAGTTCACCCTCCTCCATCCACTTTGTATCAATAGTTGGATAGTTTCTGAACTTAAATAGATAGCGATGGATAACTCTACCTTTTACCTTGTGTTCCTTGTGTGCTAGATCTGTTTTGGAACCAAGATTTCATCCAATTCTTCAACTTCAGGTTGATCTTCAGGAGGCACATCCTCTGGCACCTCTCCCTGAAACAGTTTCAAGAGACTCACATGGAATGCATTGTGAATCTTCCAATGATCCGGTAGCTTCAGCCTGTAAGCTACGTCATTGATCTTTTGCAAAATCTGAAAGGGACCGTAATACCGCATATCGAGCTTAACATACAGCCTATCCTTCCCCTTCTTTTTCGGCGCAAGAGAACCCAATCATTTTCTTTGAATTGCAGCTCACGATGATGACGGTCAGTGGCTCTCTTTTGCTCATCTTGAGATCTCTGGAGAGCGATCTTGATTTTCTTGTAAGCCTCATCTAAGTTTTCCAAAAATTTATCAGCTTCAAAGATTTAATCTTTGGTGTGCGGAATGGACTGAACTTTCCTGTATCCTACGACGATCTCGAAAGAAACCTTTCCAGTATAAGTATGAACCGTTTGTTATAGGCAAACTCAATGAGCAACAAGTATTGCTCCCATTTTTCCTTGTGATCCGAAACATAGCACTTCAAGAGATCAAGGGCGATGCCATTGGCCTCTTCAGATTGCCCGTCAGATTGTGGATGAAATGAGGATGATAAATTCAACGTGGTCCCCATATTTCCAAACAATCCTCGCCAGAATAAGCTTGTCATCCAAGGGTCCCTACTCATAAAGCCCAAAAGTGGTCCTAAAAGCCGTCTTGTGCACATCTTCTAGTCGAATGCGGATTTGATGATACTTGCTCTTGAAATCAATGTGATTGAAAATGGAAGACCCCTCAAGTGTGTCCAAAATATCATCAATCTTGGGAATGGGAAACGTGTTCTTCACTGTGATCTTGTTAAGTGCTCGGTAGTCGATGCACATCCGTGAAGATCCATCCTTCTTCTGCACCAACAGGACGGGGAAAAACTGGGCCAAATCAGTCCTTTTTGAAAGAATTCATTTACCTAGATCAAAATTTCTTCCCATAGGGCTACACTGACCTTGTACGGTGGTATATTCAAAGGACTACTACCTGGCATAATATCTATTGCGTGCTCTTCAAGCCTCTCAGGCGGGAGTTCCCCCGTCAAGGACTTAGAAAAACAATCTTGAAACCGAATCAAAAAATCTGTCTGCTCTTTATCCATACCAGAAAGAGGTGGCTGATCATCTTCTCTCTCTTTTTCTTTTGTAGAAATCAAATACACAGAAATATGCGTTTTCATTATTGAAGTAATTGCATAAGCAGATACAACAGGAATGCACTCTCCTTTGAGTTTTACATCAAGCACATGAGTCTTTCCTCTGTGAGTCAGGGTAACTGTTTTATTGAAAGTATCAACAACAGCCCAAAGATGATAACACCATGGAATGCCCAAAAGTACGTCACAACCATTTAGAGGCATGATGTAAAATTCTTCGGTATCAACATAACTCTGGGTATGAAGAGGTTCCCAATGATTGGAGTGTGATGGATGTACTCAACACTGTAGCAGCCACGTCTGCTTGGATAAGTGAGCCCATCTCCTTAGGGCATATACCCAGCTTTCTTGATAACTCAGGAGAAATAAAATTCGCTTTAGCTTCTGGGTCAAAGAAAAAGCACATTGAGGTGCATTATCACTATGTGTAGGAGAAGGTTTTACTAGGTCTTATTGATCTAGTTTACGTCAGCACAGAGGATCAGGTAGCTGACATATTCACGAAGGCATTGGGTGCAGAGAAGCTGCGCAAGTTTAGAGACCTGCTTGGTGTGCAGGAATCGGGATTGAGCTCGAGGGGGAGTGTTGAGATATCGAGCTCCACTCGTGATATGCCTGGGTGACCGTTGTGCATTTATGTCACGGACTTGTTAGCTGTAGATGCGGTTGGTACACCGCCCATGAATAATAGTTGGATGACAGCTATCCTTATGTACTCTAGTTCGTGGCTCAGTTAGTATGCCACCTTAGTTAGCTGAGTTTGGTTTGAGACCCACAGCCTGGGTTCTTCTATTTTTCTTTGTACTAGAGTTCTTTTGGCTTACACAACTAAGAAGAGGAAAACTATTTTCAGCCTCCACCTTTGTGTGTATTCTCCCATTGTGTATGTGAGAAAGCCGCAAGTGAGACTCCTTCCTTCTCTCCCACTATCTTCACATTCCTTTCTTCTACATAGCAAAACATAATGGTACATTGGACATTAAATCCTGCTTCATTGGAAAGGACTTAGGAGCTCTGCTTGGTGATAGATATAAATGTATAGACCAACAGCTTTGCATTTGGAACTTAGTTCATGCACTGCTGGTTCTGGAAGTGTGGAGAATAGGTAACAATGTTGTGTTTCGGTAGGCGAAGTTTATAGTTGATATGGTTGAGCTAGTAAAGTGTAGTGTCATCAACTTGGTTAGGTATTATGGGAAATCTTATGCTGAATTAGTTGCTATCGTTAAAGCGCTCTCTATGCTTTAGCTTGACTCAGGCTTTCTAGGCCAATGTTTTCTTTCATTGTAATCGGTTTTTTCTTTAATTTAATTTTCTTTCTTATCGGGAAAATTCTTTTTCTGCATTGGCAAGCCTCAAATTCAATTGGTCCAAAATTCCAAACCATGATGACAACACAATGACAAGATGATCGATCCCTGTCTCGCAAAGGGATCGACTATAAATATCGCTACCAATTGCATAAAATGCTGCAATATGGTGCAATGCCACATAAATCCCAGGAAATTGAAGCTCTTGAGATGCCTCACATGATGGTGCCATCATCGGATCTCATCTACCTTGAACAATAATCTCCAAAGCATGTGATCACTCCGAGAGTAGGACAATCAATCAAGCCATAGCTGCAACTATGTTGCTCCATTTAAGCCATACGTAGAGCCTTCAAGGCCTACAAAAAAATCAAAAAACAAATGCAACATCTATACATGCATGCTACATTATAGTGTCATGCCCATTCCAAAGAGAGAAAAAAACATAGGGACGTTGTGCATCATGTAAAGAGAATGAAATGCATGGGTACTGCATCATAGACGCAGAGTGCTCAAGAGGAGGGAGTGAGGGACACTAATTACAACGATTTAACCCCATTGACTTTGCTTTGAACATGTCATGAACAAATATTGCAATGAGGATATTGTAAATAGTCTCTCTCTCTCTCTCACACACACACACACACACACACACACACACACACACACACACACACACACACACACACACACACACACACACACACACGCACGAGCGCGCGCGCACGCACACGTGCATGCGCACGCACACACACACGCACACGCGCACGCGCACACGCACTCGCACGCGCACGTGCACTCGCACGCACACGCACACGCACATGCACTCTCTCTCTCTCTTTTGGTAAAAGTGTCTGCGTGCATGCACACATGCACACACGAACACTCATGCATTCACTAATAATATTAGTTTAAAAAATAGATCCCTATTTCCCTCTATTCTCTATAATCTTAATCCTAAACACAAATAGTACCAAATAGTATACAAGTATGCCTTTTCATAAAGAAACCCATCTTCTTACATGTAAGTGATGAATATGGAAATGGGAAGCCTAATCTAGGTGAATCCCTCGGGATTCCTGGGACACCTAGGTTGTGCCATCTCTCTTCTTCCTACAAAATTCCATTTCGATAAAAAAGGAAGTGTTGATAATTCCGTTTTGATTTGCAAGCAAATTGCTTATCTTTAGTTAGCTCCAATGGGTGTTAGGTCAAAATGGTCAGATATGGGCACTCACATGTGGTGTGGAGTGAAGCGACCTGAGGTTACTCTCAGCATGTTGAATCTTCGAGCTACCCATGAACAAATTGTGAGTGCTCTTACACCTCACCCTAGATGCAACACTATAAAAGATTACTTATGGAATATTGGGAGCAAACACATCCTACTTCTATTAATTTTAAAATAGTGCATAAAATTACCCCTATTGTATTATATTTCTATAAGTTTGAAGAATAAAAAGTACCCCTCATTTTGAACTCTCATGGTATACTTACATTTCCAAGGTAAACCCCTCGAGACTACGCCACCTAGTGACCATAGCCCATGTAAGGCTAGTTCAACACCATCAGAGGCTGATCTTTGTTAAATACCAGAGTACTTCTCACAAACTACACCAGTGGTAGTGTCCCCATAGCAATGCCAAGACATGTATGAGAATCTAAAGTTCAAGAAACTTATAACATTGGAGAGACTTCAATCTATGAGGGACCGGAAAAAACTAGAACAATAAACCTCGCCCTTGAAGGGGAGGAAGAGCAATTGGTAATCATTGGGAAACAGCTCACACAAAAAGATGAAACAAAGCTAAAAGCACAACTAATGGAATACTAAGACTGCCTAGCATGGTCATACAAGGAAATGAAGGGAATTTCACTAGAAGTGGTAGTACACACGGAAGGTGCCCACCCTAAGGTATATGGACCATATAGAACATATCCAAAATATGGCACCATGTGAAGATAGTGGGAGAGAGGGAAGGAGTCTCACTTGCGGCTTTCTCACATACACAATGGGGGAATACACACACAGGTGGAGGCTGAAAACAGTTTTCCTCTTCTTAGTTGTGAAAGCCAAAAGAACTCTAGTACAAAGAAATAGAAGAACCCTATATGTGGGTCTAAAACCAAACTCAACTAACTAAGGTGGCATACTAACTGAGCCACCAACTAGAGTAGATAAGGATAGCTATCATCCAGCTATTATTCGTGGGCGGTGTACCAACCGCATCTGCATCTAACAAGTCGGTGACATAAATGCACAATGGTCACCCTGGCATATCACGAGTGGAGCTCGATATCTCAACACTCCCCCTCGAGCTCAATCCCAATTCTTGCACACCAAGTAGGTCTCTGAACTTGCGCAGCTTCTCTGCGCCCAATGCCTTCATGAATATGTCAGCGACCTGATCCTCTGTGCTGACATAAACTAGATCAATAAGACCTAGTAAAACCTTCTCCCGCACATAGTGATAATGCACCTCAATGTGCTTTGTTCTAGCATGACAGACTGGGTTATTTGCTAAGTGTATCTTGCTCATGTTGTCACAATAAATGACAACTGGCCCATCTGTAGATTGATGCATATCATAAAGTAGCTTATGCAACCAAGCTACCAAACACGCAGCCATTGTTGCACCCCTGTACTCAACCTCTGTGCTCGACAAGGCAACTGTAGGCTGTTTCTTGCTGCTCCAGGTGACTGCAGCGCTCCCAAAAGAGAACACATATCCACTGGTAGATCGTCTATCAGAAGTACTACCAGCCCAATCAACATCAGTGTATTTATGCAACTGTATTTGAACCCCAGCCTCATAAAATAGTCCATACTGCAATGTGGAGTTCACATACCTGAGTATGCGTCTAGGCGCATCCAAATGCGGTTTCCTTGGGGCCTGCATAAACTGACTTACCAATCCAACAGTATAGCTTAAATCTAGCCTGGTAATAGTCATATAAATCAAACTTCCTACTATGCGTTTGTACATAGTAGGGTCTTCTAGAAGCTCACCTGCATCTGTGCTGAGCTTCACATTCTGCTCTAAAGGAACTGAAATAGGCTTACAGCCTGTCATCCCATATTTGGACAGCATGTCCAATCCATACTGCCTCTGCAAGAGTTGTATCCCACTTGGTGATCTAATCACCTCAATGCCCAAGAAATAATGCAGCTCTCCCAAATCCTTCATCTCAAACTTCTGCTTCAATAGCATTTTCACATGAAGGATATCTTCATCACTATCACCTGTGATGATCAAATCATCAACATAAATGACAAGCAGCATAATCCGTTTCTCTGCTTTTCTCACATAGAGTGAGAAATCTGCCTTGGAAATTTGAAATCCAATAGTGACAAGATACTGTCCTATCTTGTCAGACCATGCTCTAGGTGCTTGCTTCAAGCCATACAAGGCTTTCTTCAACTTGCACACAAACTCAGGATGAATAGCATGAACATAACCTGGTGGCTGCTCCATAAAGACCTCTTCTTGCAAATCACCATGCAAGAAGGCATTCTTTACATCCATCTGATGTAAAGACCATCCCTTTGATGCAGCCATAGCAATGACTGCTCTTACAGTTTCCATCCTTGTAACCGGACTGAATGTTTCTTCATAATCAATGCCGTATGTCTGTGCATACCCTTTGACAACTAATCTTGCCTTGTATCTATTCACAGAACCATCTGCATTGTGCTTGATCTTATAAACCCACTTACAGCCAATTGCATTCTTGTCTTTAGGCAAAGGCACCAATTCCCATGTAGCATTTGCTTCCAAGGCATCCATTTCTTCATCCATGGCTTTCTCCCATTTTTCATTTCCCATGGCTTGCTTGAAAGAAGTGGGTTTTGGTTCCTGTATCACTTTGACCATATAGGCATAGTGAATGGCTATAAATCCATCTTATTTCAGCCTATCCACAGGATACATAGCTCTGGTAGACCTGCGCAAAATAGGCTCACTTCCAGGTCTGCTCAAAACATCCCTGGTCTTCCTTACTCCAGGTGTAACAATAGAAGGAATACCCGACTCATCATCAATGCTCTGTTCTGAGCCACTGGATTCACCATCCACATAAGAGTGACCTACATTCACATCAAATATGGGTTGATCTACCTTCTCTTTTCCTTTTCATGATATCTGCGTACCACTATCTGCATTGCTTTGAGGAGATTCTCTTGATCTCAATCTGCCTGTCCATGGCGAAGTATGTGAACCACTGCTAGAGGACACCGCAAGTCCACTGATATTTTGTGATTGCTGCTATGAATTTTGTGCAGCATTACCATTTTGTGCATTGACATCAGTCATCACATTTATAGGTTTATACCAGTTGCTCATCTCATCAAAAACAACATCTCTGCTCACTGTAAACTTACGAGTAGAAGGGTTATAGCATCTATACCCTTTCTGCTGCAGAGAATAACCAATAAAGATGCACTTCTCAGCTTTTGGATCCAACTTGGACCTCAACTCATCTGGCACATGAACATAGGCAATGCAACCAAAAATTTTCAATTGAGAAATGTCTGGTTTCCTACCAGTATACATCTCCTCTGGCGTCATGCCATGTATTGCTACAGTGGGAGTCCTGTTCATTATGTAAACTGCTGTAGCAACTTTTTCAGCCCAATAATAATCTAGTAGATCTTTTTCATTTAGCATGGCCCGAGATACCTCTCCAATATGCTTGTTTTTCCTTTCTGCAAGTCCATTTTGCTGTGGGGTATGACTACATGAATATTGCTGCTTGATGCCATGCTCCTGTAGGAACCTTGCAAACTCATTTGAGAGGTACTCTCCCCCTCCATCTGACCTTAGGCATTTTATTTGCAGGCATGTTTCCTTTTCAACGATAGCTTTAAAAGCTTTGAAGTGCCCAAACACTTCACTTTTCTTTTTCATAAAATACATCCAAACTTTTCTGCTGAAGTCATTAATAAAAGTGACAAAATAGTGACAGCCTCCAATAGATGCAGCTTTAGTAGTCCACACATCAGACTGGATAAATTCCAATGGCTTTTTACTCTCTTGAACATGCCTAGGAAATGGTTCCTTGCCTGTTTTCCAAATTGACAGGATTCACAAACCTTATGCATTTCTGCAACCTTGAATTTGGGCAATCCTAGAACAATATTTCTGGCTTGCATTGATTTAAGTCGCTGTATATTAACATGACCGATGCGTTTATGCTAGATATCAATATCTGCAACTACACCGGTCCCATGTGCAAACATTGCTGCACTCAATTCAGGCATGTCCGCATCCAACGTAAACATCCTTCCCTTCTTCTTTCCTTTTGCTATCAAGCAACCGTTATTTTTCATATCCTCAACAAAGCATCCGTGAGGATTAAATCTGACCTGCAAGCCCTGCTCAACCATTTGACCAACAGAAACCAGGTTCTTGGTGATGTTCGAGACATGAAATACATCAGACAGGTATTTCTTTTTCCCATCCTGCATAGACAAAAGAATTTTACCAATTTGCACAATAGGATGTGTAGTATCATCACCAGTCGCTACAAATGCTGGTTTTTCCATTTTCCTTGCATCCTGCATCCATTCTGCATGACCTGTCATGTGGTTTGATGCACCTGAGTCAACATACCACACATCATTTTGTTCTTCTGCACTTGTCACAGAATTGGTCATGTGCTGCACCATAAATAGATGCTCATTTTTGTCATCACCCTGTCTAGTACTACTAGAAGATGCATAATTGCCTTGCTGCAATTTTCCATTCATAATGTCATTCTGCTTTTTATAGCAGTCCTTAGCCATATGACCCATTTTACCACAGTAGTAGCATTCAACATTGTTGTTTGCATTTTGGCCTCTCTGCCATCCACCACGGCCTCTTTGGCTCCCCCTGCCTCTAGAGTTACCACGTCCTCCTCCATAGGACTGGTTTTCTTGAGTTTGCTGCATATTCTGATTTCTACCACGGCTTGCAGATTGGCCTCCTCTACCCCTGCCTCTACCTCTTCCAGCATTTGAGTAGAAGACAGTTTCTTTTGAAGTTCCTCCTGAAGAAGACGCACCCCCATTTCTCTGCTCTTCAGAAATTAGAAGAGCAAATAACTCTTCAAAATCAGGAAATTTTTCACGGACGGCAATGGATGTCTGGAACTATGCATAATCCTTTCCTAGACCATTCAAGGTCACAGAAACTAGATCATCATCTTCCACTGGTGACCCAATGGAAGCAAGTGCATCTGCAATTTTCTTCATCTTCATGTGGTAGTCATTGATGCTCATATTTTCTCTGTGCACATTGTGCAACTCCTGTTTGAGCTGCATTTTCCTGGCTTGCGTATTTGTGCTGTACATTTTTGCCAATGTATCCCACGCCTCCTTTGGTGTACTTGCATCCTGAATATGCACAATCATAGAATCCGAAATACTGATAGACAGCCAATACATAACTTTTCTGGCCCTGTGATGCCATTCTTTAAATGCTTGCATTTCGTGTTGATTGGGAACATTAGGAAGAACTGGTTCTTCTTCATTTCCTGTAATGAACTCCCAATACCCTTTTCCCATAAGGAAATTCGTCATTCTAAACTTCCATGCTTGGAAGTTGTTCTTGTCAGGCTTTTCAGTGACAATCTGTGAAAGAGAATTAGATGCCATTACAGAACGCTGCAGAATATTCTGTCACTGCAAAAAACATAGCTTTTGCCTCACACAGACAGCTCTGCAAAACTGACGAAAGTGGTATTTGACCACACAGTCACTTCCTAGTGACGATTTTGCATCAACAGGCAACAAGCAGTATTATGCAACTCCTAATATCTCTGTACACAGGCATATGATGCAATTTCTACGACAACTTTTCATCAACCAGCAGAGGAGTGGTCGCACAACAAAAACAGGGCCTTTTTTTGAGTGCCTGCGAAGAACTTCCGCCTTCAAAATGGGCCCCGAAATGGCCTCGAATCAGAAAAATAAAGTCACATAGGGCTTTGCCCTGTACGTAGCATATACTGCCCTCTCGCCACACCACGAAGGGCATCTCAATCTGAGACAGTGCACTCTTGCACTTCTGGCTGTGCTACCTACAGAGATTTGCTCCCAAACTCGACAAAGGAAAGCAACACTGGTCCTCTTACCAGGACACCGCGAACTTGGTTTGCTTTCTTGAGTTCCTTACCACGAACAAGGCTCTGATACCATGTGAAGATAGTGGGAGAGAGGGAAGGAGTCTCACTTGCAGCTTTCTCACATACACAATGGGGGAATACACACACACGTGGAGGCTGAAAATGGTTTTCCTCTTCTTAGTTGTGAAAGCCAAAAGAACTCAAGTACAAAGAAATAGAAGAACCCTATATGTGGGTCTCAAACCAAACTCAACTAACTAAGGTGGCATACTAACTGAGCCACAAACTAGAGTAGATAAGGATAGCTATCATCCAGCTATTATTCGAAGGCGGTGTACCAACCGCATCTGCAGCTAACAAGTCGGTGACATAAATGCGCAATGGTCACCCTGGCATATCATGAGTGGAGCTCGATATCTCAACACACCATGGCTCTTTGGCCTATGTAATGCCCCGGCCACATTCTAGGGAGTCATGTTCACTGCTTTCAAGTCATTTTTGAATAAGCTTTTGTAGGAATTCTTGGATGATTTGTGCATCCACTCCAACAAGAAAGACCACTTCAAATGTCTTGAATCAGTTCTAATCAAATGTAGGGAGTATGGCATCTCCCTAAATCCAAAAAAATGCAAGTTCATGGTCACCCACAGAGTTGTTTTAGGATACATCGTTTCTCAACATGGGATTGCAACTGACATGGACAAAATCAAAATAATCATGGAGTTGTGCTACTGGAAACTTTGAATGGAGTCAAATTCAACACAACAATAAATAGGAGCCGACTGAAGCACTACTACATCAACATGCAAGCCATCCCTGACAATAATGAAGATTTGGGAGCCCTAGTGAGTATTAGATTGTATCACGAGCACTCACTCACATATGTACATCTTTGCACATATAGGTAGCATCAACTGAATTCAACCTAGGGCTCAGAGGTGATGACTGAAGCTGCCCTATGAAATCCCAGAAAAAAAAAGCATATAGTTAGTCCCTACCTAGGAATTAGGTCACTGCACTCACACGCTTCCCTTAGACACATAGTAGATTGCATGAGTAACTGTGCCACACACTTTCATTCTACACTCTCAAAGCAAGTGCTAAAATAACATCTTTCACACTATACACAACAATTCTCATACCTGTATACCAACTAATCTAATGATCAATGGTACACCCTATCAAAATGGGTGCAAGTTCAGAAACAATGCCTCCACTAAAGAGGATTTGAAGAAAGAGCCCACCACGTCAATCACGAGACCCCCTCTAGAGTTTGCAGCCATCTATTTCCTCTCAACCAGGTGACCAAAGGCATTTCTGGTTTAGAGTACAGCTCCGATAAGGATTCTGTGCATCACATGGAGACAAAAGAGGTACAAATGCCACCTCAGTCTCGCTACCAACCTACACGACCATTGACGAGGCCTAGTTAGAGCTTGTGTGGCCACCTCCATCAACTTATGCACTTTCCAATGAAGCAAAAGCTTTCTTAGAGCAAAGGGGCCTTGGCGGTTTTTTTGAGCATCTACAATCCTTGGAGGATAGTCCTATAAGACCACATACACTCAAGGAATTTATCCATTCTTACCACTCTAGCAATGCACAAGTTGGCAAGTACGGCACCGTCACTGTAAATCAGAGTCAACTAAATATTATACTCAATAGTACATTGATTCAGAGGGCCTTCTCACTCCCAAATCAAGGCGCAAAATACCCTACAAGACCTGTCGATGCCAAATTTCTTGAAATACAACCTTTCCTTGCCAAGGGCACCAAGTTCCTTAGGGACAGGATATTATTTCACACAATCATCAACCCCCAACTCAAGGAAGCATCAACATTCCTATCAACAATCCCAAGGGTTAGGTGCGGCAAGAATCGATCCCTACCACTCCGCACAAATACCAAAGTAAATATGGAGAGAGGGAAGTGCCAACACAGAGAATGCTCATGTAAATTTCTTTTGCATTATAGGGAGAAGACACTATTGCACTACATTTTGCTTTACATAATCCTCACTTCCAAGACCATGCATAAGGTTCTTCACACATGTACTTTAAAGATGACATGTCAACTTTCTTACATCCTTTATATCCAACCATCATTCATATACTCATGCATACATATAATGTGTACATCAACAATATCAACTTGGAATTAGAAAGGATAGAGTGTTCTCACTAGCATAGCTAAGAGCAAATGTGGAAGTAGCCAAAAGTACGCCATAAGTATCCATGAATGGGTATTACAATGATGGGAAATTAAAATTAATTCTAAGACAAAGCCCGAATTGTGGAAGTACAATGAGAGAGAGCTCTATATATTTTATTGTGATCCAAGTCTTTATGAAGAAGAAAAGACTTATGATGCCAGAAAACTAATTCTAAAGGCTGAACCCTATCAACTCATTGTAGGACAATTGTACGACAATTGTACAAGATGGGCAAGGACTAGGTATTAAGAAGATGTGTGATGCCTCATGAGATCATGCCAATCCTGAGTGAAGTCCATGAAGGCATTGCAGGAGGACACTTCCAAGGGGAAGCCACAGCAAGAAAAGTCCTCCTCGCAGGCGACTGGTGGCCAACACTGTGGGCAGATGCCTATGAATATGTAAAAGGCTGTGATGTATGCCAACGGACTACTAAACCACAACACAAAGAATTCAATCCCCTAACATTAGTTGTTGCACAAAAACCATTTGAAAAATGGGGGATTGACTATGTGGGTCCCATCCATCCAGCAGAGCAAAAGGAACACATGCACGCTACATCATTGTGGCCATGTTAAATTACACGATGCAACGAAACAAAAACTGAACAAAGAATAGAGAGTATACAGCAAACTAGAGAGGAACAAACTCTTCCTTCAATACTGATGTAGTACAAATGATGGCTCCGTCCACCCGTGCACTCCCACAGTGGAGCTTAGATGGCGATCTAGACAGATACTAGGTGAAGAGCTACTAGCTAGAAGATATGATCTGATGTGATACAATGGACTGGGAAGGCTGCCTTTTTATAGCTATGAGGGTGGTAGTCAGATCAACAGAGTCGGTGAAGCCGACCAGTCAACCTAACCGACAAGTCGTCCATAGAATATTCAAGGAAGATTCCCTATACTTTCGCCTCGGGGGCTCTCGATCTACTTTGTCTTTCCTTTTTGTGATACGTGCATACCACTATCTGCATTGCTTTGAGGAGATCCTCCTAATCTCAATTTGCCTATCCATGGCGAAGTATGTGAAGCACTGCTAGAGGACACTACAGGTCCACTAATATTTTGTGATTGCTGCTGTGATTTCGGTGCAGCATTACCATTTCGTGCATTTACATCATCAATCACATTTACTAGTTTATACCCACTGCTCATCTCATCAAAAACAACATCTCTACTCACTGTACACTTACGAGTAGAAGGGTTATAGCATCTATACCCTTTCTGCTACAGAGAATAACCAATAAATATGCACTTCTCAGCTTTTGGATCCAACTTGGATCTCAACTCATCTGGCAGATGAACATAGGCAATGCAACCAAAAACTTTCAAATGAGAAATATCTGGTTTCCTACCAATATGCCTCTCCTTTGGTGTCATGCCATGTATTGTAGGAGTGGGACTCCTGTTCATTATGTAGACTGCTGTAGCAACTGCTTCAGCCCAATAATAATCTGGCAGGACTTTTTCATTGAGCATGGCACGAGATATCTCTCCAATATGCCTGTTTTTCATTTCTCCAATTCCATTTTCCTGTGGGGTATGACTGCATGAATATTGCTACTTTATGCCATGCCCTTGTAGGAAACTTGCAACCTCATTTGAGAGGTACTCTCCCCCTCCATCTGACCTTTGGAATTTTATTTGCAGGCCTGTTTCTTTTTCAACCATAGCTTTAAAAGCTTTGAAATGCCCAAACACTTCAATTTTCTTTTTCATAAAATACACCCAAACTTTTCTACTGTAGTCATCAATAAAAGTGACAAAATAATGACAGCCTCCAATAGATGCAGCTTTAGTAGTCCACACATCAAAGTGGATTAATTGCAATGGGTTCTTACTCTCTTGAACATGTCTAGGAAATGGTTTCCTTGCCCATTTTCCAAATTGACAGGCTTCATACCTTATGCATTTCTACAACCTTGAATTTTGGCAATCCTGCAACAATATTTTGGGCCTGCATTAATTTAAGTCACTGTACATTAACATGACCAATGTGTTTGTGCCAGATATCAATATCTGCAACTACACCAGTCCCATGTGCAAACATTGCTCCACTCAATTCAGGCATGTCCACATCCAACGTAAACATCTTGCCCTTCTTCTTCCCTTTTGCTATCAAGTGACCTTTATTTTTCATATCCTCAACAAAGCATCCATGAGGATTAAATCTAACCTACAAGCCCTGCTCAACCATTTGACTAGCAGAAACTAGGTTCTTGGTGATATTCGGGACATGAAATACATCAGACAGGTATTTCTTTTTCCCATCCTCCATAGACAAAGGAATTTTACCAATCTGCACAATAGGATGTGTAGTATCATCACTAGAGTCTCCACAAATCCTAGTCTTTCCATTTTCCTTGCATCTTGCATCCATTCTGGATGACCTGTCATGTGGTTTGATGTACCTGAGTCAACATACCACACATCATTGCTTTCTTCTGCACTTGTCACAGAATTGGTCATGTGTTGGACCATAAATAGATGCTCATTTCTATCATCACCCTATCTACTAGAGGATGCATAATTGCCTTGCTGCAATTTTCCAATCATGATGTCATTCTGCTTTTTATAGTAGTCTTTAACCATATGATCCATTTTACCACAATAGTAGCATTCAACATTGCTGTTTGCATTTTGGCCTCTCTGCCATCCACCACGACCTCTTTGGCTCCCCCTACCTCTAAAGTTACCATGTCCTCCTCCATAGGAGTGGTTTTCTTGAATTTGCTGCATATTCTGATTTCTGCCACGGCCTCCAGATTGGCCTCGTCTACCTTTGCCTCTACCTCTTCCAACATTTGAGTAGAAGACAGTTTCTTTTGAAGTTCCTCCTGAAGAAGATGCACCACCATTTCTCTGCTCTTCAAAAATTAGAAGAGCAATCAACTCCTCAAAATCTAGAAAATTCTCACGGATGGCAATGGATGTTCGGAATTGTGCATAATCCTTTCCTAGACCATTCAAGGTCAGGGAAACTAAATCATCATCTTCCATTGGCGACCCAATGGAAGCAAGTGCATCTGCAATCTTCTTCACCTTCATGTGGTAGTCATTGATGCTCATATTTTCTCTCTGCACATTATGCAACTCTTGCTTGAGCTGCATTTTCCTGGCTCGCGTATTTGTGCTATACATTTTTTCCAAAGCATCCCACGCCTACTCCTGCTTGAGTTGCATTTTCCTGGCTTGCGTATTTGCGCTATACATTTTTGCCAAAGTATCCCACGCCTCCGTCGGCGTGCTTGCATCCTGAATATGCACAATCATAGAATCTGAAATACTTATAGACAACCAATACATGACTTTTGTGGCTCTCTCATGCCAGCCTTTAAATGCCTGCATTTCCTTTGATTGGGAACATTAGGAAGAATTGGCTCTTCTTCATTTCCAGTAATGAACTCCCAATAGCCTTTTCCCATAAGGAAATTCGTCATTCTAAACTTCCATGCTTGGAAGTTGTTCTTGTCAAGCTTTTTAGTGACAATCTATGAAAGAGAATCAGACACCATTACAAAACATTGCAAAATATTCTGTCACTGCAAAAACCACAACTTCTGCCTCACAAGGGCAAATCTGCAAAACTGACGAAAGTGGTATTTGACCACACAGTCACTTCCTAGTGACGATTTTGCATGAACGGGCAATAAGAATGATTCTATCACTCCCAATATCTCTGTGCATAGGCATACGTTGCAATTTCTGTGGCACCTTTTCACTGACCTACAGAACAGTGGTCGCACAACAAAAACAGGGCACTTTTTTGAGTGCCTGCGAAAAACTTCTGCCACCAAAACAGGCCCCGAAATGGCCTCGAATATGAGACAATGCACTCTTGCACTTTCCGATTGTGCTACCTGCAGAGATTTGCTCCCAAACTTGAAAAAGGAAAGCAACACTGATCCTCTTACCAAGACATTGCAAACTTGGTTTTCTTCTCTTGAGCTCCTTACCACGAACCAGGCTCTGATACCATGTGAAGAGAGTGGGAGAGAAGGAAGGAGTCTCACTTGCGGCTTCCTCACATACACAATGGGGGAATACACACAAAGGTGGAGGCTGAAAACACTTTTCCTCTTCTTAGTTGTGAAAGCCAAAAGAACTCTTGTGCAAAAGGATAGATTAACCCTATATATGGGTCTCAAACCAAACTTAGCTAACTAAGGTGGCATACTAACTGAGCCACTAACTAGAGTACATAAAGATACCTATCATCTAGCTATTATTCATGGGCGGTGTACCAACCGCATCTGCAGCTAACAAATCGGTGACATAAATGCACAACGGTCACCCTGGCATATCATGAGTGGAGCTCGATATCTCAACATTGCTAGTGCACAAAAATGAGGCAATGGAAGACAACACCAATGAAGCCCTACTACAATGCACAATAGTGGTGTACCAAGAGTTTGTGGCTACTCTATAAGTGGAAGATCACCTCAACGCATGCGTGCTTATCCAATGGAAGCAACTCAAAATCAGGATCATATCCACTCATCCAAAAATCAAATGGGAACATTCCATAGGGACCAAAACTCTGTGCATCATTTGCCAAGACTTGTGCAAAGATGAGAAAAATATCTTCTGCTTGTCTACACATGCCGGGTTTATAGCACTCAGGACTGATGCTTTCATTGCATATGTATGCCTCATGGGTAGTCCTCTCCTCAGGGTTATTGCTAGCTTGTTGCTATTGCTACAAAGGCCATCACTATTATTTGCAAGGCATGACATAACTGACATCCCATCCATGCAATTGATGATCCCATCACACCAACAAAAAGAAGTGTTAGAAGATGACAAGGCCTATCTCACATCCAACTTCCCATATCTAACCACTCTCTCTCCCAACCTCATAACCTCACTTACCCTTCCTGCTACCACCCTCTTAATATTCCTCGACCTCCATCCTAACATCTATTCCCTCCATCGTCTCTTTGCTCATGCCTCTCACCATTTTCAACTAACCCAACAGTCACAAACTTATGAACCCCTCACACCTAGCTTCTTCCCTTCCCTTGCCAATCCTACCCTCGAGGATTACCAAGCTGCTCAAACCATTTGCCCAATTCTTCCCCCCCTCCCTTCTGCTCCCCCTTCCACAACTAATACTCTTCCATATTTCTCCCCCATGTCCCCAGATTCTCTCCCTGCCTGGTCAACACCTCCGACACTACTTGTGCTTCCATCAATAGAAAATGACACAGTATTTGATTTTGAATATCAGGATCCGCAGACTCCAATTCGCACTCCCATGCCAAGTTCCAATGATGGGTATGATTTTAATGAGATACCACTTTCTAGTAACCCCATCAAGGAATTTTGGAGCAAATATCCTGATATGAAAACTCGAGGTGGATGGACCCTGGACAACTTTCCTACCAACCTTTGTCAGCGTCAAATTAGTGAAGGTTGGATAAGCCAGTTGGATCCACAACTTGATTAGCGTAGTCCCAAGCTCTTTGATGTAATCTTCTTGAAAGAGTACCTATGTGCATCTCCATGTCTCAGAACCCATCTCAAGTTCTATGCAGTTCTACGACGTAAAAAATGGGAAGCCAACATACACACTTTGGATGAAGATCGCACCATTAATTGGCCAATGATCGAACCATACTCTAGTGTAGAATGGAATATCCAAGGCACAATGATCCGAGCATTTCAGCAACATGATCAAATAATGCGCGGCAACATTGATCGCTTCCTTTGCCTAAGTGCTATCTTCTGCATAACATTGGAATACATTCTAGAAGTCCCATGTTACCTCGATAGCCATTTGCCTCCACTCAGTTTCAAATCCAATGAATGGGTCGATGCTCAGATTACAAGCCGACTCTATCAAAGAGTGATATTCTTAGAAGCATGCCAACATGCACACTTTGGTTAAAGGTCGCACCATTAATTGGCCAATGATCGAACCATACTCTAATGTAGAATGGAATATCAAAGGCACATTGATCCGAGCACTTCAATAGCATGAGCAAATAATGCACAGAAACATTGACCATATCCTTTGCCAAAGTGCTATGTTTTGCAAAACATTGGAATGCATTCTGGAGGTCCCCGCCACATTGACAGCCATTTGCCTCCACTCAATTTCAATCCCAATGATAGGATCAATCCTTAGATTACAAGCCGACTCTATCAAAGAGTCATCTTCTTAGAAGCATGCCACATATCTATGTTCGAACAAATGGTGGATACAGGCTACCTAGAAACCGAGCAAATTTGTATGGTGCCAAGGCTTTATAGCAGGATCGATTGGCAGGACACAAGTTCCATAGCGACTGGTGGACTAAAGACATGGCAACCCAGCTATGTGCTCACAATAAGCCATAACCCGAGGACGGGCAATAAAATGGATCCAGGAGTATGTTGTCTCTATGCCAACATGAACTTAGGTAGTACAAAATGTGTGTGTAGAGTAGTGGCAAAGCTCCGCTTGTACTTGCATAAGGCTAGGAATAACCTCTCTTAGGAATCCTCAACATGCAAGTTCTACATGCAATTCCTACATGCATGTTCTACTTATGTAACTCCTACATGCAAATCCTACATGCAAGTCTTACATGCAAGTCCTACATGCATGTTCTACATACAAGTTCTACATGCAACTCCTACATGCAATTCCTACATGCATGTTCTACTTGCAACTGCTACATGCAAGTTCTACATGCGAGTTCTACATGCAACTCCTACATGCAAGTCCTACATGCAACATGCAACTTCTATATGCAAGTTCTACATGTAGAGAGAGAATGTCTTACAATTCCTACATGTAGAGAGAGAAGCTCTCCAACTTGTATAAATACACCCCATAATGGAATGAAGCCTAGACTCTTTGGGGCATTGTGTTGAGTTCTACTTTGGTATTCCAAGCAATTGTCTCAAGTGTCCATGCTTCCTTGCATCGTCCAAAAGCATGTCCTAACCTTGCAACTCCTCCTCCCCTCTCCTCCAACCTTGCAACCCATCATCTCCCTCTCCTCCTCCCTCCTCCTCCTCCCTTCTCCTCCTCCTCCTCCCTTCTCCTCCTCCTCCTCCCTCCTCCTCCCTTCTCCTCCTCCTCCCTCCTCCTCCCTTCTCCTCCTCCTCCTCCTCTCTCTTCTTTCCCCCATGCTCTTACACCTTCTTCCTCTCTATGCTCCCCCTAAACCCTTAGTTCCTCAACCCTTAACCTCCATGATCTATGAGGGAGATGAGTTCTCCACCATGTACTCTACCTTGAACCTTGGATCCTCTGCTCTTCTAAACTCTGGATCCTCCTTCTAACCCTGGAACCTCTTCTAAACTCTGGAACCTCCTTCTAAACCTTGGAACCTCCTTCTAACCCTTAAACTCCTCCTAAACCCTGCAACCCCCAATGAAGGTGAAAGCCTTCATTACCTGAACTAGGATGATGCACATTCCTTTCACACATGCATGCACTATGTTTGCTTACCACACTTAAGCCTATGTCTCTCACGGAATATGACTCGAGGTCCTGAGCTACACGTATAGAGCTACACGTATACTACAAACGACAACCTCGATATATCTATAGGTGACAAAAAGCCTCGGAACCTTGCATATACTGAGAATACACTGCTCTTCCTGCGGAAGCCATGGGAAAGAGCCAACACATGTGTAGACCTATTTATGGGACAAGATTTGGTACGATACCTACATACAATGTGACTTGGAGGTATACCAACTCTTGGTCCATTACGGGATATAGAGTCATGGATTGGATCTTACCCTATAAAAAATGCTTCAGCTTGTAGTGCAGCAAAAAAATTATTATCTACCATAAAAAAATATGGTACTCTACTCCAAATGAAATAATACTTAGCTGAAATATTTATGCCATCATTTATTAGATTTCTATCAAGTTTCATCTTGTTTCGACCATTGATGCCCACCATGGTTATGAAGAACCAATGTTTGTGACCCACATGTGTTTTAGCATGTACAATTGGATTTTTAAAAACAAAAATGTATGTATAGACCCATTTATGTAACAAGATTTGGTATGGTGCTTGGGTACAATGTGACTTGGAGGCATACCAACTCTTGGTCCTTTATGAGATATAGAGCCACGGATTTGACCTTACCATATCAAAATTTTTTCGGCTTGCGGTGTGGCAAAAAATTTGTTATCTGCCCTAAAACAAAATGCTATGCTACTCGAAATGCAATAACACCTAGCTGAGATCTTTATGCCATCATGTATTAGAGTCCTATCAAGTTTCATCTTGTTTCGACTATTGATTCCCAACATGGTTATGAAAAACCAATGTTGGTGGCCCACACATGTTCTAGTATGTGCATCTAGTTTTGTTTAAAAAAAAGGGCATATGTAGTCCAACATTTAAGGTTGGGGAGATTTCTAACCCATAGTTTAGATCCATGATCTTCACTGCAAGAACTCTAGCCCTTGATCTAATCTCCAATCCAAGGGATACATTCAAATTTGAGATAAAGCACTCCCATCCATTAGATCTATCATCAAAGAATAGAGGGATGAAATATCTACCCTTCATCCAAACAAAGATCTAATGGAGGAGATGAGAGGAAAATATGCTTCAATCTAGGCCATAGATTAGATGGAAGATCCAAGGGAGGACATGGGTGTAGAAGGGGCTTCAATTTGGGCCCTATATTTAATGGAAGATCCAAGAGAGGAGATGGGTGTAGAAGGTGCTTCAATCTAGGCCATAGATTTGATGGAAGATCGAAGGGAGGAGATGGGTGTAGAAGGGGCTTCAATTTGGGCCATAGATTTGATGGAAGATCCAATGGATGAGATGGATGCACAAGGTAATTCAATCTAGACCATGGATTTGATGGAAGATGCAAGGGATGAGATGAATGTAGTAGGCATCTCAATCCTAGCCCTCCATTATATGTTTGAATCCTAGCCCTACATCTATGAAGGTTGATCTCCATGGTCCATTATGATTCTCCATCCTAGCCCTCCATTATACACCTACATATTAGCCCTTAATGAAGCACCTACATATTCGCCATTGATCTTGATCTGGATCAAGGGAAAGGTACCTATTGATCTCCACCCTCCATTATGTGCCTCAACCTCACATGTTTAATACTCCTCCCCCTCCCCTTTTATTTAATTCAAACCCTCCCCCCCCCCCCCCCTTTATCCCTAAATATTTTACTTACACCTTTCCCCCTTTATCCCTAACTATTTATACCATGCCTGACTCCCCCCTTTATTTAATTGAAGCCCTGCCCCCTTCCTCCTTTATCCTTAAATATTTTGCCATATATACCACTCCCTCCCCCCCCCCCCTTTATTTAGTCGAAACCCTCCCTCCCCCTTTATCCCTAAATATTTATACCACTCCCCTCTCCCCTCCCTCATTTATCCCTAAATATTTGCAATCATATACCACTCCCCCCCCCCCCTCCCCTTTATTTAATTGAAGCCCTCTCCTCCCCCTTTATCCCTAAATATTTATACCACTCCCCCCTCCCCTTTATTTAATTGAAGCCCTCCCTTCCCCCTTTATCCCTAAATATTTATACCACTCCCCCCTCCCCCTTTATTTAATTGAAGCCCTCTCCCCTCCTTCCTTTATCCCTAATAAATATCTTGCCATCATATACCACTCTCCCCCCCCTTTTGGTTTAATTGAAGCCCTCTTTCCCCCCTTTATCCCTCAATGTTTTATGCGACTTGAAGCCCTCCCCCACCCCTCTGTATCCCTAAATATTTTGCCATCATATACCACTCCCCCCTCCCCCCAACAACTAATTAATACAAATAGGGACTTTTTGTATCATAGGACACCTATTGCACCTCAATCATCCTAGCCCTCCATCTAAGGAGCTCCTCAAGAGATTGCTCCCCACCCTCAATTATCATCCTCCATCCTAGCCCTCCATTATGCGCTTCCATCGTAGCCATTGATATTGATCTAGATCAAGGGTAGCCATTTGGAGCCCACCAAAGTGCATCCACCATCCACTAAATCCGTCCTAGGTCTTTCATCTAATATCCACCAAATTAAAGGTACCCATATTAGTTTACTAAGATGCAATAACACTAGTCAAAATCTTTATGCCATGATGTCTTAGAGTCATCCTACCAAGTTTCATCTTGTTTCGACCATCGATGCCTAACATATATAGAAAGCCTATGCTATTTATTTTTAATCTTAAATCCTATATTGTAAATGCTAAACCCTAAACCCTCTATCCAGCCTAAAATACTAATAAAATTTTATAATTAATAAGTAGATTATTGAAAATAGACTAATATTTATGTAATTGTTGCTATTGTAGCTTGCTTGCAAAGGACTCTCATAAAGGAGATGGCTATAGATTTTGTTCCAAGGATGGAGGTGATTTTATATAGTGAAAGATAAGTAGTTGCATTTGCTACAGTCCATGATAGTGATCCAAATTCAATTTTCCACTTTAGAAGACTTGGCAAAGGTAAGCTGGCACTTATTGTATCAAAAGATTCTTAGCGCACATGTTGAGCTAAAGCATAAATGTGGAGATATGGAAATGTTGAGATATCAAGCTCTACTCGTGATATGCCAAGGTGACCGTTGTGTATTTATGTCATCGACTTGTTAGCTGCAAATGCGGTTGGTACACCACCCATGAATAATAGTTGGATGACAGCTATCCTTATGTACTCTAGTTCATGGCTCACTTAGTATGCCATCGTAGTTAGCTGAGTTTGGTTTGAGACCCACATATACGGTTCTTCTATTTCTTTGTACTAGAGTTCTTTTGGCTTTCACAACTAAGAAGAGGAAAACTGTTTTTCAGCCTCCACCTTTGTGTGTATTCCCCCATTGTGTATGTGAGAAAGCCACAAGTGAGACTCCTTCCTTCTCTCCCACTATGTTCACATGGTATTAGAGCCTGGTTCGTGGTAAGGAGCTCAAGAAAGCAAACCAAGTTCGCAGTGTCCTGGTAAGAGGACCAATGTTGCTTTCCTTTTTCGAGTTAGGACCAAATCTCTGCAGGTAGCACAGCCGAAAAGTGCAAGAGTGCATTGTCTCAGATTGAGACGCCCTTTGCGGTGTGGTGAGAGGGCAGTATATGCCCTCTCGAGGGTGTGGCTTTATTTTTCTGATTCGAGGCCATTTCAGGGCTCGTTTTGGAGGCGGAAGTTCTCCGCACGCACTCAGGAAAAGGCCCTGTTTTTGCTATGCGACCACTGTTCTGCAAGTCGGTGAAAAGTTGCCGCAAAAATTGCATCGTATGCCTATGCGCAAAGATATTGGGAGTTACAGAATCATCCTTGTTTCCTGTTGATGCAAAATCGTCACTAGGAAGTGACTGTGTGGTCGAATACCACTTTCGTCAGTTTTGCAGATTTGCCCTTGTGAGGCTGAAGCTGTGTTTTTTGCAGTGATAGAATAATTTGCAATGTTTTGTAATGGCGTCTGATTCTCTTTCATAGATTGTCACTGAAAAGCTTGACAAGAACAACTTCCAAGCATGGAAGTTTAGAATGACGAATTTCCTTATGGGAAAAGGCTATTGGGAATTCATTACAAGAAATGAAGAAGAACTAGTTCTTCCTAATGTTCCCAATCAACAGGAATGCAGGCATTTAAAGGATGGCATGAGGGAGCCAAAAAAGTTATGTACTGGCTATTTATCAGTATTTCAGATTCTATGATTGTGCATAATCAGAGGCAAGTACGCTAAAGGAGGCATGGGATAATTTGGCAAAAATGTACAGCACAAATACGCAAACTAGGAAAATGCAGCTCAAGCAGGAGTTGCACAATGTGCAGAGAGAAAATATGAGCATCAATGACTACCACATGAAGGTGAAGAAAATTAATTGGGTCACCAGTGGAAGATGATGATTTAGTTTCTGTGACCTTGAATGGTCTAGGAAAGGATTATGCACAGTTTTAGATGTCCATTTCCGTCCGTGAAAAATTTCCTGATTTTGAGGAGTTGATTGCTCTTCTAATTTTTGAGGAGTAGAGAAATGGTGGTGCATCTTCTTCAGGAGAAACTTTAAAAGAAAGTGTCTTCTACGCAAATGCTAGAAGAGGTAGAGGCAAAGGTAGAGGAGGCCGATCTGGAAGCCGTGGTAGAAATCAGAATATGTAGCAAACTCAAGAAAACCAGTCCTATGGAGGAGGACGTGGTAACTCTAGAGGCAGGGGGAGCCAAAGAGGTCGTGATGGATGGTAGAGAGGCCAAAATGCAAACAGCAATGTTGAATACTACTACTGTGGTAGAATGGGTCATATGGCTAAAGACTGCTATAAAAAGTAGAATGACATCATGAATGGAAAATTGCAGCAAGGGAATTATGCATCTTCTAGTAAACAGAATGATGATAGAAATGAGCATCTGTTTATGGTGCAGCACATGACCAATTCTGTGACAAGTGCAGAAGAAAGCAATGATGTGTGGTATGTTGACTCAAGTGCATTAAACCACATGACAGGTCATGTAGAATGGATGCAGGTTGCAAGGGAAATGAAAAGACCAGGATTTGTGGAGACTGGTGATGATACTGCACATCCTATTGTGCAGATTGGTAAAATTCCTTTGTCTATGCAGGATGGGAAAAAGAAATACCTGTTTGATGTATTTCATGTCCCGAATATATATCATTTAGAACCTGGTTTCTATTGGTCAAATGGTTGAGCAGGGCTTGCAGGTCAGATTTAATCCTCATGGATGCTTTGTTGAGGATATGAAAAATAACGGTCACTTGATAGCAAAAGGAAAGAAGAAGGGCAGGATGTTTACGTTGGATGTGGACATGCCTGAATCGAGTGCAGCAATGTTTGCACATGGGACCGGTGTAGTTGCAGATATTAATATCTAGCATAAATGCATTGGTCATGTTAATGTACAGTGACTTAAATCAATGCAGGCCCAAAACATTGTTGCAGGATTGCCTAAATTCAAGGTTGCAGAAATGCATAAGGTATGTGAAGCCTGTCAATTTGGAAAACAGGCAAGGAAACCATTTCCTAGACATGTTCAAGAGAGTAAGAAGCCATTGGAATTAATCTACTTTGATGTGTGGACTACTAAAGCTGCATCTATTGGAGGCTGTCATTATTTTGTCACTTTTATTGATGACTATAGTAGAAAAGTTTGGGTGTATTTTATAAAAAAGAAAAGTGAAGTGTTTGGGCATTTCAAAGCTTTTAAAGCTATGGTTGAAAAAGAAATAGGCCTGCAAATAAAATGCCTAAGGTCAGATGGAGGGGGAGAGTACCTCTCAAATGAGTTTGCAAGGTTCTTGCAGGAGCATGGCAAAAAGCAGCAATATTCATGCAGTCATACCCCACAACTGTTGAGATATCGAGCTCCACTCGTGATATGCCAGGGTGACTGTTGTGCATTTATGTCACTGACTTATTAGCTGGAGATGCGGTTGGTACACCACCCACAAATAATAGCTGGATGACAGCTATCCTTATCTACTCTAGTTTGTGGCTCAGTTAGTATGCCACCTTAGTTAGTTGAGTTTGGTTTGAGACGCACATATAGGGTTCTTCTATTTTCTCTGTACGAGAGTTCTTTTGGCTTTCACAACTAAGAAGAGGAAAACTGTTTTCAGCCTCCACCTTTGTGTGTATTTCCCCATTGTGCATGTGAGAAAGCTGCAAGTGAGACTCCTTCCCTCTCTCCCACTATCTTCACATGGTATCAGAGCCTTGTTCGTGGTAAGGAGCTCAAGCCAAGTTTGTGGTGTCCTGGTAAGAGGACTAGTGTTGCTTTCCTATTTCGAGTTTGGGAGCAAATCTCTACAGGTAGCACAGCCAGAAGTGCAAGAGTGCACTGTCTCAAATTGAGACGCCCTTCGCGGTGTGGTGAGAGCGCAGTGTATGCTGCGGGTCAGGACAAAGCCTTGGGTGACTTTATTTTTCTGATTCAAGGCCATTTCGGGGCCCGTTTTGAAGGCAGAAGTTCTTCGCAGGCACTCAGAAAAAGGCCCTGTTTTGGCTGTGCGACCACTGTGCGGCTAGTCGGTGAAAAGTTGCCACAGAAATTGCATCGTATGCCTGTGTGCAGAGATATTGGGAGTTGCAAAATCATGCTTGTTGCCTGTTGATGCAAAATCGTCTCTAGGAAGTGACTGCACTTTCGTCAGTTTTGCAGATCTGCCCGTGTGAGGCAAAAGCTGTGTTTTTTGCAGTGAGAGAATATTTTGCAGTGTTCTGTAATGGCATCTGATTCTCTTTCACAGATTGTCACTGAAAAGCTTGACAAGAACAACTTCCAGGCATGGAAGTTTAGAATGATGAATTTCCTTATGGGAAAAGGCTATTGGGAGTTCATTACAGGAAATGAAGAAGAACCTGTTCTTCCTAATGTTCCCAATCAACAGGAAATGCAGGCATTTAAAGGATGGCATGAGAGAGCCAGGAAAGTTAATCTTGCCTTGTATCTATTCACAGAACCATGTCTTTAGGCAAAGGCACCAATTCCCATGTAGCATTTGCATCCAAGGCATCCATTTCTTCATCCATGGCTTTCTCCCATTTTTCATTTCCCATGGCTTGCTCAAAAGAAGTGGGTTCTGGTTCCTGTATCACTTTGACCATATAGGCATAGTGAATGGCTGTAAATCCATCATATTTCAGCCTATCCACAGGATACCTAACCCTGGTAGACCTGCGCAAAATAGGCTCACTTCCAGGTGCTCTCAAAACATCCCTTGTCTTCCTTACTCCAGGTGTAACAACAGAAGGAATACCCAACTCATCATCAATGCTCTGTTCTGAGCCACTGGATTCACCATCCACATAAGAGTGACCTGCATTCACATCAAACATGGGCTGATCTGCCTTCTCTTTTCCTTTTCGTGATACCTGCATACCACTCTCTGCATTGCTTTGAGGAGATTCTCCTGATCTCAATCTGCCTGTCCATGGTGAAGTATGTGAACCACTGCTAGAGGACACTCCAGGTCCACTAATATTTTGTGATTGCTGCTGTGAATTCTGTGCAGCATTACCATTTTGTGCATCTACATCAATCATCACATTTACTGGTTTATACCAGCTACTCATCTCATAAAAAACAACATCTCTGCTCACTGTAAACTTACGAGTAGAAGGGTTATAGCATCTATACCCTTTCTGATGCAGAGAATAACCAATAAAGACGCACTTCTCAGCTTTTGGATCCAACTTGGACCTCAACTCATCTGGCACATGGACATAGGCAATGCAACCAAAAATTTTCAGATGAGAAATATCTGGTTTCCTAGCAGTATACATCTCCTCTAGCGTCATGCCATGTATTGATGCAGTGGGAGTTTTGTTCATTATAAACTACTGTAGCAACTGCTTCAACCCAATAATAATGTGGTAGATCTTTTTCATTTAGCATAGCCCAAGATACCTCTCCAATATGCCTATTTTTCCTTTCTGCAATTCCATTTTGCTGTGGGGTGTGACTGCATGAATATTGCTGCTTTATACCATGCTCCTGCAAGAACCTTGCAAACTCATTTGAGAGGTACTCTCCCCCTCCATCTGACCTTAGGCATTTTATTTGCAGGCCTGTTTCTTTTTCAACCATAGCTTTGAAAGCTTTGAAGTGCCCAAACACTTCACTTTTCTTTTTCATAAAATACATCCAAAGTTTTCTACTGAAGTCATCAATAAATGTGACAAAATAGTGACAGCCTCCAATAGATGTAGCTTTAGTAGTCCACACATCAGAGTGGATTAATTCCAATGGCTTTTTACTCTCTTGAACATGCCTAGGAAAAGGTTTCCTTGCCTGTTTCCCAAATTGACAGGCTTCACAAACCTTGTGCATTTCTGCAACCTTGAATTTAGGCAATCCTGCAACAATATTTTGGGCTTGCATTGATTTAAGTCGTTGTATATTAACATGACCAATGCGTTTGTGCCAGATATCAATATCTGCAACTACACCGGTCCCATGTGCAAACATTGCTGCACTCAATTCAGGCATGTCCGCATCCAACGTAAACATCCTGCCCTTCTTCTTTCCTTTTGGTATCAAGCGACTGTTATTTTTCATATCCTCAAAAAAGCATCCACACAATAGGATGAGCAGTATCATCACCAGTCTCCACAAATCCTGGCTTTTCCATTTTCCTTGCATCTTGCATCCATTCTGCATGACCTGTCATGTGGTTTGACGCACCTGAGTCAACATACCACACATCATTTCATTCTTCAGCACGTGTCACAGAATTGGTCATATGCTGCACCATAAATAGATGCTCATTTCTGTCATCACCCTGCCTACTAGAAGATGCATAATTGCCTTGCTGCAATTTTCCATTCATAATGTCATTCGGCTTTTTATAGCAGTCCTTAGCCATATGACCCATTTTGCCACAATAGTAGCATTCAACATTGCTGTTTGCATTTTGGCCTCTCTGCCATCCACCACGGCCTCTTTGGCTCCCCCTGCCTCTAGAGTTACCACGTCCTCCTGCATAGGACTGGTTTTCTTGAGTTTGTTGCATAATCTGATTTCTACCATGGCTTGTAGATCGGCCTCCTCTATCTTTGCCTCTACCTCTGCCAGCATTTGAGTAGAAGACAGTTTCTTTTGAAGTTCCTACTGAAGAAGATGCACCCCCATTTCTCTGCTCTTTAGAAATTAGAAGAGCAAACAACTCTTCAAAATCAGGAAATTTTTCACGGACTGCAATGGATGTCCGGAACTGTGCATAATCCTTTCCTAGACCATTCAAGGTCACAGAAACTAGATCATCATCTTCCACTGGCAACCCAATGGAAGCAAGTGCATCTGCAATTTTCTTCACTTTCATGTGGTAGTCATTTATGCTCAAATTTTCTCTCTGCACATTGTGCAACTCCTGTTTGAGTTGCATTTTCCTGGCTTGCGTATTTGTGCTGTACATTTTTGCCAAAGTATCCCATGCCTCCTTTGGCGTACTTGCATCCTGAATATGCACAATCATGGAGTCCGAAATACTGATAGACAGCCAGTACATAACTTTCCTGGCTCTCTCATGCCATCCTTTAAATGCCTGCATTTCCTATCGATTGGGAACATTAGGAAGAACAGGTTCTTCTTCATTTCCTGTAATGAACTCCCAATAGCCTTTTCCCATAAGGAAATTCATCATTCTAAACTTCCATGCCTGGAAGTTGTTCTTGTCAAGCTTTTCAGTGACAATCTGTGAAAGAGAATCAGATGCCATTACAGAACACTGCAAAATATTCTCTCACTGCAAAAAACACAACTTTTGCCTCACACGGGCAGATCTGCAAAACTGACGAAAGTGGTATTTTACCACACAGTCACTTCCTAGAGACGATTTTGCATCAACAAGCAACAAGCATGATTTTGGAACTCCCAATATCTCTGCACACAGGCATACGATGCAATTTCTGTGGCAACTTTTCACCGACTAGCCACGCAGTGGTCGCACAGCCAAAACAGGGCCTTTTTCTGAGTGCCTGCGAAGAACTTCCGCCTTCAAAATGGGCCCTGAAATGGCCTCGAATCAGAAAAATAAAGTCACCCAGGGCTTTGCCCTGACCCGCAACATATACTGCGCTCTTGCCACACCGCGAAGGGCGTCTCAATCTGAGACAGTGCACTCTTGCACTTCTGGCTGTGCTACCTGCAGAGATTTGCTCCCAAACTCGAAATAGGAAAGCAACACTAGTCCTCTTACCAGGACACCACAAACTTGGCTTGCTTTCTTGAGCTCCTTACCATGAACAAGGCTCTGATACCATGTGAAGATAGTCGGAGAGAGGGAAGGAGTCTCACTTGCGGCTTTCTCACATGCACAATGGGGGAATACACACAAAGGTGGAGGCTGAAAACAGTTTTCCTCTTCTTAGTTGTGAAAGCCAAAAGAACTCTCGTACAAAGAAAATAGAAGAACCCTATATGTGGGTCTCAAACCAAACTCAACTAACTAAGGTGGCATACTAACTGAGCCACAAACTAGAGTGGATAAGGATAGCTGTCATCTAGCTATTATTCGTGGGCAGTGTACCAACCGCATCTCCAGCTAACAAGTCGGTGACATAAATGCACAACAGTCACCGTGGCATATCGCGAGTGGAGCTCGATATCTCAACATTGGGCATCTCCGCATATTTGGTTGCATAGCATATGTCCACATACATGATGATCATCGCAGGAAATTGGATGCGAAGTCACACAAATGCATCATGGTTGGCTACAGTGAAGAAAGCAAAGCATACAAATTGTATTATCCCATCAACCACAAGGACATAATCTCCAGAGATGTTATCTTTGATGAGGAATCAAAATGGAAAACCTCACCTACACATGAGATAGAAGCATCGACTTCACAGTCATCTATAGAATAGGTTGATGAAGAAGAGCAAGAATTGCCAGAAACACCCCAAGCAGAGCCACAGTAGCTCAGATGGTCTACTAGGGAAAGCAAACCACCAGCCAGATTGACATATGCTCAAAAAGGCAAAGCAATTCAGGTGGAAACCACCAACTATGCTCTTATGACTACCATCATGGCTACAGAAGAGCCAGTGTACTTCAAAGATGCAGTAGACAAGCCAAAGTGGCAAATGTAAAGAAAGAGGGAGAGAGATAGGAGACTCAAGTTCAGCTTTCTTCACAACACACAAAAGAGAGAGGACACAAGGTTGGAGGGTGAAGTCTTTCTTCACTTTTGCACACAACCAACAATACAATAGAAGGGGGAAATACCCTATATGTCAAACCTAGAATACACCCAAACCAAAAACATACGTGGTAGTCTAACTACACCACGAGTACAACTAACATAGGCGGTGACATAAATGATAGTCATCCAGGAGATGTATCGGGGGTAGAGCTTGATATCTCAATAGCAAACTGCTATGAATGAAGAAATGGATGCTTTGTATAAGAATAATACTTGGGAATTATGTGACGTTCCACTAGGAAAGAAGGCCATAGCAAACAAATGGGTATACAAAGTGAAGTACAATCCAGATGGAAGTATTCAGAGATACAAAGCCAGACTAGTTGCAAAAGGATTTGCACAGCAATATGGTCAGGATTATGATGAGACTTATGCTCCAGTAGCAAAGATGGACTCCATACAGTCCTTGATATCACTAGTGATACTCAGCAGATGGAATGTGTATCAGCTCGATGTCAAGAATGCATTTCTCAATGCTTATCTAGACGAGGAAGTCTACATGCAACAACCAGTAGGTTATGTTGAACCAGGAAAGGAGAATAAGGTTTGCCATCTCAAGAAAAGTCTCTATGGCTTAAAGCAAGCACCCGTAGAGCTTGCTTTTTGTTGAGAGTCTACTACAGTCTAGAATCATTTGGAGATGATTGCTTTCCAGGGCACCTTAGAGCATGGACGTCATGAGACGAGAGAGCTGTGGAGCTTTGCTGCCTTGAAGCGTATGTACAAATAGAGTCCGCTCATTGTGGAGGCGATCGTGAGGAGCTTTGAAGGTTGGAGCTATGCCAGCTATGTTGGTGTTTAACGTAGAAGCTGTCATTGAGGAGACACTACCTTAGTGTAGCAGTGCGGCCTACAGTCATCAATTGTGGCTGCTAGTAGGTGAGCGTTGCGTTGGCTATGGCTACAGCCTAGGAGCCACTGAGAGTTGAAGGTCATTTGGAGCTTTGTACTCATTGGCCAGAGAGCCGTGATGAAGCCTTTCATTCGGAGTGCAGAAGCCTTGAGTCTCCTTGGCTTGCAAGATAGGAGAAACTATGTTGCTTTCCCTCTCCCTCAAAGAACCTCACTCATGAATTTCTCACAAGAAGAATCAGAATGAGCCAAAACCTATGGACGGAAGTTTCTCTCACAAAGATTACTCAAGAAAAAAAAAGACTCTCACTCTAAAACTAAAACTAACCTAGGAGAACTCACAAGTTTCTAAGGCGTGCATATTACTAATCTACGATACTAGACCTAAGCTCTGATAACTAAGGAGGCTCAAAGCACACTGAATAAGACATGAGAGGGAGATAGCAAATCTATATCTCTTGCAATGTGTTTTCTCAACAATACATGATAGGCCTCTTATAGAGAGTGCCCTTTGAATAGTCAACATCTATGGGATCCTCTGATCCACATCTCTCCTTCGGGATATCCTTGATTTACATCTCCACATCATGTAGTCCACATCCTAGGGTGGCTACTTTGATTCTTTCCTATACCATACCTTAGCCTCTAATTATGTGCTCATGCCACCACAACTCTCAATAGTACTTACTGCCTTCCCCCCCTCCATATTGAAATGCTGCAACACTTTTGTAACATACTCCTACTATGAAATCCAAAGGACTTTCCTACTCCGGTCACGCGTGATGCACATACCAAGAATATGACCTGCAGATCCCAAATCCTTCATGTCAAAGGCCTCATGCAACTTGGCCTTCAATGAATCAAGCTCATAAGTGTTCTTGCTGTCCAATAGCATATCATCCACATAAATGCCAGTAGTATTAGGCTATTATCCTTAGCCCTTTTAGTGTAGAGGCAATGATCAATCTCACTTATTCTAAAACCCTAGGATCGAATGAAAGCACCAAACTTGTGATACCATTCTCTAGGCGCTTGCTTAAGGCCATAGAGACTCTTTTTTAGCTCGCACCAAATTCTCCTTGCCCTTTTCTTCAAAGCTTTCCGGCTATACCATGTAAATTTCCTCATGCAGATCCCCATGCAAGAAAGTTATCTTGACATCCATCTACATAAGCTCCATATCCTCTATTGCCACAAGTCCAAGTACACATCTAAGTGTGGTCATCTTCACAACTGGAGAGAATATCTCATCAAAGTCCACACCCTTCTCTTGCTTGAACCCTTAAGCAACCAAATGGGCCTTGTACTTAGGCACATCATCACCTGTGACCTTCATCTTGTAGACCCATTTACATGGCAATGCTTTCTTTCCATGTGGAAAAGAAACCAAGGCCCAAGTCTTATTCTTTATGAGTGAACTCATCTCTGATTGCATAGCATACTCCCACTTGTGCTGATCCTCGTGCATCATAGCCTCTCTGTAGCAAGAAGGCTCCTTGCAATCAGTAAGCATCACATAGTCTACCCTTGGAACAAATCTCTCAGGCGGTCTAGACACTCTAGATGTTCTTATCAAGGGAATTTCAGCTTGCTATCCCACCTACATATCAGCCACATTTGGCTCATCATTTCCACCAATAGATGATCCATCATCTGCCCTTGATTGTGTACCTGTGGGAGTACCTGGTGGCACCATTTCCTGCACATTCAGTGCATGGACAGTTTGCTATCTATCAACATATGCAAGTGGATTCACATCCTGGAAAGTGATTCTCCTCATTTCCATAGACACCCCTGATACATGTAAGGGATACAAGTTCCCACACTTGGCACCCCTGGCCAAAACCATAGAGCCCTTTTTAATTTTCCAACTCTGAAAGCCAAACATGTTCAACTTAGGCACATGTCTCACATTTTTCAAAACAAATGCGGACCCATTTGCAAAAGAAAACTTTATGTCACCTGCTCCCACTATGTCACATGCATAGTTATTTCCAAGATGCACACAACCTGTCTTTCCACTATCATAAGTGCAGAACCATTCCCGATGGGGAGTAACATGGAACGAAGCACCAAAATCCAAAATCCAATCCTGGGAATATGCATCATCTGAAGTGGTAAGCAAGTTTGCAGGTAGACTAGACATGAGAATGTCATTGTCACTATCATCAGTGATGACTGCATTAATCTCCTCGATCTTCATGTTTCCTTTGTCCTCCGTTGGACTCTCTTCCTTCTTATTTGCACCCCAATTTGCATTCTTTTTATTATCCTTTTGCTCTCTTTTTAGCTTGTAGCAATCCTTTTTCATGTGGCCCTTCTTGCCACAGTGGTAACACTCAATGTTCTGTGCCCTAGATTCGCTACGAGACTTCCCTCTTTCTTGGGACTTTCCCCTGAACTGTGATCTACCCCTTTGCACATTTAAGGCTGCATCCTACTTGTTGCCATCCATAGACTTCGTCTAATCTCCTTGGTCAACAAGCTAACCACAACATCATCAAACTTCAGTACTCCACCAAGTGAAAAGTTATTGATGACAGTTGTACGGAAGGTATCCCATGAGGATGGAAATGAACATAAGAGAAATATTGCCTTAGTCTCCACATCAAAATTCATCTTCTCATCCTGAAGCTAGCTGAAAATAATATTGAATTCATATAAGTGAGAAGCATTGGAGACCCATTCCTTAATCTGCAGCTCAAACAACCTCTTCATTCAGAGGTAAACTTTATTAGAGGCAGTTTCCTTCTCATAAGTGGCACATAATTTCTTCCACAAATCTTCCGTAGTTACTATTGTGAAATAAACAGACTCTACAAGATGAAGTCTAATAGTAGACTTTGCTAATGCATCCAACTCATTCCAATCATCCTTAGACATATCTGTAGGCTTATCTTCAATCCCTGCCAAGGGTTTAATTTGCTTCTTTTGAATAAGCACATCCCTTATCTGTTCTTTCCACAAAGAAAAGTGTGTCCCATCAAACATTTTAATGCTGAAAAACTCCTTTTCAGACATGGAAGAGGATGCCATGATGCAAATGAAACAAAATCCCAAGTGCTAGTATCTGCAAGAGAGAAATCACACCAAATACTAGGTGCACCCAATATGTATGTCTTAATGAAGGATAGTGTCACCAAAATTTAAGGTTCAAAGAATCAAAAAATGCATCTAATTCATGTGCATATACTATGCATCCATATGAGCAAATCTAGCCCAAAAGAAAATGTCGACCCACAACGACAAAACAGTGGCAAATATCATGCCAATAAGAGCCAAATGCCTCAAGCATAAACACCGTCCATGGGCATAAGCATCAATAATGTCTCATCCAAGAGATCATAACACAACATGTGCATCCACTGCAATATGTCAAAGCTATCCCTCAACATAAAATAGCATCCATGTGCTAAACGTCCATCAAGAAAGCATCCCACAAGGTAATCTGGGCCTATCAGCGCATCCAGCAAGGATCGCAATGCATCCAAATGGCCTATAAAGCATCCACTGTAACCCAATGCAAACCACAAATGAGTGCACACGTCTCAGATTGCAACCAGAGTGATCTACATAAGGTATATCCAAGAAATCACGGCCCCACGGCAATGACCGCTAGTGAAAATGGAACCTAGGATGTCTCAAAACATGGGCGTCACTCCATAATTGAACTCAGCAATACAATCTACAAATATCTCTCTTTTGCCACAACTCCAAAATCTCATCCAAGGATGGAGTAAGAGCCAGTCAACCCTTGCATTTCTTTGCAAAAAATGAACCTTAGGAAACTTAACCTTAGCCAAAATGCCACATGGCAATCAATGAGAAGGTATTGGAAACTTTGAGAAATTTCCTTCAAAGAGACGATGGGAAAACACAGAGAATCACAACTCCCTCGATTCTTCATGGAATAGCAAGCAGCTTTGTAGACATATGTTTTAGGTAGTCTCGGATCCAACAGGATAGATAGCTCTGCAAATGGAGCCCGCATGTTGAGTTTCCACTCACACAAGAAATGACAGAATGAAGATGTTGGAGTAGGCACAGCTTCACTACAGCTTCAGAACTTCACAGAATCAGAAGTAGCTTCATAACAAGTAGAAGTTTTAGATTGCTCTAAATCCACTAGGAGTGTGTGAACTGCAAATGGTGACCTGGATATGGAGATCCAACACACAAAATCTGCGTAGGAAATTGAATTTCGTAACTTTTTGCAAGAGTTGTAACTTCTCACTGAAAGCTCAGATGACAGAGATGTAAAAACAAAAAATGAAGTACTCAAAGTCTTCTACAACTTTGCTATAGATCTCAAGGCAAGATTCAGCTTATATAGAAAGATATCTTCATCACAAGACTCTCAGGTCTAAAATAGACTGTCTTTTTGCCTTCAAAACCATCTACTGGCTTGGAAAAAAACCACTCAGAGAACTTTCCAAAGGTTTCTACAAGGTCTCTACACATCAAGATGAAGGTAAAGACACCCAATGAAGCTTCTCCTTTCTCCCATAGAGCTGTAGCAGCAAACTTTGGGCTCTAGGCTCACACTCGGGCTCAGCTAGAACACCCGTGCTCTGACACCACAGTTGAGAGATCTCAACAATGGAAGCGGAATGGAAGAAGGTGAGAGAGAGAGAGAGGGAGAGCCAGAAGAGAGAGTCACATAAGTTTTGGTTGGTGCAGAATACCCTAATCTTCTATGTCATCCATATATATATGTGTTTGAGTATTGTAGATAATTGGGGTTCAGGTACAGTGGCCTTTAACCCCCACTCTTACACCCCACACTGTGTGCATCCACATCCACACACTTGTTTGTATCCTATACCACATATACAATGAACATACTCCATGTGAGCCATCTCATGAGAACCATGTGCCATGTGCCTCTTAATGTGCACAATGTAGAAGACGTTGTCAATCATAAGGGCCAACATGGCTCCCGTGGGTTGGATGTAGAGTAGAAGCAATGCACGATCATCCTGGTCTGAGAAGTTAATGGGGTCTTCAACAGAATGCAAGAAAAGGAGAGACAGCATAAGTGTGGAAGTTATTGCCAGAGTGACAATGTTCTAGCATGAAAATATGAGAGTTTCTTTAAATACTAAGGACATCTGTAGAAAGCAGATGGGATGCAAGAAGATCATACACATGCTTGACACAACACAGATGAATTGTTGTTTGTGATTAGGTTTGGAATAGTTTAATTGTTTAATTTCTAAACTAGGTTGGCTTGGACTTTGGTTGGAACATTATGCAATATGGTTCAAATCAAGCACTAGCTATGCGATTATCCTAAACCGGCATTGTTGAATAGAAATTAAAAACAATATATTTCAAAGTAGAAATAAACAACAATATATAATTATTACCTAATTGATGACCAATCCCTCTGCCATCTACTCTTGGAGGAGGCCAAAGTCGTGTGGAAGTCATTGCTAGAGTGAGAATGCTCCAGCATGAGAATGTGAGAGTTTCTCTAAATAAAAAGGAAATCTGCAAAAAGCGTATGGGATGCAAGTAGTTCTCCAAGAAGATCATACACATGATTGATACAACACATATCAGTGGTTGTTTGTGTTTAGGTTTGAAATAGCTTAATTGTTTAATTTCTAAACTAGGTTTTGGCTTGGACTTAATGTGATTATCCTAAACCAACCCAGTGGTTGGAACATCATGCAATATGGTTCAAGTCAAGCAGCTATGCAATTGTCCTAAACCGGTGTTGTTGAGAAATTAACAACAATATATTTCAAAGTAGAAATAAAGAACAATATATTATTATTACCTAATTGATGACCAATCCCTCTGCCATCATCTGCTCTTGGAGGAGGCCAAATTATATGAACTATTAGCTATACTAGAGAGGGGGGGGGGGGGGGGGAGAAGTAGAAAGTAGCTAAGAATCTATCAAAGAGCACACCAGTGTAAGTGGATAGCTAAATGATTCCAAGAGAAGTGGGTCTTTTTCCAACCCAAAAGGGAGAGGTATGAGTATGAGGATGCACACTAGTCCAACCATGGCAGATCTTTCTATAGTCTGATAAATGACATTCTTGAGGAAATCAAGCAAGTTAAGACCGAATATGCCACAGATCAAATGAGGAACCAATTAAATTAGTTAACTTTTATTTTAAAGCTTGTTTGGGTCGTATACTAGCTAATTCTAAGGCAGGTTGGTTTGGACTTAATGTGATTGTCCTAAACCAGCCCAGTGGTTGGAACATCATGCAATATATCACTGAGCTAGTTCAAGTCAAACAGTACTAATGTGATTGTCCTAAACCAGCATGGTTGAACAAAAATAAAGAGAAATATATTTCACAACAAAAAAAATAGCAATATATTATTATTGTCTAATTGATGACCAGCCTAATGGTTGAAATTTCTATATTTTCTAGTAGTAGTTAAATTAGTGTAGTATAATTTTTGGGCTAATTTGCATCATGCACGGCCTGGCTTGGACTTAATTTGATCATCCAAATCTAGCCCAGTGGTTGGAACAACAATATATCATTGACTTGGATAATGTGATTGTCACTGAGTTTGTTATTGTCTAATTGATGACCAACCCGATGATTGATATTGTTGTGTTTTCTAGTAGTTAAATAGTTTAGTTGTTTGATTCATGCATGGGATGGCTTAGAGTTAATGTGATTGTCCTAAGCCATCCCAGTAGTTGGAACATCAATATATCATTGATCTGGTTCAAGTCAAACACCAATTATGTGACTGTCCAAAACTAGCCAAGGTGATTGAAATTATTTTGTTTCTTAGTAGTGAAATTGTTTTGTTTTCCAATAGCTTGATTAGTTTAATTAGCTTGATTAAGCTGTGTTTTTGCACATATTGCATTTTGTCTTGTTCCTCATGGTAGTGCAAAAAGGGGGATCAAGACAATGTTGCATGTTGCATGTTGCATCTTGTTCTTTGCATGCCTAAGATGGAGATGCCTTAAATAGTGAATACTACATGCACTCTAACATACTTTCAGTAGAGCTTTAATACTACATGCACTTATGTTGTTATGCATACACATGGAGTATACTTGTGAATATCACACATACTTTTGTAGCTTGAATACTACAGGCAATATGTTGTTATGCATACATATGGAGTATACTTGTGAATATCACACATACTTTTAGTAATTACTACAGGCAATATTTTGTTATGCATACATATGGAGTATACTTGTGAATATCACACATACTTTTAGTAATTAATTACTATTCATTGTGGTGGCCCATGATGCTAGTCATGTGATTAACTGGCGGCCTGATTTTTGATTAATTGAAGGTGGTTCATGATTATAGACGAGCTTACACACGCTTGCATGCAATTATAATAAGTGCAGTTATTTTCCTGTCACCATGGTGGGCCATGGTGCTAGGAATGTGATTAATTGGTGGCTTAAATTTTGATTAATTGAAGGTGGCTCATGCTTATTTGGCTCAAATTTTGATTAATTGAAGGCGGCTCATTATTATTTTGATGATTAAGTAGATTACCATCTGATTCTAGCATTAATTTTTAAGTGTGGCCCCGACCATGGAGAATGCTATTTGGCTACTTTGCTCCATGCTTCTCATTTCCCTACTTTGCTCCACTAGTCATCTGCTCTCATTTTCTCCCCTATTCTAGATGTCTCATCTCTTTTCACCTACTCATCATCACCATGCTTGCTACTAGCCCCAATTTTAGCCCCCCTCATAGTAATGTCATCCCTAGCTTGTTTGCTTTCTCCTACAAGGCAATCGTATTGAAATCCCTAGGAATTGAGATGCTTGCACTTGTGCATGGTCTTTGGATTTTCAATTGGCTCCTTAATAATCTCCACATCATCAACTTGGCTGAGATGTACACAATTGGCATCTTTTTAGTTGTGTTCAGTGGATACCCTATAGATGTTGATGAAGGGCTAAGGAATTTTATGCAAGAGTCTTCTCATCTGGTCAGTCTTGTCTTTTGATACCTGCACTTGTGCATTGTCTTTGGACTCTCCATTGACTCCCCAAAAATCTCCACGATGCCTCCATTGACTGCCCAAAGATTGGACTTGAATGAGATGCATCAAGCTGGTAGCTGTGAATACGATTACTTGGTATAAGAATTGATATACTCAATTTTTTAAAGTTCCATAGTAGTATTGTTGTCTATCAGCAAGCCTTTGTAATGCTCATTAAAGATGCTTAATGAGTCTCTTAGCAATGTGACTAAGTTGTTATCTTCTTTGGATGTAATCTCTTTTGTCCAATTTTTGCTCTAATGGGGCTTTTAGTAGCAATGGTGGCTGAGTTTTTTCCTTGACCTATTTCATCTCTTTTGTTTTAGATTCAATATAATACCACTTTTACTGGTCATTGCATAAGGAAATACATTTTCCTGGGTTTAGTATAAATTGCATTTAGCACTATGATAGATCCAAGAACCAGTGTGGTGGTTGCAAGAAAATACATTTTCCTTGGTTTAGGATTAACTACAACTAGCACTAAAATAACTCCAAGAGCTAGCATGATGGTTGCACAACAAAATAAATTTCCTTGGCTTAGGATTCATTGCAACCAGCACTAAAATAACTCATAAATCTAAGGTATGATTCTGTTTGCTCACACAACATGCAAAAAATAAAATTTTGGGCGTGAACAACTATAACAACACGTTTTCCAAGTACTAGGAAGGCTTTAAACATTAATTTTAAACACGTTCCAACCAATGGGTTAGTATCAAACATTAATCTCAAACACATTCTGAGATTGCTTTAAACATTAATTTTAAACTATTAATTAAACTATAACAAGTTCTAGCCATCGTCGTGCTAGTTCAACCATGGGCTAGAGGCATGCTAAGATCATAAACGTAGTTGTCAACCACTTGTTTTAAACTATTAATTGCACTCTCATTACACTAGAACAACATGTTTTTCCAACCATCAGGCTGGTTTTTAACCTACCCTATGGTACTCTAAGAACATAAATTAAACTATTAAATATTGCAATTGTAGATATGGCCTTTAAGGGGTCCACTTTAGGGGCAAGTGCCATATCAACATGCCACTAGACATACCTGGCATGGTGATAGGGCAAATGATGTAAAATTTATCAATGGGGCCCATATAGAATCCACAAAAAAACTCCATCATTGTGGGACTCCAAGGTGGGTCTCATGAGGCCAAGCCAACTAAGGTCTAGATGGTTGAGCAAGGAAATACATTTTCCTTGGTTTAGGATAAACTACAACCAGCACTAAAATAACTCTAAGAACTAGCATGGTGGTTTCTCCAAGCCAACATCACCACCTTGTTAGTTCGGTGGTCACACATGCTGTAAGCATGAATTTTTGTGATTATAGATTTGCATGCTCAGATTAATAAAGTATGTTTTCCTTGTATGATCATGGAAAAGATGTGGGTAGATGATAGGTGGCAAAGTTATGATAAAAGAACACTAGCAAAAGGCAGTAGAGAGCCATCTTGAGTCAACCACCGTGAGACTATGCAAAGAGTAGCCAATTTGCCATGCAAACGCATCAGGATAGACTGTGAATAATTTGCTGCACAAAGATGCAGATAGAGACTACATGAAGAAGGATAGAACTATAGTTGTGTCTAGCTCTACATGCTCATGGAGTAAATACATGTAGTGATGTGTGTACGATGTTTAGAACATCAAGTTTTAACAAATTGTGTCTGATTATTATGCTAGTGTGATAATTATTACGTTGGGAAAAATGGTGAGAGCATGAGTTTGCCCCAAATGCAAATTCTCACCCACCAGCACATCGTGTCACGGCCCCAAAATTACCCCTAAAATAGTTATGTGATTGGCTACACTCGATTGTGCATTGACCCATATAGTGCTTAACACTCTTGTATGTATTCTTGCAACTGCTCTCAATGTGTGTAGTATTTGCTTAGAACTACACTTCATGTGTAGCATATGATCAAAAAATCCCTTAACCTTCCTTGATATTATCTTGATGCTAGAATTCCCTTGAAGATTTGAATTGATACAAAAGTCTCTCTGATCTCTACCAAGAAGTTCTAGTTTCTTGAAAATCTACCTTGGAATACCTCCAAATATATTTGCTTTTATAGTCATTGAAATATGGTTTAGTGATTGGTGTTTTTGGCTTGAGAGACACTCTTTTTTTTTAATAAACATGCCTTGAACTTCTTTGGATGTGTTCTTTTAGAAAGGCTACATATGTAATTTCAATTTTTTAATTTTTTTGAGAATTAGATGGCCTTTTGGTCTTCGAATTTTGTTTATGGGAAATGGGCCTTGTACTTCCTAATTGTCACTTGTTATGCTTGTATTCATGACAAGTTTTCCTTGACCTATATCCATTTTAAAACACTTTTTACATGATCCAACTAAAAATATCCAACATCTTTGCTTGCATAAGGAAGCAAGCCATTTTTAACTATTGCATTTTCAATACTAATAGATATCCTTCTCTAATGAAGGTTGTAAATTTACAAACTACAAAAAAGTCATTACAATCGGCACGATGTCTCCTTTTTGTATCCCTTAATTCTAAAACCAAGACAAACTAGGAAATAAAAATTGAATTTCAACAAGAAAATTAAAAAGGCATATCTTCTTTTTGTATCCCCTTCATCCATAAAATAAAGACAACCTATAATTTTGCGAACCAAGCAATAGAAATTGAATTTCAACTAGAACTTTAAAAGTGAACATGGAAATTTTTATTGAAAGGTCCTTGTGCAAAAGAAAATAAGGGAAACAAAAGGAAATTTTCACACATGAGGGGATTTTCACACTATAAGGTAGGGATTGAATCCATGTCCATTATACCCATGAATAATTGTGAATTTTTTGGAGTCCATAATCTTGATAAATATTCTTGTGACCTACATCCATCTACAATGGAAAAAGTTTTTTAGTAACATTGGATATCCTGATCACTGGGTGATACACTTTTGGCATTGATTAGTTCACCGACTATATGAAATTTCTAGTTCAATATTAAATTCAAACAAGTAGAGGTAATGTTTCTATGGCCAAAAGTATTTTGGAGCTAAAGGTCCCAATGAAACTTGCTAAAGATCATAAAGATTCCTTTTGAACTATTAGAATTTGCACAAGCACACACCTCTATTGAGGAGTGACATAGACAATGAAAATTTAATTGATGAATAAAATTGACTGTACTAAGCCTTCAAAGATTCTAAAGAATGCGCTCATTCACATTCTATTTTTAAATTCCCTCCATAACCTCTTACGGTGGTGACCTAAATATTACTACAACAAGCACATTTAACCTAGGTTACTATATTTGGACCAAATCACTGTTTTTATTTACTAATTGTGCATTCCAAGGAGCACTAGACCATAAGAATGTATTGAAATGGTTGTTTGAATTGATAAACCATGCAATGTATTTCCAGCCATGTGTTTAAGCCATGCAACTTCAATAATTTTATTTAGGAAAATTTTCAATAATTAAAATTTAGTTTTTAGCTACTTATTTTAATAATCAATAAAAAAATAATAAAAATTAAACATCAAAAGTGGGAGAAATTTTCACTAAGAAAGACGACACTGAGGCAAGGGCGAAGTAGAAGGAGAAGAAAAAAAGAAAGAACCTAAGTCAACCACCTACATTCAATCTATGAATTCAAATTTGAATGAGGAAGCACATCAAAATAACCAACAAGGAAGATAAACCAAGGTACACAAATAATTAGAAGAAGACTCAGGAGAAGAAAGCACAACTAAGTACTTGGAACTAGTTCACAAAAAATAACAAGTCTATCAAGCAGACTAACAAACTATGTACTTGGAATTAGTTCATGAAATCACAATTAAGTATCTAGAATTAGTTCATGAATGCACAACTAAATACTTGGGAGCACAAATAAGTACTTGGAATTAGTTCATGAAACATAACAAGTCCATCAAGCACACTAGAAAAGCATGATGAACTATTTTGATGAATTGATCTCATAGAGTCTCCCAATGCTCACATATCAAAATATCAATGCATCTCAAGATAAGTGAATGCATCTGATTCACAACATGAAGGTAGATACATGCTTATTTGATATTGGATTTGAAATAAGAAAGGGGCGAGCCTTTCTTTTTTAACTTCATTCTTTATTTTAGGGGGTGGTCTTCCTGCCATTAAGTACCCAATGATATCTCCACACCACTCTGGAACAACATCTATTTGAAATAGTGTGGCATCTGGCAAGTTGTCTTCTACTCCAGTGGCTTCTTCTCTTGACTTGACACGAGACATGTGATCGGCAATGTAGTGTTGGGCACCCTTGCGAATATTCAAAAAGGTGGTTATGTGTCACAAAATTTATATTCTGATGCACACAAGTTTTTTAGATGGTGCAAAAAGGCATGATATTCATCTCAATTTGCTGCATTGGTAAGATTAGTGGGAGGTAAGAATAAATCATTAGGGAAGGATATTTTTGCAGTAACAAAGAAACATGGGTTTTGTTCCAAGAGAGAACAGAGTTAAAAATGCTAAGCATTTACATATGCATGGAATCTAGACTAATCCATGCAAGGATTCCTTGGAAAGATGATATTAATTACTCTAGTGGAAAGAGAGAACTTGATTGCAGTAGGGTTTGTCTTTGATACAAACAATGACTTGGAAATTAAACATACAAACTATCTCATGGATGATGTGAAATTAGTGTTAATGGCTTTAAAGTTATATGCATGCTTAACCTTCTAGCATTGAGGAACATATGCACTTTTGAATAAGTTATTAGTTTTTGCTACTAAAATGGGGGATTTATAAATATTTTATTGTTTTTTATCGCTCGCTTTTTTTGGCTCGCTCGCTTTGTGCCGCTCGCTTTTTGGTAATCCTCTAAGGATGGGTGTTGTGATTAGGCGCCGCTTTAAAAGCTCAAAGGCTTGGTCACACTCTTCTGTCCATAAGAATTCCACTAATAATTTGTAAAGTGGTCTAGCTATCATGTCATACCATAATATAAATCTTCTATAATAGCCAGCATGTCCCATAAAGACCCGTACACCTTTGGAATTTGTAGGAGGAGGCAATTCCATGATGATTTTGATTTTGTCCATGTTAGTTGCAATCCCATGTTGAGAAATGGTGTGTCCCAAAACAACTCTGTGGGTGACCATGAACTGGAATTTTGTTGGATTTTGGGAGATGCCATACTCCCTGCATTTGATTAGTACTGCTTCAAGACATTTGAAGTGGTCTTTTCTGTTTGAATGGATGCACAAATCATCCAAGAACACCTGTAAAAACTTATTCAAAAATGACTTGAAAGCTGTGAATGTGACTCACTGGAATGTGGCCGGGGCATTACAAAGGTTGAATGGCATCACTCTATATGCAAAAATACCCCATTTTGTAGCAAATGCTATTTTTTATTGGTTTTTAGGAGCAATTTGCACTTGGTTATAGCCACTGCAGCCATCCAAGAAGCTATATATTTTGGAGTTGCCACTTTTTCCAACACTGTTTCTATTAAGGGTAGGGGATAGTGATCCCTAATTGTGGTGGCATTCACATTCTTTAAGTTTACACATATTCTGAGCTTCTTGTTATGTTTAGGCACAATGATAATGGGTGAAACCCAATTAGTGTGCTCTATCTCGTAGATAAATTTGGCATCTAGGAGTTTTTCTAGCTCGTCCCATAAACCATGGTGCCATACTTAAGATTTGTCCGATAAGGTCCACATACCTTTGGGTGAGCACCTTCCTTTATAGGTATCATGTGTACTGCCATGTCTAGTGAAATTCCTTTCATCTCTTTGTATGACCATGCTAGGCAGCCACGGTATTCCATTAGGAGTGCTTTAAGTTTGGTTTCATCTTCCTGTCAAAGCTGTTTCCCAATGAAAACCAATTTTTCTTCCTTCCCTTCAAGGGTGAGATTTATTGTGTCTGTTTTTGCCGGTCCCTCATAGATTGGAGTTTCTCCAATGCTATCGGTTTCTTGAACTTCAGATTCTCTTAGCGGTCTTGGCATTGCTATTGGGACACTGGCACTTGTGTAATTCTAGAAGTACTCTGACACTTCTCGAAGATTGGCCTCTGATGGTGTTGAACTAGCCTCACATGTGCCATGTGTACTAAGTGGCGTAGTTTCATTTACCAATTTGTTAGGTTCTTTTTGAATTTCTTTTTTTGAAGTCTCTTGATCGAGCTTCATCCACACATGTGGCTTATATTTCCAAAACTTCTTATGTTGGGAACTGTGGGGTAACTTTTCCACTGGGGTAAGGTGTTCCCAAGTAAGAGTTCATCAGTCCAACCAAAACAACTTCTTAAAAAGAAAGCATAAGTGCCTCCACCTCTGTCGAGGTCATCCACATCAACTCCCGAGCCTCAAATAAAAGAAGCTCCATACCCAAATACAGAGGTGGAGAAGGCTCGTTTTTAGGCACTTCAACAATGGGTACAAAAGAAACAAGCTCAATTTGAGGCTGAGAAACAAGCTCAATTTGAGGCTGAGAAGCAAGCACCAAATCCAATCCATGACTTGGTCCCACAAAGTATTGATACTGTACTCGAGCCTCTATTCCAACAACAGACTCCACAACATAATGTACCACCACGTCAACTTGAAGGAGCCGCACTCTCTAGCATCTTGAGTTGCCCTGTGTGTCAATTCCCATCGAAATCCTCCTACAAAATTCTCTGAATATCTGGGAGAGTTTCAAAGGATGGATTGAACTCACAAATCCCCCTCCACCTATGAATAACATCGAAGATATCCCTGTGCGGATGGGTGAGAGAGATGAGATATGCAACATTACTGTGCCTTTGATTCACAAGGCATATAATGAAGTCCATGCCATAGTGGATGGTGGAGCAGGTGTAAATGTCCTATCAAAGGAGCTCTACCAAAAATGGGGTCTCCCACCAATGCAAAAGGCTAATTTCAACATATGCCTTGCCGATGATTCACAAGCTAAACCCTTGGGAATAGTAAATGGCGTTTCCACAAAGGTCATAGGAGTCCGCTTTTTCCCTCAATTCACAATCTTGGATCCTCCCAAACAATCTTATGAAATCTTACTGGGACGTCCTTGGTTACGGGAAGCATCAGTCCTCCATCACTAGGGAGCTGATAGACTGACAATCCAAAATCGCGACACCACAGTCAGGGTGAATGTGGGAACAAGAGCTATAAAACCAATTGTGCCTAGAGCATTGGATGACACATCGTCAACAACAATCTCAAGCAAATCAGCTCCCTTGCAATAGCATGCCATAGCGGGCGATTCACAAAGCAATTTAAATAACTACATACAAACATTGGCAACCATTGACAACTGCCATTCATTAGACCCCATCTTCTCGTAGATTGATGCTAAGGTGCTATAGGTAGATCCTCCACTCACACATGAAGAACCAATCGATCTAGAGGTGCCATTCTTTATGGCCGAGCTTGAGTGGAATAATGAACCTGAAGAAGGTAGCCATACTAATGATGACTCAAATTTTCCTTGGGACCTTTAAAAAGAGGCTGAGAATGTTGAAATTGAAGATCAAATCTTTGATAATGACTTAGCCATTCTGCATACCCTAATGGCAGTCGAGCTCCCAAAAGTTGAGCCTCGACGAAAGTTGAATAATAGCAGAAGATCCCACAAGAAAGCTAAAGGAAGAAATCGCAAAAAAGCCAAGGCCTAACACTTCAATGAATTCGAACGAGTCCAAACAGGGATCGTTGAATTATATCTTGCAAAGCCAGCTCCCTCAAAATCAAAACCACCACCTCTTGAATGGTTCCCTTTGGGACTGGAAGGAGCATGCGCAGCCTTGGTGGCCTCTTTCTGCTGGCGCGTAATTACATTCACAGGTTGTGATATTATGCTTGCCAGCCCCAGACTTCCCCAATGATGCTGATTGGGATGTCAGGCTTAACCTCTGTTTGTTGTGGGACCTTATTTTTCATGAGACAATCCACACAGGCATGTCCTATGCCACAATCTCTATAGAGTGGTTGGAAAGTAGCGGGGCTACCACGATGAGGGCACTTTGCGATCCGGTGATTTTCTCCACACATGTAGCACTTGATTGGTGCTCAATATGTATTGGGTCGAACTTGATTTGCGTAGACCGGTATTAGTACACTAGGTTCTCTGCTTCATACTCAAATGGCGAGTCTACTTCCATGGCTTGCAATTGATGTATTGGAACTGCCTAAGGAGTTGGATTTGGTGATCTTGGATATGGTCGTGGATTCCGATTCCTGAGTAATTGTGGGACTTGTGTTCGAACAAGAACAAGATTTAGCCTTGGAGCTGGGGGAGCTTGTGCAAGTGCCGGTTGCTTGTACACTGGCATGGGTGCCACTTGGTATTGTTGAGGTTGAGGTGGGTTGTTGCGCATGTTGAAGATGCAACTGTTTTCATCATGGCCATCGACGATGCAAATATGGCACCACAACCTTGGCAGTGGATTTGCTCGTGCAGTGATCCTGGCTCTTAGGACCGGGCACTCATTTGCTATATGATTGGCCATGTAGTGTGGACACCAGACATTTTCTCACCAATAATAAGTATGAGGTGGTGGCTGAGACAAGTGAAGCTTTTGTTCCATGGCCTGCATCATGTCTTCTTTCAGGTTCATGGTCATGGCCTCTAGGCGGTCTTCATTTGATGTTTTGACACTGGACTTGGATTTGCTTTTTTTAGAGCGCTCATCTCATGCACTAGATCTGCCATCATCACTGCTAGTGTCAGAGTCGGTCATGCCATCCTCGATGTCAATGGCTGCTGCATGAGAAACACTGAACGTTTCATAGCCATGCTGCTAATCAGAGAGAGAAGGGGGGGAAGAGAGAGAGAGAGAGAGAGAGAGAGAGAGAGAGAGAGAGGAAAGAAGAGAGAGAAAGTGAGAGAGAAAGAGAGAGAGGGAGGGGAAGAGAGAGAGAGAGAGAGAGAGAGAGAGAGAGAGAGAGAGAGAAGTAGTGGAGATGGAGGAGAGGGGGGGGGAAGGGGGGTTGTGGTGGAGATGGAGGAGGGGGGGGTTGGTGGAGATGGAGGAGGGGGGGAAAGGGGGTGGTGGTGGAGGGGGGGTGGAGGGTGGAGGGGGAGATGGAGATGGAGGAGGGGGGGGAAAGGGGGTGGTGGTGGAGGGGGGGGGTGGGAGGGGGAGATGGAGGAAGGGGGGGGGTGGTGGAGATGGAGGGGGGGGGGGGGGAAGGGGGGGGGGAAATGGAGGGGATGGTGGTGGAGGGGGAGGGGGAAAAAAGAAAAAAAGAAAAAACCTGATGGAGGGAAAACTTTGATAGAAATTGAAAGGGAGAAAGAGATGGTCACTTGAACGATCTCCAAGTCTTTCTCGATGTAACGGGATTGTTGAGGACCAATGGACAGTGGGTGGATGGCTAGGTTATCACTGCGAGATGGGCTCGAAGTAACTCACCGTGTGAGGATGGGAGTAGGGTTGTGGTCGATGGAGAGGGAGGAGTGTCTTGTGTAGGGCTCGGAATGGGGAAGAGAATGGAGGCAAGATGTGAAAGATGAAGAATGAGGGGGTGGAGTGGGTTTTTATAGGAAATGCATGTAGGTTTAGGGTTAAACCCTAAACTCTTCCCAAGTCATAAGTTTTCATGGTTAGCTCGGTTTGCTCTTCTGCAAAAAGTTGAAATGATCAAAATTGCAAGCACTACACACTCGTCTCCACTACCTAGCCTAATTTGTTTATCAAGTGGCTTCTTTTTAAGAAATAAAGAAAATTTCTTAAGGTAGTAACCCAAGGTTGATGCTTGGGGTTGATATGTTTGGCTAGACTTGGAAAAAATTTTACTCTCCTTGCGCTTGAGTGTTATGTTCGTGAAAATTTGTAGTAGTTTGTTTTTTACACATACCCGCGTATGTTTACTCGTTTCTTCAGATGCTAGTCTCCCCGGAAGCGGCACCAAATGTTGGCTCTTTCCCAGGGCTTCCACAGGAAGAGCAGGGTATTCTTAGTATGCAGGGTTTTAAGGCTTTTTGTCACCTACAGATATATCGAGGTTGTCATTTGAAGTATACGTGTAGCTTAGGACCTCGAGTCGTATATTGGTGAGTTCGCAAGTTCAATCCATCCTTTGAAACTCTCCTAGAGATTGGGACAATTTCGTAAGAGGATTTCGATGGGAATGGACATAGGGCAACTCAGGATACTAGAGAGTGCGGCTCCTTCAAGTTGACGTGGAAGTATATTCTGTTGTGGAGTCTGTTGTTGGAACAAAGGCTCGAGTACAGTATCAATAGTTTGTGGGGCCAAGTCATGGATTGGGTCTTGAGCTTGTTTCTCAGCCTCAAATTGAGCTTGTTCATTTTGGACCCATTGCTGAAGTACCTGAAAATGAGTCTTCTCCACCTCTGCATTTGGGTATGGAGCTTCTTTTATTTGAGGCTCGGGAGTTGATGTGGATGAGCTCGGCTACTCATTGCTTGGCGGAGGTGGAGGTACTTGTGCTTTCTTTTTCAGAAGTCGTTTTGGTTGGATTGGAATGTTAGGGTCCTTGGTGGCCTCTTTCTGTTGGCGTGTAATCACATTGATAGGTTGTGATTTTACACTTGCCGGACCCAGACTTTGATGGTCCACCCCAATGATGCCGATGGGGACGTCAGGCTTAACCTTTGTTGTTCTGGGACCTTATTTTTCATGGGACAATCCATACAGGCATGTCCTATGCCACAATCTCTGCAGAGTGGTTGGAAAGTATCTAGGCTACCACGATGAGGGCACGGGCACTCTGTGATCCGATGATTTTCTCCACAACCGTAACACTTGATTGGTGCTCGAAATGTGTTGGGTCGTACTTGATTGGCATAAACTGGTATGAGACCCTCTGCACCTTCTACATAGTACATTGGGTACTCTGCTTCATACTCAAATAGCGAGTCTACTTCCTCGGCTTGTAATTGATGTATTGGAACTGCCTGAGGAGCTGGATTTGGTGCTCTTGGGTACGGTCGTGGATTCAGGTTCCTGAGGAGTTGTGGGACTTATGTCCGAATGGGAACAGGATTTAGCCTTGGAGCTGGGGGTGCTTGTGCAAGTGCCGGTTGCCTGTATACTGGCATGGGTACTACTTGGTATTGTGGAGGTTGAGGCAGATTGTTGCGCATGTTGAAGATGCAACTATTCTCATCATGGCCGCCGACGGCGCAGATATGGCACCACAACCGTTGCGGTGGATTTGCTTGTGCAGTGATCCTTGCTCTTAGGATTGGGCACTCATTTGCTGTATGATTTGCCAAGCAGTGTGGGCACCAAACATTTTCTCGCCATGGATATGTTTGAGTTTGCAGCTGAGACAAGTGGAGTTTTTGATCCATGGCCTGCATCATATCTTCTTTCAGCTTCAAGGTCATGGCCTCTAGGTGATCTTCATTGGATGTTTTGGCAATGTCCTTTGATTTACCTTTTTTTGAGCGCTTATCTCGTGTATTTGATTTGCTGTCATCACTGCTAGTGTCTGAGTCTATCATGCCATCTTCGATGTCACTGGCTACCGCATGAGCAGCACTGAATGTTTCATAGCTACTTATCTTTTTCATATCCTTGCAGATTTTCTTTCTTAGACCTGCTATAAACCATGCTGTGAGGTACTTTGCATTTGGGTGTGGGTCACATTTGGCAATCAATCGCTTCATCTTTCCTAGGTGTGTGCATACATCTTCTCTCCGGCCTTGTTGGAGGGTGGGATCATCTTGTAGCCTCTCCGTTTGAAAGCGGCGTTTGAATTCGGTTTGAAGTAGGTCCCATGTGGCGCGTTCTTCCACGAGAAGGTCGAGGTACCATTCTAACGCCTCATCAGTTAAGGCCATTGGAAACCAAGCCACCTTGGATTCATGGGATTGCTCGACATGCGGCATCAAAATGCTGGAGGAAGCGAGTTGGGTCTCCCCTACCATTATATTTAGGAAGTTCCAGTTTTCCCAAGGGGCATCGGCCTTGATTGTTGTTATTTCTTCGATGGAAGAAGTTGTCAGCCTCTGCATCGAGCTCGATATCACCATCATGGTCATGACGACGTCCAGCCATGTTGGGGCGTGGAGGAGTTAAAGGGAGTTGTTGAATCTCGGGGGGGGATTCGGGGTAGAGGATTGGTGGGGGCGGTGGTTGAAGCGGAGTTAGATGCAAATGTGGCAAGCATTGGAGTCGAAGTCATTGGCCGGAACGTAACTGCATGCAAATTGTGTGTGATTTGCCAAGGGTGTCGTTGCCCCAAGTGCGAGTGTGGAGGTGGTGGTGTTAGGAGAGTTAGAGTGGTGTTAGTTTGTGTAGGGACCGTCGTGTTAATAATGTGTCTAAGATTGTCCTACATGTGTAGGGAAATGTGCCAGTGCAGACGGATCGTGAATCGGAGGTCACGGCGTGAAAATACGAGTGAATTTGTGCAAAATGAGGCCCACACGGAGGTGCAAATGAACGTGTGCTAGGGATGCCAAAATGGTATGCAATGGGCTGGAAAAATACCCCGTAAGGTGGTGTTTCTGTGTGTGAAATCTGGGTTCTCAAACGGGGTTCAGTTTGGGTCTCAAACGGATGAATTTCGAGGGGTTAAAGTAGGGGTAAATTTTGTGTTGGGGGGGTCCTAATGGTGGTATGAATGGACTTTAAGGCCAACCGAGGGGTTGAAACCAAGTTGATCTAGCTAGATGAACTAACCTATTGGTCTAGTTAGATGCCTAATCAGTTAGTCTAACCTAGCCTAGTGAGGGTTAGACTGACCATAGTTAGTTCAACTAACCTAGTTAAGTTAACTAACAGTTAAGCTAAATGAGCTAAGGTTAATCTAACCTAATGTAGGTTAATACTAACCTAACTGAATGCACTAACCACAGTTAGTGACTAAGTGAAGGTTAGTTATCTAACCTAAGGTAGACTAACCCTAGGGTAAACTAACCAAACCCTAACTAACCTAACCTAGGTTAGTCTAATCCTAGGGTTAGGTTAGGGTTTTTTTTCTCCTGTGTGGGGGTTTCCCGACGACGGCGCCCGGGGGGGGGGTTGCAGGGGGGGTTTCGCACGGGGGGGGGTCTGTGCAGGGGGTGAGGGGCGAGGGGGGATGGGGGGTGAGGGGCGGGGGGGAACGAGGGGTGAGGGGTGGAGAGCGGGGGGCGAGGGGGGGTGAGGGGCAGGGGGCGAACGGGGGGTTGGGGGCGGGGGGAACAGGGGGTGAGGGGCGAGGGGGCAAAGAGTAGGGGGGGATGTCATGAGGTGGCGGGGGCATGAGAGAGAGGGGGGCGAAGAGCGATGGGGTGGGGCGGCACACACAGCGTCGCCGCAGGGCGGGGCAGGGGGTTAGAGAGAGGGGGGCGAATAGCGGTGGGGCAGGGCGGGGTTAGAGAGAGGGGGTGGGGCGAGGCAGGGTTAGAGAGAGGGGGCAGCGTTGTGTGCACCACCGGAGGGGTGGCGGGTGGGGCGAGGCGGGGCGGCAGCTCTGCGGAGCACCGCCGCGGGGCGGGGGGTGGGGTTGACAGAGGGGGGGGTTTACAGAGAGGGGGGTAAGGGGGAGAGAGAGAGAGGGGGTGGGGGAGACAATGAGGGGGAGAGAGGAGAGAGTGAGAGAGAGGGGGGGGAAGGGGGAAGAGAGGAGAAAGAAAAGAGAGAGAGGGGGGGAAGGGGGAGAGAGGAGAGAGAAAAGAGAGAGAGGGGGATGGGGAGAGAAGGATAGAGAGAGAGTAAAGAGAAAGGGAGAAAGAGAGAGAGGGAGAGAGAGTAAGAGAGAGTGAGGGAGGAGGGGGAGAGAGGAGAGAGAAAAGAGAGAGAGGGGGGAAGGGGGAGAGAGGAGAGAGAAAAGAGAGAGAGGGGGAAAGAGGGAGAGAGGAGAGAGAAAAGAGAGAGAGGGGGGGAAGGGGGAGAGAGGAGAGAGAAAAGAGAGAAAGGGGGATGGGGAGAGAAGGATAGAGAGAGAGTAAAGAGAGAGAGAGAAAGAGAGAGAGGGAGAGAGAATAAGAGAGTGAGGGGGGAGGGGGAGAGAGGAGAGAGAAAAGAGAGAGAGAAAGTAAGAGAGGGGGAAGGAGAGAGAGAGAGAGAGAGAGAGAGAGAGAGAGAGAGAGTGAGTAAGAGAGAGAGAGAGAGAAAGAGAGAGAGAGAAAGGGGTAGGTGGTGGGGGTGGTGGAAAATGGGAGGGGGAGGGGGAAGGGGGAGGGGGAGATGGAGGGGGAGGGGGAGGTGGAAATGGAGGGGGAGGTGGAGATGGAGGGGGGAGGGGGAGGGGGTGGTGGAGATGGAGGAGGGAGGGGGAAGGGGTGGTGGAGATGGACGGGGAGGGGGGAGAATGGAGGGGGGAAGGGGAGGGGAGGTGGAGATGGAGGGGGAGGGGGGAGATGGAGGGGGGAGGGGGAGGGGGAGGTGGAGATGGAGGGGGGAGGGGGAGGTGGAGATGGAGGGGGGAGGGGGAGGGGGGTGGTGGAGATGGAGGGGGGGGGGGAGGTGGTGGTGGAGATGAGGGGGGAGGGGGAGGTGGAGATAGAGGGGGGAGGGGGAGATGGAGATGGAGGGGGAGGTGGAGATGGAGGGGGAGGGAGTGGTGGAGATGGAGGGGGGAGATGGAGATGGAGGGGAAGGGGGAGATGGAGATGGCGGGGGAGATGGAGATGGAGGGGGGAGGGGGGAGGTGGAGATGAGGGGGAAGGGGGGGGGATGGAGGTGGAGATGAGGGGGGGAGGGTGGTGGAAATGGAGGGGGGAGGGGGAGGGGGGGGTGGTGAGATGGAGGGGGGAGGGGGAGGTGGTGGTGGAGATGAGGGGAGGGGGAGAGTGGATGGAGGGGGGGGGGGGGAGGGGGTGGTGGAGATGGAGATGGAGGGGGGAGGGGGAGGTGGAGATGGAGATGGAGGGGGGAGGGGGGAGATGGAGGGGGGAGGGGGAGGGGGTGGTGGAGATGGAGGGGGGAGGGGGTGGAGATGGAGGGGGAGGGGGAGATGGAGGGGGGAGGGGGAGGGGGAGGTGGAAATAAGAGGGGGAAAAAAGAGAGCCAAAAAAAAAAAAAAAACTTGACGAACGGAAATCAAAAAGGAGGGAGAAGTGGTCACCTGAATGCTCTCCAAGTCTTTCTCGATGTAACAGGATTGTTGTGGAACAATGGGACGGTGGGTGGATGGCTAGGTTATCGCTGCGAGATGGGCTCGAAGTCACTTACAAAATGTGAGGATGGGAGTAAGGTGGTGATCGATGGAGAGGGAGGAGTGTCTTGCATGGGGCTCGGAATGAAGAAGAGAATGGAGGCAAAAAGTGAAAGATGAAGAATGAGGGGGTGGAGTTGGTTTTTATAGGTTTTGATTTTAGGTTTAGGATTTAGGTTTAGGGTTTAACCCTAAACACTTCCCGAGCCGTAACTCTTCATGGATAGCTCGGTTTGCTTCTCTAAAAAAAGGTAAAATGATCGAAATTGCAAGCTCTACGCATTTGCATCCACTACCTAGCCTGATTGTATATCATGTGGCTTCTATTTAAGAAATAAAGAAAATTTCTTAAGGTAGTAACCTAAGGTTGATGCTTGGGGTTGATATGTTTGGCTAGAAATGGAAAAAAATTTTACTCTCCTTGCCCTTGAGTGTTATGATCGTGAAAGTTCAAAGTAGTTTGTTGTTTTATGCATATCTACGTATGTTTACTCACTACTTGAGATGCTAGTCTCCTCGGCAACAACGCCAAATGTTGGCTCTTTTCCTACTACTTTCGTAGGAAGAGCTGGGTATTCTATGTTTGCAGGGTTCCGAGGCTTTTTGTCACCTACAGATATTTTGAGATTGTCGGTTGTAGTATATGTGTAGCTTAGGACCTCGAGTCCTATTCCAGTGAGAGATGTAGGCTTAAGTGTGGTAAGCAAACAAAGTGCATGCATGTGTAAAAGGAACGTAAATCATCTTTGTTGAGGTAATGAAGGCTTTTGCCTTCATTGGGGGTTGTAGGGTTTAGGAGGAGTTTAAGGGTTAGAAGGAGGTTCCAGGGTTAGAAGGAGGTTCCAGGGTTCAGAAGGAGGTTTGAGGGTTTAGAAGGAGTCCAGGGTTAGAAGGAGGATCCAAGGTTTAGAAGGAGGTTCCAGGGTTTAGAAGGAGGTTCCAGGGTTTAGAAGGAGGTTCCAAGGTCAGGGTAGAGTACATGGTGGAGAACTCGTCTCCCTCGTAGATCATGGAGTTTTAAGGGTTGAGGAACAAAGGGTTTAGGGGAGCATAGGAGTGGGAGAGGAAGAAGGTGTAAGAGCATGGGGGAAAGAAGAGAGAGGAGGAGGGAGGAGGAGGAGGGAGGAGGAGGGAGGAGGAGGAGGAGGGAGGGAGGAGGAGGAGAGAGGAGGAGGAGGGAGGAGGAGGAGGAGGAGAAGAGGGAGAGGGTGGGTTGCAAGGATGGAGGAGAGGGGAGGAGGAGTTGCAAGGTTAGGACATGCTTTTGGATGTGTAGTGCAAGGAAGCATGGACACTTGAGACAAATGCTTAGAATACCAAAGTAGACTCAACACAATGCCCCAAAGAGTGTGGGCTTCATTCCATTATGGGGTATTTATACAAGTTGGAGAGCTTCTCTCTCTGCACAAAGTTGTATCACAAAGTTGTAACACAAAGTTGTAACACGAAGTTGTAACACAAAGTTGTAACACATTCCCTTTCTTCATAAGTTCATGTTGGCACAAAGTCAACACATGCATCTAAGGTTAAGTAGAGTGATAGGAATTGACCCAAGGATGGAAGACAGTGCTTAAAATAACATTTTAACTAGCCCATTGCACACAGTAGTGTCAGTTCCCATCCAGGATTCTCGACCCTAAGTTCTTATTCTCAGTACATGGTACCGTACTCGTCATGGAGTCCTTGAGTTTGGAGGACACAATGATCTTTGACTTAAAAATGGAGTTTGAATCAGATTTGGTTGAGGTGTGAGTTTCCAGCCACCCCCTTGGAAAACCCCCCATTTGTCACATTTGAGTTGTTTTTTTTTTGTTCGAGTAGGTAGATTAGGTAGGATAGCAACCCCTAGTGCTAATAATTCCTTCACAAAAACTCAAGAATTCACAAGGAGCACCAAAAACCAATCGGTGACATAGCTAGATTATGAATCACTACTTTAAGACTAATGTAGTGGTGGCTGATTGAGTCACTACGTTATAAGATAGTGACTGGTGCATTAACTGCCAATTGGCCAACCACCCTCACCCACCTCATCTAGTTGAGGCATTAAATGAACTCATAGCTGTCACATCATAAGTCAACCTGCTACTTTAAGGTTAACACAGTGACTCCAAGGCTATGGTATTAAGGAGTCACTGCTATATTTCACCCACTCCATTAAGTAGCCATTGCATTACCAATCACTACTTTACTAGTCATTGTCATGTCAACTCACTTGCTATGTTAGGAGTTGTTATTTAAGAACCCATCGCGCTAAGGATGCATTGCTTTAAGGCTAATGTAGGGACCTAATAATGCAACGACTTAGGAATTTGCTGCTTTGAGGCTAACACATCGACAGTTGCTTTAAGACTAGAGAGACATAGTGATTGATTCTAACTAAAGTAGCAACACATGCACATGAGGTCTAGTAGAGTGATGTGAATTGACCCAGAGCCAGAAGACAGTGCCTTGAATAACATTTTAACTGGCCCATCACACATCGCAGTGTTAGTTTCATTGAGACCTTAACCCTAAGTTCTTATTCAGTACACAGTCCCACACTCATGGAGTCTTGAGTTTAGAGGACACAATGAGCTTTGACACTAAAATGGGGAAAATCATGAATCTCGGGACCACTATGGCTCCTAATTCTAGCTTAATTAGGCCACAAACCCCCACACCTTCAACCACAACCTTGCGACTGAGGGAGTCATTCTCTAATTTTATGGGGAGGTTCAATCTAGTCAACCCATATTTTATCAACCCCTTCACCAAGCAGACCAGAGTGCCAGAGGAGCAACAAGCTCTACCTCCAACATCTGCAATAGATATTGCTCCAACTAACCCCATGCCCATTTTGACTGAAGAACCTATAGGGCCTCATGTTCACTCTAGAACCTCTGAGCCCTAGGTACATAGGGGTTGGCCATCGAGACCTAAGGGGCTAAAAAAGGAAAAGATGGAATTTCTAGCACTTATGAAGGATAGGGCAACCCCTGAGATTTTGTTTCAGATCCTGAATTATTGCTTGTAGGGAGATGCAAAAGCATGGCTGCAGACTCAAGTGGCTACCTTCAGACTGCTCATCCTCAGCAGCAAAATCTGAAGTATATAGTGATGAGAGTAGCCTTTCTTGCATGGTTTTCAATGGCCAGAAGCCCCAATGAAGTATGGAAAGAGCTGTGCAAAGTGAGACAGGAGGAGGAGCAGGAGGGTTGACCAGTACTTGATTCACTTTGGAAAATTATGGAGTCTCTGGTTTGAAGCTCTTGTGCTGGAGGTGCCTCCTCAGATGATTAAGAGTCATTCCCTGAAGCCTTCACTCCATTTGAAGGTGGAGCTAAAGAATATCGATAGTTTTGAGGGTGTAGTCAGAGTAGCCAGGGAGGAGTGGAAAGTCAAGAGATTGAGGTAGCTTAGCATGCAATAGGAGCCTAAGAATTTGATTAGACGTCCACAAATAAAGGCTTATCTAGAGAGAGAGCTGGTGTCTGTTCCTGTGTAGGATGATTCCCTGGAAAAGGATTTGCATGAAGCTGTGGAGCTGATGAAAACACTCAGCCTTAATTGGATGGAGATTGCAGGAAGAGGCAAAGGATAGAATAATAGGAGAGAAGCTATGGATGAAGGAGAAGGAAGTTCAGCTGGAATAAGTAGAGGAAGAGGTTATATCAGCAATATCCAATGCTGGAATTGTGGGGAGTGGGGACATATCAACCTTCAGTGTGATAAGCCAGAAAGGGCAGGGGGAAATGTTTATCATGTGCAGTAGAGAACAAATGATAGATCAGGTGACTACAGTATGGAAGTGAAAGATCTGATTTAGCTCTCTACCAGTGGTGTAAAATGGGAGGATAAGAGGAAAGGAAAGGCAATTAGCCTGATCAGAATGGAGACCATACCAGAGATTATGTCTATACCCATGCTATGCAATATGAGCTGTAGGCTAGAATTGGAAGAGGAGCCTGAGGAGACAGTCATAGACGAAGAGACAGAGAGTGAGACAGAGGAAGAGAGCATCTCATTAGAGAAAGAGAGTCAGTTGTCTTCACTGTAGAAGAAAGCAGATGCATATAGTGATGATGTAGGGGAGTTGGAAATCATTACACTTATTATGAATGGAGGCTTGTCAGTTGCTATGGAGGAGGGTGTTGCTCAACCGGATCTGTATGAGGTGACAGAGGAGAGCCTGAGTGAAGGGGTTGCTACCACAACTAGTAGAAAGGTTGAGAGCCCATTAAAGGTAGCTAAGGATAAGTTTGTGTGTGTAGTGGTAGATGATGATCATGCTCCAGTGTTGTGTGATGATGTGCATATGATGGCTGATCATGTTGCAGTAGATATGCAGCCACTTAAAGACAAGGCTTGGAAGGAGTACATGGTTAAATGCAACCAGCTCGTGGTTGACACTATGATTGTACATACCGAAGGGGCTGAGATCTCAGATTCAACAAATGAGAAAGAGAGAGGTGAAACTAGGAGTGAAGATGAGAGCTCAATCATGTCTGACAGTGATGAGCCTGATGTGGCTATTACTAATAAAGTGAAAGACCTGCAGTTAAAACTCTTAGTTTGGGTGGGACCAGCAAGTGTTGATTTTGTGCATGTGGACTTTGATGTGTATGATGAGGTTAAGATTCAGTGTTTACAGTGTGAAGATTGTGGGAGAGAGGGAAGGAGTCTCACTTGCGGCTTTCTCACATGCACAATGGGGGAATACACACAAAGGTGGAGGCTGAAAACAGTTTTCCTCTTCTTAGTTGTGTAAGCCAAAAGAACTCTAGTACAAAGAAATAGAAGAACCCTATATGTGGGTCTCAAACCAAACTCAACTAACTAAGGTGGCATACTAACTGAGCCACAAACTATAGTAGATAAGAATAGCTGTCACCCAGCTATTATTCGTGGGCGGTGTACCAACCGCATCTCCAGCTAACAAGTCGGTGACATAAGTACACAACGGTCACCCTGGCATATCTCGAGTGGAGCTCGATATCTCAACACTCCCCCTCAAGCTCAACCCCAAATCCTGCACACCAAGCAGGTCTCTGAACTTGCGCAGCTTCTCTGCACCCAATGCTTTCGTGAATATGTCAGCTACCTGATCCTCTGTGCTGACATAAACTAGATCAATAAGACCTAGTAAAACCTTCTCCCGCACATAGTGATAATGCACCTCAATGTGCTTTGTTCTGGCATGAAAGACTGGGTTCTTTGCCAAGTGTATACTGCTCATGTTGTCACAATAAATGACAACCGGCCCATCTGTAGACTGATGCATATCATAGAGTAGCTTATGCAACCAAGCTACCTCACATGCAGCCATTGCTGCACCCCTGTTCTCAGCCTCTGTGCTTGACAAGGCAACTGTAGGCTGTTTCTTGCTGCTCCAAGTGACTGCAGCACTCCCAAAAGAGAACACATATCCACTGGTAGATCATCTATCAGAAATGCTACCAGCCCAATCAGCATCAGTGTATCCATGCAACTGTATCTGAACCCCAGCCTCATAAAATAGTCCATACTGCAATGTGGACTTCACATACCTGAGTATGCGTCTAGCTGCATCCAAATGCGGTTTTCTTGGAGCCTGCATAAACTGACTTACCAACCCAACAGCATAGCTCAAATCTGGCCTGGTAATAGTCATGTAAATCAAACTTCCTACTATGCGTCTGTACATAGTAGGGTCTTCCAGAAGCTCACCTGCATCTGTGCTCAGCTTCACATTCTGCTCCAAAGGAACTGAAATAGGCTTACAGCCTGTCATCCCATATTTGGATAGCATGTCCAATCCATACTGCCTCTGCAAGAGCTGTATCCCACTTGGTGATCTAATCACCTCAATGCCCAAGAAATAACGCAGCTCTCCCAAATCCTTCATCTCAAACTTCTGCCTCAATAGCATTTTCACATGAAGGATATCTTCATCACTATCACCTGTGATGATCAAATCATCAACATAAATGACCAGCAGCATAATCCCTTTCTCTGTTTTTCTCACATAGAGTGAGAAATCTGCCTTGGAAATCTGAAAGCCAATAGTGACAAGATACTGTCCTATCTTGTCAGACCATGCTCTAGGTGCTTGCTTCAAGCCATACAAGGCTTTCTTCAACCTGCAAAAAAACTCAGGATGAATAGCATGAACATAACCTGCTGGCTGCTCCATAAAGACCTCTTCTTGCAAATCACCATGCAAGAAGGCATTCTTTACATCCATCTGATGTAAAGACCATCCCTTTGATGCAGCCATAGCAATGGCTGCTCTTACGGTTGCCATCCTTGCAACCGGGCTGAAAGTTTCTTCATAATCAATGCCATATGTCTGTGCATACCCCTTGACAACTAATCTTTCCTTGTATCTATTCACAGAACCATCTGCATTGTGCTTGATCTTATAAACCCACTTACAACCAATTGCATTCTTGCCTTTAGGCAAAGGCACCAATTCCCATGTAGCATTAGCGTCCAAGGCATCCATTTCTTCATCCATGGCTTTCTCCCATTTTTCATTTCCCATGGCTTGCTCAAAAGAAGTGGGTTCTGGTTCATGTATCACTTTGACCATATAGGCATAGTGAATGGCTGTAAATCCATCATATTTCAGCCTATCCACAGGATACCTAACCCTAGTAGACCTGCGCAAAATAGGCTCACTTCCAGGTGCTCTCAAACCATCCCTGGTCTTCCTTACTCCAAGTGTAACAACAGAAGGAATACCCAACTCATCATCAATGCTCTGTTCTGAGCCACTGGATTCACCATCCACACAAGAGTGACCTGCATTCACATCAAACATGGGCTGATCTACCTTCTCTTTTCCTTTTCGTGATACCTGCGTACCACTCTCTGCATTGCTTTGAGGGGATTCTCCTGATCTCAATCTACCTGTCCATGGCGAAGCATGTGAACCACTGGTAGAGGACACTCCAGGTCCACTGATATTTTGTGATTGCTGCTGTGCATTCTGTGCAGCATTACCATTTTGTGCATCTACATCAATCATCACATTTACTGGTTTATACCAGCTGCTCATCTCATCAAAAACATCTCTGCTCACTGTGAACTTACGTGTAGAAGGGTTATAACATCTATACCCTTTCTGCTGTGCAGAGAATAACCAATAAAGATGCACTTCTCAGCTTTTGGATCCAACTTGGACCTCAACTCATCTGGCACATGGACATAAGCAATGCAACCAAAAATCTTCAAATGAGAAATATCTGGTTTCCTACCAGTATACATCTCCTTTGGCGTCATGCCATGTATTGCTGCAGTGGGAGTCCTGTTCATTATATAGACTGCTGTAGCAACTGCTTCAGCCCAATAATAATCTGGTAGATCTTTTTCATTTAGCATAGCCCGAGACACCTCTCCAATATGCCTGTTTTTTCTTTCTGCAATTCCATTTTGTTGTGGGGTATGACTGCATGAATATTGTTGCTTTATACCATGCTCCTGCAAGAACCTTGCAAACTCATTTGAGAGGTACTCTCCCCCTCCATCTGACCTTAGGCATTTTATTTGCAGGCCTGTTTCTTTTTCAACCATAGCTTTGAAAGCTTTGAAGTGCCCAAACACTTCACTTTTCTTTTTCATAAAATACACCCACAGTTTTCTGCTGAAGTCATCAATAAATGTGACAAAATAGTGACAGCCTCCAATAGATGTAGCTTTTGTAGTCCACACATCAGAGTGGATTAATTCCAATGGTTTTTTACTCTCTTGAACATGCCTAGGAAAAGGTTTCCTTGCCTGTTTCCCAAATTGACAGGCTTCACAAATCTTGTGCATTTTTGCAACCTTGAGAATTTTGGCAATCCTGCAACAATATTTTGGGCTTGCATTGATTTTAGTCACTGTATATTAACATGACCAATGCGTTTGTGCCAGATATCAATATCTGCAACTACACAGCTCCCATGTGCAAACATTGCTGCACTCAATTCAGGCATATCTGCATCCAACGTAAACATCCTGCCCTTCTTCTTTCCTTTTGCTATCAAGCGACCATTATTTTTCATATCCTCAACAAAGCATCCATGAGGATTAAATCTGACTGCAAGCCCTGCTCAACCATCTGACCAATAGAAACCAGGTTCTTGGTGATGTTCGGGACATGAAATACATCAGACAAGTATTTCTTTTTCCCATCCTGCATAGACAAAGGAATTTTGCCAATCTACACAATAGGATGTGCAGTATCATCACCAGTCTCCACAAATCCTGGTTTTTCCATTTTTCTTGCATCCTGCATCCATTCAGCGTGACCTGTCATGTGGTTTGATGCACCCGAGTCAACATACCACACATCATTGCTTTCTTCTGCACTTGTTACAGAATTTGTCATATGCTGCACCATAAACAAATGCTCATTTCTGTCATCGCCCTGTCTACTAGAGGATGCATAATTGCCTTGCTGCAATTTTCCACTCATAATGTCATTCTGCTTTTTGTAGCAGTCTTTAGCCATATGACCCATTTTGCCACAATAGTAGCATTCAACATTACTGTTTGCATTTTGGCTTCTCTGCCATCCACCACGGCCTCTTTGGCTCCCCCTGCCTCTAGAGTTCCCAAGTCCTCCTGCATAGGACTGGTTTTCTTGCGTTTGCTGCATATTCTGATTTCTACCACGGCCTGCAGATCGGCCTCCTCTACCTCTGCCTCTACCTCTGCCAGCATTTGAGTAGAAGACAGTTTCTTTTGAAGTTCCTGCTGAAGAAGATGCACCCCCATTTCTCTGCTCTTCAGAAATTAGAAGAGCAATCAACTCCACAAAATCAGGAAAGTTTTCACGGATGGCAATGGATGTCCGGAACTGTGCATAATCCTTTCCTAGACCGTTCAAGGTCACAGAGACCAAATCGTCATCATCCACTGGTGACCCAATGGAAGCAAGTGCATCTGCAATTTTCTTCACTTTCATGTGGTAGTCATTTATGCTCAAATTTTCTCTCTGCACATTGTGCAACTCCTGTTTGAGTTGCATTTTCCTGGCTTGCGTATTTGTGCTGTACATCTTTGCCAAAGTATCCCATGCCTCCTTTGGCGTATTTGCATCCTGAATATGCACAATCATGGAGTCCGAAATACTGATAGACAGCCAGTACATAACTTTCCTGGCTCTCTCATGCCATCCTTTGAATGCCTGCATGTCCTGTTGACTGGGAACATTAGGAAGAACAGGTTCTTCTTCATTTCGAGTTCATTTCCTGTAATGAATTCCCAGAAGCCTTTTCCCATCAAGAAATTCGTCATTCTAAACTTCCATGCCTGGAAGTTGTTCTTGTCAAGCTTTTCAGTGACAATCTGTGAAAGAGAATCAGATGCCATTATAGAACACTGCAAAATATTCTGTCACTGCAAAAAACACAGCTTTTGCCTCACACGGGCAGATTTGCAAAACTGACGAAAGTGGTATTTCACCACACAGTCACTTCCTAGTGACGATTTTGCATCAACAGGCAACAGGCATGAATCTGCAACTCCCAATATCTCTGCACACAGGCATACGATGCAATTTTTGCGGCACCTTTCCATCGACTAGCCGCGCAGTGGTCGCACAGCAAAAAACAGGGCCTTTTTCTGAGTGCCTGCGAAGAACTTCCGCCTTCAAAACGGGCCCCGAAACGGCCTCAAATCAGAAAAATAAAGTCACTAAGGGCCTCGCCCTTTCCCGCAGCATATACTGCACTCTCGCCACACCGCGAAGGGCGTCTCAATCTGAAACAGTGCACTCCTGCACTTCTGGCTGTGCTACCTGCAGAGATTTGCTCCCAAACTCGAAATAGGAAAGCAACACTTGTCCTCTTACCAGGACACCACGAACTTGGCTTGGTTTCTTGAGCTCCTTACCACGAACAAGGCTCTGATACCATGTGAAGATTGTGGGAGAGAGGGAAGGAGTCTCACTTGCGGCTTTCTCACATGCACAATGGGGGAATACACACAAAGTTGGAGGCTGAAAACAGTTTTCCTCTTCTTAGTTGTGTAAGCCAAAAGAACTCTAGTACAAAGAAATAGAAGAACCCTATATGTGGGTCTCAAACCAAACTCAACTAACTAAGGTGGCATACTAACTGAGCCACAAACTATAGTAGATAAGAATAGCTGTCACCCAGCTATTATTCGTGGGTGGTGTACCAACCGCATCTCCAGCTAACAAGTCGGTGACATAAGTACACAACGGTCACCCTGGCATATCTCGAGTGGAGCTCGATATCTCAACATATAGGAGGATGGTGATTCAGATGATGAGTTGGATTGCATTCTTGATGATGCACTGGATGATATGTTAGCATTGATCTCTTCAAAAAAGAATGTAAAGACCAGTATGCATGTTGAGCAGGATGGTAGTGATAGTGTGGTTGATGATCAGCTAGATGCTTTACTTGATGATACCCTTATGGATTTTGCATGTGTGGTTGGCAATGACAAGAAAATATGTACTTCTCATAATTGTTCAGAGAGTGAAGATGTTAGTGAGGACAGGATGCATAGCAAAGAGTGTGCTAATATGTTTGAGCATTCTTCAAGTGGGAAGGATGTTTGGTTGCTCCTAAGTGATCTTGATAATTCATGTGATGAGCTAAGTTTTGCAGCTTACAAGGTTGAGGCAATACGATATGTTAAGAAGTCCCTAATCATAGATTATGAGCTGGTTGTGTTCGAGAGATCTGTGTGTGAGGTAGTAACCTCAAAAGATGTGGCTCATGTGAAGATGAAGACTCATGATACAAGTGTGATAGCTAATAGCCAGTGGAGTTGTGTGATGTCTTGGCAGGATAAGCTATGGGATCCTGGAGGCTTAGTGAGGATGTGGGTATATGGAAGGAGCTGGTGGCTATATCAATTTGGTGTGTTGTTGATTCCTTTTGATCCAAGAGGATGGTGGATTATGCATATCTGGCAGTGGAGGGTTCAAAGTTAACCTTTTGATCCAAGAAAAGGAAAGCAGAGGCGTAGAGTACAAGCTTGCTTTGTTTTTGATCCAGGCAGGTTGTTGATTTTTTTATTTTAGCTGCTGGACATGAATGTCATAGCAAAAGAGTGGGGTTGCTAATGTGTGGATAAAAAAGAAAAAAAATGTTTTTCACTGTTGCATGCTGATGGGTAGGTGCATAGCTAAGCACATAGCACATGGTGGTGGAAATGAGTTATGGACACTCTCATGAAGGACTCTACACTGATGTTATACTTTCTTGAGATGGTAGATACCTCTACGGGAACTTTTGGGAGATGATGAAAAGCAGTGTGGTTGCAACAGGCAATCCAGAGCATGGGTATCCAAAGTATGATGGTGTTTTGTTAAGGGATGACATGTACCCTTCATGGTTGTCCTATGCCATATGTGCATGAAAGCATGAATTTTTTTTTTCCATTGAGAATGCCTTGCTTCCAGTGTGTCAGGATTGGATTCATCATGTGAGATAGTCTATGGGAAAATAAGCATTAAATGCTTGCTTGAAGGTTATGGGCAAGGTGTGGTGTCAAAGGTTGGGATTTTGGGCATTAATGGCCTTGGTATGGTTTTTATGAAGGATTGAGAGAGTGGTAAAAAGGCAAACTTGATGTGGCTCATGAAAAAGGTATCCATGCAACGTGCTATGTAGAGGAGAAGGAGAGACTTTTGGATGGCAAGTGTGGGGGTTAAAGGTCATTGTGCCTTTACCCTGGTTATGTACAATACTAAAACACATATATAAATGAATGAAAATGAAGATTAGGGTGGTTCTGCACCCACCAAAACTTGTGTGGCTCTCTGTTTCTCTCTCTTCCTCTTCCGTTCTTGCTTCCGTTGAGAGCACTCTCAACTGGTATCAGAGCCCGGGTGATCTAGCTAAGCATGCATGAATGCTTGAAGCTCAGCAGCTCTGTGGGAGGAAGGAGAAGCTCTATGGGAAGCTTTGTGGGTGACTTTACTTGCATCCGAGTGTGCAGAGACTTTGGAGGAACCTTTGGAAAAGTCACTTTGGCTTTGCGAAGTGGTTTTGAGAGCCTGTTAAGTGGTTTCAAAGAAAAAGTCGTTTTTTGAGCTTTTCCCTGTTCTGTTCGATGACAAAGACTCCGTATTGACTTGTAGAGGCAACTATTGCTTGCTTTTGGTGTCCACTTCACTTTAGGAGCTTGGAAACACCTTCATTCTTGAATCTGGGATCATTTCATTGGATTTCTGACTCACTGTGTCAGTTTCTGCGTTTTTTGCCCGGGTGTTAGAACTCAAGTTTGGAGCAACCATTTGCAAATCTGTCAGTTCCGGTGGACTCAGGAGGTCCTAAAACTTCTATGTTGCTCATCATTCGCACTCCGGTGGAGTTTACAAACAGCTCTGTTTCCAAAAACGTTTTTCAGTCCGTGTGTTGGACCCAGTGATTGAGACCACGGTTTCTAAAACCGTCTATCCCATTGGATTCTGGACACCAAAAAACCCCTACCTGTCAGTTCTTGCGCAATTCGGTGGAGGATTTTCAGAGTTATAGATCTCTGTGTATTCGATTTCATCTCTCTGTTATGCATTTTCATTCTAAGGTTTTGAAACCTTAGATTTATGCCACATGGCAGTGGATAAGTGTTGAATCCCATTTCTCACTCATCGGTTGGGATTTTGGAGTTCTGGCAGAAGAGAGATATTTGCAGATTTTCTTGCTGAGTCCGATTATGCAATGGCGCCCATGTTTTGAGGCATCTCAGGTTCTATTTTCAGTAGCGGTCATTACCGTGGGACTATGATTTCTTGAGCATACCTTATGCAGATCACTCTGGTTGCAGTGTGCGCTCATTCGTGGTATGCATTGGGTTGCAGTGGATGATTTATAGGCCATTTGGATGCATTGTGGTCCTTATTGGATGCGTTGATAGGCCCAAATTGCCTTGTGGGATGCTATTTTTTATGGATGCTTTGCACATGGATGCTATTTTATGCTGAGGGACAGCTTTGACACATTGCAGGTGATGCACTGATAGTGCTATGCTCTCTTGGATGAGATATTATTGATGCATATGCCAGTGGATGGTGTTTATGCTTGAGTCATTTGGCACTTATTGGCATTTTCTTTTGGGCCAGATTTGCTCATATGGATGCATAGTATATGCACATGAGTCAGATACATCTTTTTGATGCTTTGATCTTTGAGTTTTGGTGATATTTCAGTCTATTGTGGCATACACATTTGGGCGCACCTAGTATTTGGTGTGATTCTCTCTTATAGGCACTAGCATTTGGGATTTTGCTTTATTTGCATCATGGCATCCTCTTCCATGTCTGAAAAGGAGTTTTTCAGCATTAAAAAGTTTGATGGGACAAACTTTTCTTTGTGGAAAGAACAAATAAGGGATGTGCTTATTCAAAAGAAGTAGATTAAACCCTTGGCAGGGATTGAAGCTAAGCCTGCAAATATGTCTGAGGATGATTGGAATGAGTTAGATACATTAGCAAAATCTACTATTAGACTTCATCTTATAGAGTCAGTTTATTTCACAGTAGTAAATGAGCAGACTACGGAAGATTTGTGGAAGAAACTGTGTGCCACTTATGACAAGGAAACTGCCTCTAATAAAGTTTACCTTATGAAGAGGTTGTTTGAGCTGCAGATGAAGGAAGGGGTCTCCATTGCTTCTCACTTGAATGAATTCAATATTATTTTCAGCCAGCTTCAGGCTCAGAAGATGAATTTTGATGCAGAGACTAAGGCAATATTTCTCTTATGTTCATTGCCATCCTCATGGGATACCTTCCGTACAGCTATCAATAACTTTGCACCTGGTGGAGTACTAAAATTTGATGATGTTGTGGGTAGCTTGTTGGCCGAGGAGATTAGACGGAAGTCTATGGATGGCAACAAGCAGGATGCAGCCTTAAATGTGCAAAGGTATAGATCACAGTTCAGGGGGAAGTCCCAAGAAAGAGGGAAGTCTCGTAGCAAATCCAGGGCATGGAACATTGAGTGTTACCACTATGGCAAGAAGGGCCATATGAAAAAGGATTGCTACAAGCTGAAAAGAGAGCAAAAGGATAAGAAAAAGAATGCGAATTGGGGTGCAAATCAAAAGGAAGAGATTCCAAGGGAGGACAAAGGAAAAGTCAAGATCGAGGAGATCAATGCAGTCACACATGATAGTGACAATGACATTCTCTTCATGTCTAGTTCATCTGCAGAGTTGCTTACCACTTCAGATGATGCATATTCCCAGGATTGGATTTTGGATTCTAGTGCTTCATTCCATGTTACTCCCCATAGGGAATGGTTCTCCACTTATGACAATGGAAAGACAGGTTGTGTGCATCTTGGAAATGACTATGCATGTGACATAGTGGGAGTAGGTGACATAAAGTTTTCTTTTACAAATGGGTCTGCATTTATTTTGAAACATGTGAGACATGTGCCTAAGTTGACCAAGAGTCTTATTTCAGTGGGTCAGCTAGATGATGCTGGTTTTCACACCACTTTTGGCTTTCAGAGTTGGAAAATCCAGAAGGGCTCTATGCTTTTGGCCAGGGGTGCCAAGTGTGGGACTTTGTATCCCTTACATGTATCAGGGGTATTTGATCATGTTGTTGCAATAACCGAGCAGCCAAGCACTTCTTTGTGGCATTGCAGGTTGGGGCACATGAGCCAAAATGGAATGAAACTCTTATGCCATTCGGGTTATGTACCGCATTTGAGTTTCTCTGATTTTGAATTTTGTGAGCACTGTCTCTATGGGAAGCAGACTAAATCAGCCCATAAAAGAAGGGGAAAGAAAGAGTTTGAAAAGCTTGATTTGGTGCATTCAGACATATGTGGTCCCATGCCTACACCGTCATTAGGCGGGGCTGAATACTAACAGGAAAGTGTGGGCTTATGCTATAGCTCGGAAGAGTGATGTGTTCCAGGTATTTCAGAAATGGCTTGCCTTGGTTGAGAATCAGTCAGGTAGAACGCTTAAATGCCTACGGACTGACAATGGTGGAGAGTATCTCTCTCATGACTTTCAGCATTTCTGTGATACACGTGGGATTAAGAGGGAGCTCACATCCCCTCGTACTCCAGAGCAAAATCCAGTTGCAGAAAAGATGAACCGTACCATTCAAGAAAGGTTGCAATGCATGCTTTCCAATGCAAGTCTTTCTGGTGGTTTTTGGGCTGAGGCAATGAAGACTGCAGTGCATGTGATCAATAGATCACCTAGTAAGAGTTTGGATGGTGGTATTCCTGAAGAGGCATGGAGTGGCAAGAAGCCCTCTTACTCTCACTTGTGTATATTTGGGTGTGAGGCATATGCACATGTGCCAAAAGAGCTTCGAAAGAAGCTAGATCCTAAGTCTAGGAAATGCATCTTTCTGGGTTATGGTGAAAGTGGAGAGATGGGCTATCGTCTCTGGGATCCAGAAGCAAAGAAGATCATACGCAGCCATGATGTGGTCTTCAATGGGAAGAAGATGCATAAGGCACCCATGAGGGATGTCAAAATGAGGAGAATCACTTTCCAGGATGTGAATCCACTTGCATATGTTGATAGACAGCAAGTTGTCCATGCACCAAATGTGCAAGAAATGGTACCACCAAGTACTCCCACAGGTATACAATCAAGGGTAGATGATGGATCATCTATTGGTGGAAATGATGAGCCAAATGTGGCTGATATGCAGGTGGGACAGCAAGCTGAAATGCCCTTGAGAAGATCTTCTAGAGTGTCTAGACCGCCTGAAAGGTTTGTTCCAGGGGTAGACTATGTGATGCTTACTGATTGCGGGGAGCCTTCTTGCTACAGAGAGGCTATGATGCATGAGGATCAACGCAAGTGGGAGTATGCTATGCAATCAAAGATGAGTTCACTTATGAAGAATAAGACTTGGGACTTGGTTTCCTCGCCACATGGAAAGAAATCATTGCCATGTAAATGGGTCTACAAAATGAAGGTCACATGTGATGATGTGCCTAGGTACAAGGCCCGTTTGGTTGTTTAAGGGTTCAAGCAAGAGAAGGGTGTGGACTTTGATGAGATATTCTCTCCAGTTGTGAAGATGACCACACTAAGCAAGCACCTAGAGAATGGTATCAGAAGTTTGATGCTTTCATTTAGTCCCAGGGTTTTAGAAGGAGTGAAATTGATCACTGCCTCTACACTAAAAGGGCTAAGGATAATAGCCTAATAATCTTGGCACTATATGTGGATGATATGCGATTGGCTAGCAAGAATACTTATGAGCTAGATGCATCAAAGGCCAAGTTGCATGAGGCCTTTGATATGAAGGATTTGGGATTTGCAAGTCATATTCTTGGTATGCGCATCACGCGTGATTGGAGTAGGAAACTCCTTTGGCTTTCACAAAAAGAGTATGCTACAAAAGTATTGCAGCGTTTCAATATGGAGGGGGGGAAGGCAGTGAGTACTCCATTGCCTCCATATGTGAAACTGAGTCACAGAGATAGTCCCAAATCAGATGAGGAGAGGGCCATGATGGCCAAGGTTCCTTATGCATCAGCAGTTGGGAGTCTTATGTATGCTATGATAGCTACTAGACTAGACATTGCCTTTGCAGTGGGAGTTGTTAGCCGGTATATGGCTAATCTAGGAAAGAGGCATTGGGAGGCAGTTAAGTGCATCATGAGGTACATGAAGGGTACCAAGGAGATGTGCATCTGCTTTGGTAAAGGAGACATGCGTGTACTTGGGTACACAGATTCAGACTATGCAGGGCATGTGGATAGTAGGAGATCCACTTCTAGTTATGTGTTCACCTTTGCAGGTGGTGTAGTGTCGTGGATGTCTCGTGCACAGAAGTGCGTTGCTTTGTCTACCACAGAGGCTGAGTATGTTGCAGCCACAGAGGGTTGCAAGGAGGCTATATGGCTTGATCAGCTAGTGGGAGATTTGGGGATTCATACAGGTGTACCGACATTGCATAGTGATTCCATGAGTGCTATTCATCTAGCACGGAATCCGGTCAGGTACCATTTCATCAGGGAGGTACTTGAGGACAAGCGCATAGAGCTTGTCAAGGTTCATACAGATGATAACCCTCCAGATATGCTGACGAAGAGTCTACCTAGTCAGCGGTTTGAGTATTGTCGTGTATTGATGGGCATTGGATAGTATGCCCACTGGTTGTTCTCCCTTAAAGGCACATTGTCCTTTAAGTGGGAGGTTATGGGGGTTAAAGGTCACTGTGCCTTTACCCCGGTTATGTACAATACTCAAACACATATATAAATGAATGAAAATGAAGATTAGGGTGGTTCTGCACCCACCAAAACTTGTGTGGCTCTCTGTTTCTCTCTCTCCCTCTTCCGTTCTTGCTTTTGTTGAGAGCACTCTCAGCAAGGTGGCGATACTACTGCAGCACTGGGGGTCGTGGAGTTTGAAAGGAGGAGTCAAGAAGGGACGCCATCAGGAGGAGAAGCAGCCGAAGACAGGGGGAGCTAAAAGGTGGCCTGGTAAAGGATGATGGAGAAGGAGAGGACCACAAGGATGGGAGCTCCATGAGCAAGGGAAGGGAGCTATGCATGAGCTGGAGGAGGTCTGAAGAAAGTAGATTCGATGAATAGGAAGAGGACGGTTTGGAGGGGGAAGAACTTTGCAGTGGTGGTGTCGCTACAGGTGAGTTAGGAGGATCTTAGACGACGAGGCCCAGTAGCTCATGATGACGAGAAAAGCCACAGTGGTTGGATCACGAGGCAAGGGAGGGTCTCAGGATGTAGGAGTTGCTGGAGACTTGGAGAACCTTTGGTGTCGTGAGACCAGAGCTCTAGATGCAGAAGAAGCTGCGATCAGCTATTTTTTAGAGGAGGTGGGAAGCTATCATGCGGGTGATAATTGGATTAAGGCATTACACCAGAGGAGGTATTGCTAAACGAAGATGTGGCGACATTGTCTATGCGGGCTATTACTTTTGGAAGGGAGAGGAGCTTGACAACTAAGTGGTAGTAGAAATTGGTCATGGGTGGAGGATCATAGCGAGCGACAGAGAGGCATGGGTGGCTTTAGGTGCTTCTGAGCATTTGGATGGGCATGGGTTTCTTTGATATAGCTCTAGAGAGGCCTATGTCCAAGCGGGTGCTAGCTTCTGAGACCTGAGTTGTTGAAATCTTTAGGGATGGCAAGCTGTGATATGGGAGCTTAGCTCACCCCAGAAATACATGATCCCATTGGGAGCTCGTGAGAGGTAGATAGCTAACAGATTGGCATGTTGTGAGAGGCAATCACCAGAAAGAATTAAGATAGCAAGCTATAGAGGGAGGTTGTCGGTGCATGCTAATGCGAGTAGGGTCCAAGTTTGGAGGATCATAACTTAGTAGAGGCAATGGCATGTGCTTGCAAGGGCTTGTGCATGACTGCAGAGTGGATAAGAAATTTGCTTTGATAGAGGGGGCCATAATGCATCAGAGAAAGACAGATGGTGTCTTGACTTTACACTCAGTTATTGTAATTCTCTAAGGCAGTGGGATGCTGATAGAAGGTATCTGAGTCCTTATGGCCAGTGTATGAATTGAATGTATCCGGAAGTGTGTAGGGACAAGGATGTTGAATGAAAGTTTTTTACCTTGTGATTGTGCCATTCAGTGGATTTAAATGTGGATGAGGGTGGCTTGATGGTGGATTAGGCTCTACTGCTTTTGTCCATCCAACATGTCATTTAGGAAACTTCTAGGAAATCCCTTAGATATTCCTTGAAAGCTATGATCATTAGCCTCTGGAATGTTGCAGGATCGTTAGTGAGCCCAAAGAGCATCACCTTGGAAGCGTAAACTCCCTGTTCTATGGCAAACATGGTTTTGAGCTACTCCTCTAGCACTATAGACACTTGATTATATCCATAAAAACCATCTAAGAAGCTATATGTTTCCTTCCCAGTGACTCTTTTCAGAACATGCTCTGTAAAGGGCAATGGGTAGTGGTCCTTTCGAGTTGTGACTTTTATCTTTTTGAGATCTATGCATACTCGAATCTTGCCATTCTTTTTTAGCACTATGACAATGGGGGATACCCAATCCGTATGCTCGATCTCGTAGATGAACCCTGTGTTGATGAACTTCTGTATTTCTTCTCTGACAATCATTGCATACTTTGGATTCATGGGGTAGGGCCTCTGCCGCATCGGTCTAATATCATCCAACATAGGGATGGTGTGTTGTATGACCTCTGACGGCCCTTCATAGCGATATACTTACCAGTATAATATCATCCAACATAGGGATGGTGTGTTGTATGACCTCTGGTAGACCTTCATAGGCAATATACTTCCAAGCGAAAAAATCTTGAAACTCATGTAGTAGAACAAGTAAGGCTTGTTCTTGCTCAGGAGTTAGATCATCGGCTATGTAGACTATTTAGGATCTTCACCTTCGTTGGCTAGGCCCACTTCCTAGACCTTAGCCAAACCATCATAACTATACTGGTTCCCTTGCTCTATTGTCCGCTTAGCTTACTCAAGATAGTATTTTTTGGTCCTAGATCTTGTAAGATTTAAAGTGCTTGGGACTTGGCATAACTCAGTTTCCTCTTCCTCATTGTCCTCCAAGGCTTTTAAGGTGGGGTAATTCTCCTTACGAGTACTCTTGGTGTCTTTGGCCTTTGAAGCCTTGTTTTTTATAGTGGCTTAGCTTTCAAAGGGACCTTACCCTCAGCTAGAGGGACTTCCCTACGGGGGCTTTAATCCTATCCAGTCTGGCTCCCCAATTGGACTAGAACTCATGGTAACAACACCCACATGTATACCTCCGACATCAACTCTCTAGCCTAGCCAAAGTCGAAGTTATTGCATAGCTTTGGTTCCCCCTTCACTTCCTACACCAATGGCAGTACAAGCTACTAAGCCAAAGAAATCTCGATCTAGGAGAAGCAAGACAAGAATTTAAAAATGGAAATACCATCCCATATGGATCCCTAAGTAGTTACTATATGCTCAAGGCTTTTGCGATGGCAACAACTACATTTGGGTGCCCAAGGTCCTAGCTACAACAACTCCGCCCCCTTGGGATAGTAACACAAGAACTTGCTACATTGAAAGGAAAATGTGAAGCTCGCTAGATTTGCAAGAGACAACCAATGAAGATAGCCTCCGTTCAACATTGGCAATGAACAAGGTAGCCATGGGGTAGCCACACAAAACTATTCCTTGGAAAAGCCCCACAAGAAGCTATTGTTTCTCTAGTGCCATAGATATTTCATTTGGGCACCAACACTCCCACGAGTGATACATAGAATCGCGTAGTTCCTCAAGTCTATGTAGACTTTCAAGCAGTACTATTACTGATCGATGACGGTGCCCGACCTATGCAATTCAATAGCTATGAGCTGATAATGCCATTTATGCATAATCTCAAGGTGCATATCTCCACTCTCTTCACAAGTGCTCCCAACAAGTATGCAGATTGGAAGGAACCCAAGTACTCCAAATCATAGCACTCTTGAGTTCATTGTTCATGCATTGAGTCTAGGTGAGAATAGGCAGTCTGCTTTGTAGGTGAAAATAGAAAGTCGCCAAGTTTGGTCTGTCCTTAGGTATAAATAGCAACCCTTTCCATCACATGTGGATCTCTTTGTGATCACCAGCTTAGCATCAGTCCAAATAGTGATTACAGTCCATGACTTTGCACGAACTTCATTCATAGGGTCCCTAGACCATGAGTGCACATCCTGAGTGGGCATAACTGTAAGGTCCATACACTGTCACAACGTCCATATAACTCCACATGCACTCACAATCACTTAGGTGAAGTCCAGGGAGTTCAAACATGTCACTCAATGTCCAAAACAGGTCACATAAAGTCAAGTTTCTTCTTTAAGGCTAACGCAGTGATGACTGCCTCAATCCTATGATACACCTAGCTTTAGTGCTAACACGATGACCCCATAATGCAACAACATGCTTTCAGGCTAACACTAACTCGCTACGATAACAACACTCGATCGTTGTGCTAATAATGCTACTAACACCAGTCACTACACTAATAACACCAATTGCTACGTTAGGGCTGACACTGAACGACTGCATTACCATGTCCATTGTATAAGAAGGCAGCCTCATTCTGTAGATTCTCACTTGGCATTACACCAAAACTCTACCAAAATTTTCTCTGGGATCTTAAAGCTTTCGAACGCCCTACAAATCACTCTTGCTCATTTGCACTTCATGTCCGCCTCGTCTTCTCACTCTCTCAGTGCCCAATACCTTTTCTCCACCAAAGAGCTCCATCCCAGTAATGAAGCCTCATCTGCTTTCCCACCCTCCACTACTCCTTCATCTTCTTGTACTCTCTCTATTCCTCTTCCATCTCCAATGCAACCCGAGCCCTCTGCACAGTAGGCCAACAATGAGCCTCAGCCATGTACCCAACAATCCACCACCCAACCACTAAGAAAGAGAAGGATTATCGCTATGGAAGATGTTCAAAACTACTATGAATATAGCATGCATGTGATGTGATTCTCCCCCCTTGGACTTGAATGGCTGGAGAGAATACAAGGGATAGTAATCCACTCTCAATTCAAGTGCAACACAAAAGACTTAAAGCTGTACTATCACAATGTTGAGGCGTATCAGACAATACAAGACTCGGAGGTGGCTCCACATATCTGGGCAATGGGCTTACATATAGGCGCGGATAGAACACCTTACCACTTGAATTTGCAGAAAGTGGTTCATTTTGTCAACACTATCTATGTCAAAATCCAAACAAGTGTTTAGATCTACAAATACATTCAACCCACTACTACTTGTGCTACTCATGTGCTCATCGAAATCAGCATCACTAATGGTAGGCTCATCCTCACGGGTAATGGCCTCAATATCTGTATCTCCTATCTCATGATCATCCTCCTCTCTCGTATCACGATCATCATCACCTCCATGGCCATGATCATCCTCCATACACTCCATATTAGTAAATGTACTATACATCACTTTGGAACGTGGCATAATAGGTATGACATGCCACCATTTATTATTATCCACCATTGGTTGATAGACAACCTAATTCAAATACAAATACAATCTTGTTATTTTCCTTGCATCGAAGGTATCAAATATTTAAAAGCGAGTATTTTTATATGTGTGCATAGTACCTGTTCACATTGTTGCGGTAGTACTAGTGTGTCCTTCCTACTTTGCCAAAACTTTGTGGAGTCAATAGTTACAAAGCCACTTGCATGGCGTTTGATTGTTGCATTAGGGCCTCTTTCCACCACGTCCTTAAACCACTTTACATCCAAAACATACACAAAGAAGCGTCGAAAGTCAAGCTTAATAATATCGTGGATTATGCCACAATAATCATCCATGGCTCCATTGGCTCCCTCAAAGCTAGCAATGACACCACAATCTTGTGTGTTTCTCTTATCATCAATCTGTTGTGTTCGAAAATGCTTGCCCTCATACCATATAGCACTGAACATAGTACACTACACCAAGAAAAAATCAATTAAATAAGTAATCTAAATTATTGAAAGCTCCTAACTTATGCATAACATTCTATATACCGACCTTGCTCATGCATCCCCTAGCGTACTCCCATTCTTCCATTGTGATCTGCATCCCCTCGTCTTTCTCTGCTTTCTCCATTTCGTCAAGCAGCCAATCCACATGAATATCCTTTTGAAGTGCTCTTAGATACTAAGGGTATGGCGCACGAGATCCGTGGTGTGTACAAAAGAGGGCCCTTTCTTCTTGTCTTCTTGCCTTTGCATCCTCGTATCTTGTCACCCATCTTTTTATCACATCACTATTAAGCATGCAATAGAGGTTGATATTATTAAGCAACTCTGTGTCTATTACTTTGTTGCGTCCTTTCCCTTGAGGCACAATAGAGGTCATCCTTAGGTCTTCATCATCTCTCCATAGTCATGGGAGAGAGCTATCCACATCAACAAGAAACTCAAAAATATATACAAGTGACTCTTGTACCAACCAACCCTCGGCCATGCTACCTTCAGGTCTTGCATTTTGTCTCACGAAGCCCTTCAAGGTCTTCATGAAGCACTCGAGGAAGAACAACCATCGTGCATGTATAGTACTGCATATAGCAATCTCATCCACCAAATGCACTATAAGATGTAGTTGGCTTGTGAGAATAGAACGTGGAAATGTCTCCTCCACTAAACAAACCACCTCCACTGACATAACTCAAGCATTCTCAAGTGTGGTGGGATCTATTTCCTTTGAGCTCACATACCTAGAAATGAAAAAGTACACCATATTAGCAATATGAACACCTTGCATGGAGCATTGATACGCATCATATTTTGTATCATGTAAAGTACCTCACAAGCTCACCCATCTTGTAAATACAATCCTTCACGTCCTTCAATGTGCTACGAGAAATGCTAGTAGGTAGTATGACCTGAACCCACGAGGAGGTGGTTGATTAGTTACTTATAATTATTCACTCACAAATTTGAAAGGAAAAAGATATTATGCACATAAAATACTTACTTGGAGCATCTTGTGCCAATCATGAGATTTCAAGCCATATAACTGCTCTACACCTCTTTTCTTGCTCTTTGTAAAGGCCCCCTTCAAACACCTCATGCATCTAGTGGGAGTACGAATTGTAGTAATAGTGCACTTCACCACTGCCATCTCTAGCTTTGATAACCTCCATGGTGCACGAGGTAAAAAAACACACCCATTTGGTCTCTCTTGTGGCCAAGCTTCATGCATCCCCCCTGTGGTACGTAGATTCTCCCTTATGCCTATGAAATCTCGTGTCCCTTATGCCTACAGAATCTCGTGTCCCATTCAAATGCTCCCAAATGGTAGATGCCACATTCTTGAAGATATGCATGGGATCAAGCATGGGATTGATCTTGAGGTGGGACCAATATGGTAAACGATAAAAGATGGAGTATCTAAACAAAAGCTAGTGTTAGCGGGCAATCTTTATTTCCAGCCAATATAGCACACAATAGTTACAAACCCTTACCGGCTCATGCCAAGTGGTGGAGTCATCGTGGAACCGTCCCAAATTCTCATCCAATCTCCCGCAGTGAGTGATTGTGGGAGGACTTCATTCCAAGGGACAACATATCTAGGATGATCAGGTGGGAGAAATCGATGGTGATTCTCATAGATGACATTATTCAATGCGTCTGCCCATGAGGCAACTAGCGAAGGACCACAAACAGGACATGCATGATAACCCGATGTAGTGAAACCTGAACAATAGATGCAATTAAGAGTTGAAGGTGGGTTTAGGGTGCCACATCCTTTGCCTATTCATAATTAGAAGTACAATGCTTACCTGAACACTCGCCATAGCCTGGGAAGTCATGCATCATCCACATCAAGACTGTTTTGCAGTTGAAGTCTTGTAACGAGGGAGGCTTGCTCACATTATGCACCTCGATACCTCTCCAAAGTATCTCTAGCTCATCAATTAAAGGCTCCAAATAAACATCAAGATTTTTGACTTTATGTTTCTCTGGAATTAGAAGGGACAGCATAACATGTCCTTTCTTAATAGCCATAGAGGGTGGAAGATTATAATTCACCAATATCACTGGCCATACACTATAAGTGGTGCTTTTGAGACCAAATGGGTTCACACCGTCCATACCCAATCCAAGTCTCAAGCTCCTAGGTTCTTCCTTGAAGCTTGACCATGTGTCTTCAATATGCTTCCACGCAGGAGAGTCTGCGGGAGTTCTCCACTTGCCATCGGTTGATCGATGGGAGGAATGCCATGACATGAGCTTTGCAATGGATTTGCACTTGAACATATGTTGCATGCAAGGGATTATGGAAAAATGTCGCAGAACCTTACGAGGCACGTCCAAAGTTTTGAGATCTGCTCTATATCTTGCCTCTCCATAAGTAGGGCAGTCTCTTGCATCCTTATGTAGTCCACGAAACAAAACGCAATCATTGATGCATGCATGGATGCGCTTGTCATCTAATCCTCCAAGAGAGGTCACATGTTACCTTGCCATATCTCTTGAGGTCGATAATTTATTCTCCCTTGGAAGCATTTTACATAATAGCCTGCACGTGAAGACCATCAATGAGGAAAAGCATTCGAGTAATTGACCCACTAGCATAATTTACCATGTTTGCCAAATAGACTTTAAAGCTTACTTGAGTAATGCATTCAAACTTGCATTGCTCCATCCATAGATGGTTTGCAAGCTTAGTAACTCAAGGGAGGCACGTAGAACAGAGAATGTGCACCCCTCAAACAGTGGAGTCGATGTTGCGGTAAGAAGATCGTCCTGCTCCATGCTATCATCCCTCCCTTTGGATTGATGGACATATAAATCCCGCACCATATCATCAGACACATCCTCCTCCACGCCTTCATGAGTTAATGATGGAGGGCTACTATCACCATCACTCCATGCATCCGTAACGGTTCCTCCTGAAGATCCCACCTCATATCGCCGGCGCTTCGCCTCGGCACTGCATCCTGTATCAAATTAAAATGAGATCATAACTCAAACATATGAACACCCATAGGTATCTCAATCAACCTTAACTCTTTTAACACTTACCATGTTTACAGTTGCATCCCATTCTCCATACTTTGAGATGTGATTGAGTGTAATCCTGCATGCACGATACATGTTTCCTCGAAATCGATCACACATACATTTGATTTTATGCTCCAACCACATTTCGCGATGGTGGATACGGAGGTATTCATCCTCACTGGAGCCACTTGTTGAATGAAGTCATCCTACAAGCAAACAACCCAAAAAATTTTGCTTTTCTTCAAATATTTAATTTCAAAACTCTATGGTGCGTTTAAAGACGCATCTAAAATCACGTCTATCTATTCTGTGCTGCATGTCTATAGGCGCGTCTAAAACCATGTCTGCTCCGTGTATCTAGACACACAATTACACGCATATTTAGATGTGCTATTAGATGCGCTTATAGACGCAACTTTTTAAACCTGCTTTTAGCGCGTTCGCTTTGCTTTTCTTCACATTACTTATACTTCGCGCGGCTTGCTTACTTTGCTATTAAGAGATCCACAATTTCGATGCTTAATAGGAAAGCACCCATACTTACTTCCAAGCTTACACTTAAGAGGAAGATACCCACACTTACTTCTAGGCTTAAAGGAGAAGAGGGTGAACAAGGAAGAGGAGCAACTTTGAAGGAGGAGAGCTTTCATACCTCTATCCAAGGTAAGTCTTTTTACGGTTAATCTTTCTTAAAAGTTGCTCTATTTGAAAACGTCCTTTGTCGCATCCAAGAAACGCATGATTTTGATATCAGTGTTACGTGTGTGTCGGACGCATGTCCTTTTCTACTTTTTAGAAAAGCCCGTCTGTCGAAGCGCGTCTATAGACGCGTCTTAGAGCGCATCTAAAACTGCATCTATAAGTGCGTCTAAATGTGCATCTAACCTATTTGTAGACACAGACAACTGCATCTATAGATGCGCTGTTTTACGTGAAAATAGATGCACTTCACAGACATGTCTATAGATGCGCTCCGACAATAATCTTTTTTTCTTCTTTGTAGCTCATCAGTAATCCTCTTTTTTTCTTCTTCCAGTTCATCATGTGGCCAAGAAGCTCTTCGGGTTCACCTGATCTCCGTGAGTCTCTTTTTAAGAAGTTATATAACCTTTTACGGCACCCTCCCAATCCTGCAGAGTTATATGGCTATGTGACAGGTACTCTAAACACCTCCCAAGAGTCGATACTACAAACTCCAAACCATCCCAACCCCACTCCAGTTGAGATTACCCCAGCGGAGCCAGCACAGCCCAACCGACTACACAACCGAGGCCCTTCCCCCATGCCGTCTTATGCCCTTCCGCCATGCCATCTTATGCCCCTTCTCCCATGTCATCTTATGCCCCTTCCCCCATGCCGTCTTATGCCCTTTTGTCTCGCAGAGCCATCGGCATACTCCTGTGTAGTCGAGACTCGGTTCTCCAACTACGAGTGGTCCACATAGTCCCGTGCAGTCTCCAACTACGAGTGGCCAATGCACTAGCTCGCCACATCATAATAGCAGACATAGTAGCAAGGAGAGCAGTGGTGGATGCATGACACAATGCTTTGAGAGGGGTGGTGGTGGGGACGATGATGATTCTGATGATTTAGACATGCCTCCAGATGATGGTACAATTTACTATGACATCACTCAACCAGGAGGCATCTTAATGGATGCACGGGGAAAGGACATCATGGCCCTGGCTAAAGAGACCCTCACTGCTGTTCGCTCTAGGTATCCTAACCCCCCTAATCATCAGTTCACAGATAAATGGGCCAAATCAAAGATTGTTATGATACTTGACAATAAAAGATCTTCGCTTAAAAGACAGGCACTAGCAGAGCTTGCTAGGCTCGAGGGAGGTCAACCACCAAGGGACCCGCCCCTCACCGCTCACAAACATGAGTGAAAGAAATCAATGAAGTCAACGAGGGAGGATCCCAATGTGCAGCACATGGAAGCACAAAGGATCTAGATGAAGCAATATGAAAGTATGCATTTTGGAGCAAGGATGTTGAATCATGGGAGGCCCAATTTGTAAGTATTGATCTCAAATTATATTGCTTATGTAGTTTATTAAGAGGTTGTTTCTTTGTACCAACCCCTCCGTTAATTATGTCGTCTTGCAGCTTGAGATCGTGGACAGATACCCTACTCTTGTCTAGACAGCCTACCACTACCACCATCGCAAAGGAGATACATGGAAGCACTTCTATCATGACAAGTTGATTACTGAGGAGCAGTATATTTGGGCTACTGGAGCGACCCCCGAGATATTTGAAAGTAATTAAATAATGTCAATATTATAAGTAAAGATTTGATTTTTCATACATTGATATATGTTGTCCCTTGTTTACAGGCCCCTCCATAAGAAGACGAGGAAAGAGGCGAAGAAAAGAACGCAAAAGGGACTGCAAAAAGAAACGTGTAAGGGAGTGAGGACATGGAGAACATAGATTAGTCATAGAAGTAGTGCTAGCTACTCTTTTTTGTACTTAAATCCACTGGCTTGGCTTCGTGCCTCTTGTATATACACTCCTCTTATTTTTTGTACTTGAAGCCACATGACATGGCTTAGCTTCATGCTATATGTACATGCAAGCACTTTCTGAGGTGCAACGTTCTATCAATTAATGCCTTGTCAGCTAAACGTTTTGGAGTTGTAATGTTTTATTTGGAATTATAATTAAAATGCGATTGGTTATAAGAATTGAATTACATAATGTGAAATCCCATGTGAAAATGGGATTCCTGTAACTATATATAGCATACACAACATACACAACATTCTGTAAATTTTTAAAAAATAATTATTTAGCATGTCTATCAATGCATCTATAAACGTGTCTATATATGCATCTGTTTGTTCAAGGAGCGTCTATTTGCACGTCTATACAAGCATTTGTAAGATCGTTTATATGCGTTTAACAATGCATCTGTTTGTTTTTTGAATTTTTCAATAGAGCGTCTATTTACGCGTCTAAGTGTGCATCTATTCACGTGTCTGTATTCTATATAGACACGTTAGACACAAGTCTCTAGACATGCAAAGACACACCCGTAAGTTTTTTTAGTTCACTAAACGCATCTGTGTGCACGTCTATGGGTGCTTTGTCTTGTTGTGATGCTAACACACATTTGCTATCCATGTCACCCAATTTGACTTGCATTTATTCTCTTTATGGCACATACAACCTAAAAGTATATAGTAGATGTTAATATAAATATACAGTAAGTGGCAGTAAAGGAATTCCGTATAAGACAATAAAAATTTTCAAATGGGAATACAAACTCTCAATGGTCAAGATTATACACAACAATGATTCTTGCATAATCTTATTTGTGGCACTTGAACCTCCAAACATATCCCTAACTGGCAGTAATAATGCTTCCTTAAGTGGTAGTAAATATTTCTGGGAATACAAACTAAAAGTACGGGTGGTTCTATATAGCAGTCCTTAAATATGAAATACGCCAATCTATGCTCACTAATGGAAGCATTCTTTTTCAAGCATTTTCCACATTGTTTAATCGAGGAGAGGACGACTATAGTGTCAACTAGACGTAGTTGTTGTAATTCTCTGTTTATCACCCACCTATAAGTGAGTCTATGTAAATCTGAAGGGTTCTCTTCATGGTAGCAACACCATATATTCAGCCAGATTCCTACAAGGACTAACTAGAGAAGAAGGGCCTCTTATTCACTATCTAAGTTCTTTTATACGTGGTCATGTCCCTCTACAGTCCTGCACCTGTACTCATGAAGATGTATTCACAGTCTCACGGGTTTCGGGATATCCTTGGGCCTACGGTATGCCCTCCATCCTTAGTCTAGTAGCACTCTGGCGCTGACGACCGCTGTGGGGAACCATCTCTTTACTCTGGTACTCCTGATATCTTTAAGTCGGGTTTTCCTGTAGATCCACCCCAAGGTCCCAGTGGGGACTTAGAAATGCTAAGGGAGATCCTCGCGCATAAGCTGCACTCTCCCCACGTCCTTACTAGTTCGTCACTGTAGGCCAAACTACTAAACTACCCGACCAGCAGTGCGGGATCTGTAATAGAACGAGTGTTCATTTCCTACTCGGTCTTTAAAACAATGCTCCATGCTCTCCTTTCATGCCTCAACGCAGATATTGGTTTATGCTCTAGGTCTTCATCAGGCTAGTGTCGCTCTCGACCATCACGGAGTCTACTGGGGTAAGGTCTCTGTGGACCCCGTTGGGAAGTCGATCACCACTACAATATATTCAGTGGGTTAGGACATATTCTCATCTCCGAGCGTCCGTCGACGATCCCTTACGTGATGTCTTTTCTAAAACATCAAATACTAGTATAACTTGGAGTAGAGTCTCGTAACAACGACAACAAGTAAGATAACGTGGTTGAATGTATCACGTCCTTCGTCTATCACGAATCGAAAAATACCAGAGTCGAAAAATATCAGAGTCGTTCTAATCGCGGGACGTAAGCTGATATATATTGTATTACGTTTGTGTTTGCGGTCAGGAGCTCACTACCGATAGTGTACTATCGCCAACTTCTCCCATGGACTAGAAAAATCACATTATTGGCAAGTGGTAGCATATGATGGACTGGTAAAAGCCATGTGTTCTTCCTAAGCTTGTATCTACGTAAGTGCATGACAAAGACATTAAGGACTCATGAGAATTCTTTGCTACCAGGCAAGTAATTAGATAACTAGCTTATGGATGACGCAGGCTCTGATTTCTCTTACTGCAAGTTTGCAAAGTTGTCAAGCATACAATATATGTATATTAGCTGACCGATTCTTATGATTCATGAGCACATATAAAGGCGGATCTCTACTATGGAGTACTGAGCTAGTTTACCGTCTGCAAGAGACATTTTCCAAGAGGTATCATGGCTTATGTCTTTCAATTTTTGTACAAAAAATGACTGCTTATATAGTCATTTGTATGAATCCATGGTGGCTTTGTACACCGATTATTAATTCACATGAACCGGTTGTATGGGCATATACCATATGTTGTTTGTAGGGCATACTAATCATTCCTTTCTATAACAAGTCATAAACCCTCTCCTAATATTACTAATAAGTTCTTGCCTCGTGACTATAGGCATTCGATAACTTTTTCGTACTACTAAACTTATTTCGTGCTAAACTACTTTAACGTACTTTATGTGCGTGTAACTTTTGAGTGGCCAATTGCCATTCACATGGCATTCAGTAACCATTCATGATCATAATTATTTTGATAACGTGAACTAGGTTTATGATTGGGCCAAAAATTAGGAACAAATGGTGGAGAAATCCTTGGTCTTTATAAGAATCTTGATTATAGCTTCAATGGAGATAAAACTTTCTCTGTATTAATCAAGAATAAAATTTCTTCTCACCCCCTACTTGGGGTAATTTGAATAATTATGTTTCAGAAAGTGTGAAAAACTTGCACCATACACATGGACCATTCAGATGCATGTGACTCAAATGTTGGGGTGCCGCACAATGCACCACCATCCAAGGTTGATTCAATCTGCTATATTTAAATAGCCTATGGTATTGTGATATCCATAACAAGTGGAGCTGCGCATTGAAGCCTGCAATCCCATAATTAAGGGTTCTTGTTCTAACTTGTCCTTGTTGTGGATGGATGGAGGTGACTGGAGCTCCTTCAATATCATTCGGTATTTATCAATTGCTTGGTTTTTCATAAAACCCTCCTTGTAAAGATTATCTTGTCACGTACTTTCTTGAATGATAAGTCCCAAGATGGATAATGTTTGTCTTGAAATGCACGTGCACACACACACACACACACACACACACACACACACTTACTTCCACCCTTTGATAAGGGTGCCAAGAGACGAGATTGATGAGAAAAGTAGAATCTTGATTTCTATGAGATACTATGTTATGGAATTTTACAATATAGGAATCAGTAGATCAATTATTAGCAGAGATATAATGGTTTATATAATTCAAGCGTACCATTAATCACTAGAATCAGGGGTAAATAATACCCCCATATCTGATTAGATATAGTATGTACTCCTAGAAACCCAAATTTCAGAGTAATATAATATTAGATTTGATATATCCTAGAAGGGGATATGGTCTAACAGGTTAATATGCCCGCAAAATACAAGAAAGGGGTCCTATTAGAGGGCTTCTATGATATCCATCGGGTATTCATCGGTGTAGGGGTATACACGCGGGACCTAATGCATATATACGAGTCAAAGAGGTGGCAGTGTAGTAACCGTTGGCTCCACCCTTATGACCAGGAAGAGAGGGAGAAAGAGAAATATTGGTGGGTGCAGAACACCCTAATCTTGTTTTTCATTCATTTAAATATGTGTTTGAGTATTGTATGTAACCGGGGTAAAGGCACAATGACCTTTAACCCCCACAACCTCCCACTAGCCACACAAGTTTTTTTGGTGGTGCAAAACACCCTAATCTTCTTTTTCATTCATTTATATATGTGTTTGAGTATTGTACATAACCAGGGTAAAGGCACAGTGACCTTTAACCCCCACAAGATCTGATGAAAGTGGGAACAGTAAAAAAGAAACTCCATGTGTCAAGAGGAGTTATTGCCGTGTCTTATAGGATTGCATTTAGAGTCATGGTGTCTCTAAAATGTGTCTAAAATCTACTGTCGATGTTCTTTTCTCCTCTTTGTAGGATGTACTTAACAAGCAACGTGAGTCAGTCTAACACCGATATACTACAATGATGATGCCTTGAATGTAGTGGGTGCTTGTGGGCCTATGTCTTTGAGATGCTCCTTGGTCTCTAGCTCATTTGTATCGAAAAAAGTGTGCAGAGCCTCAAGTCTTTGTGGTGTCATGTGGGTACAATATTGCTACTTTCCTTGATCTAAAATTTATGAGATGATTTTGAATTGGCCCTTGGTGATCTATATTGCATGGGAGAGATGGATCTATGTGTATCCTAGCATTTGAATAAACCATCCTTGCCTTATTGGAGGAAATTCTCCCTATAGAAGGCCATATGGTCCCATGTGGCTATGGGGGAGACATAACCTACAATCAACAAAACCTAGAAAATCATGCATACCACTACTACTCACCTGTCTTTGTACAAGTTTTCATAAATGATGAGAGGGCCCTCCATGGGAATCTTTGATAGCTACATTTATCTAGTTGAATCACTTGACCCATTCTAGATAGGTCATACAAACAACATGCAAAAGGCTTCAAATGCCCTTAAAAAGCAAATTCACCCTCCATCTATTTAAAATTTATACTCCATCCTCCTAAACATAATATGCCTAGGTAGCTCAAATATTCAATGATGCAAAAGAGAATGCATACTTGGTTCATTTTCTCATGGCTTGCCATTATAGTATGCTAAAGGGCTCCCTTAATGCCCATTGGATCATGTAACTTTGAGCTAATGCTCTAATTGCTACCACCAACTACCTCATAGCCATGGCTTTCTAAGGGCCTCCCTTAAGTACCCATTAGATCATATAACTTTGAACTAATGCTCCAATTGATGCTACCTCATCATCATCCCCTTTACATTGCCCTAGGAAGATAGCATGCAAACTATCACTTTCTATCCTTCACCTTTGCAATGGAATATTGGTTTGTAGAGCATTGCTCAACAAAAAGTATGATCAATGTCAATCCCTAGCTTGTATCTCAATCTTGGTGATGATGAGGGAAACCAGCAAGAAAAGTCCATCTACATCACCTTTGGCAACTCTCATTAAATTTATTCTTCTTGGGTTGGTCCTTGTTATTTTTTTTCTAATTAAAGTTCTTCTTTGTGTAGTTCACTGCTGCAAGATATCCATGCTAATTGCAATAGTGGAATTTCTTCTTCTTCTTTTTCTTGTTTTCTCTAGCAAAACAGTCCCCATCCTTGAAGAATCCTAGGCTTGCCCTTGCATTCACGCTTCCTTTATTACATCCTTCTTGTCACCCTTCTGTTTGCTCAAACTAGTACATCTTCTTGTCACCAGCTTAGTAAACAGTTTTAGAACAATAATGTACCCAGCTCCTCAAATGTGCGTGGCTTTGATATTTCTCAAATTGTTATTTTCATTTAATAACCCTTGTTGCTTGCTCGTTGCATCAAAGATTACTAATGATGAGCATGGTTGACTAATTACCATCCAATTTATATCCAATCATTACTAGTTGGTTTCCAAGAATCTTCATCTCACCAAGTGGTTATTAATAGATTTCCTCTTATTCATAAACAAATGATTCTAAATTGTTACAATTATGCCTCATTGATCTCTCATTGTACCAAGCTGCATAGGTGATGAGAGGGCCCTCCATGGTAATCTTTGACAATTGCATGTATATATTTGAAACACCTAACCCATTCTAGATAGGTCTACAAACAATGTGCAAAGGCTTTGAATGCCTATAAATAGCAAACTCACCCTCCATCTATACAAAATTTATATACCATCCTCTTAAACACACAATATCCCCATGTATCTGGAATATTCAATGATGCACATAGAGAATGGCTTGCCATTATAGTAGTCTAAGGGGCTCCCTTAAGTACCCATAAGATCATAATCAATGGGTAACTTTGAACTAATGCTCCAGTCTATGGTACCAACCTCACACCCCATTGTTGAGTTGCTAACCTCATCCTCATCCCAGCATTGCCCTTAAAAGTTGCTAACCTCATCCTCATCCCAGCATTGCCCTCAAAAGTTGGCATGCCTACAAGACTTGCTATCCTTCACCTTTGCAATGGAATTTGGATTTGTAGAGCATTGCTCAATATAAAAAATGAGCAATGTCAAACCCCAACTTGTATATCTAATCTTGGTGATGAGGGCAACCACTAAGAAAAGCTCTGTTGTTCTTTTCTTCTTATTAACTTGCTTTTTCTTGTAGTCCACCACAAAATGTCCATGATAATCACAATAGTATAATTTATTACTCTTCTTGCTTTCTCTGTCAAAATGGTCTCAATCCTCAAAGAATCCTTGTTCTTCTTCACGGGATTTCCCTTTCCTTCACCCTTCCTATGCTCAAAATAGTACATCCTCTTGTCACCAGTTTAGTATACAACTTTTAGGCTTGCCCTTTTGTTCAACCGTCCATTTGCTCAAAGTAGTACCTCTTCTTGTCACTAGCTTAGTAAAAAAAATTTATCGAGCCTCGTACAACATATGAAGCTCCTCAAATTTGAGTGGATTTGATCTTTCTCAAGCTATCAAGGTAATTACTAACCTTTTTTGTTTGTCAAAAAAGGTTACTAAAACCATGAGCATGCCTGACTAATTTACTATCCAATTTTAATTTAATCATTGCCTCATTGGTGGTCTTGCATCCTTGAGCTTAGGCTCCACTCCTTTTAGTAAATTTCCATCTTCGCCAAGTTGGGTAATTGGCTCCATTCAATGTTCTTGTCTCAACAAAATTGGCATATTCATACAGGAGGCTCTAGAACTATCTTGATAGCTCAGAAGAGACTTCCAACTACCACACACTACAAAGAAACTTGAAAAAGAACTCAGGTGATTGATTTGAAGTCACCTTCCTCTCTTCTAGGCTCTCATTACCATGTTAGAGCTTAGAGGCAATCTTGCTAGCTATTTAAATTGCTAGCTTGCTAGAGTCTAACCCTTATAACACCGTAATGTAACAATCATCAAATGATTAAGATCTCACCAATAGTGACATGGGAACACAAGTATAGAAAGAGCACACACAGATCTAAGAAGAGAATGCAATGAAGTAAGCAATGAGCTACAAAGTTGTATTATATGTTATACTTCATTGATGTGGACAAAACCAAGTAGAAAAGTTACCCCCCATGCTACACTTTCCTAGAGGTTTCTCAAGGCATCTAACAAAGTAAGGGTAGAATGCTCCTATAAATTGCTAGTGCATCTCTAGCTGTCGCATACCCACTTGAGGGCTTCAACCATTTTGTTGGGTTTATCAATGGTTGGGAGACTAAGGTCCTTTTCCCACATAATGTTATGTTATTTTTGTAAAATCAACATAGCTAGTTCAACTATATTCAAGTTAGCCCTAACAACAGAATTCCATTTCCATTGGTGTCCATTATGTGATGCACGAATTGGATTGTTAGCACAATTACATTCAAGTTAGCCCTAACAACACAATTCCATTTCCATTGGTGCCCATTATGTAATGCACGAATTGAACTATTGTCACCTATTCTCTTTTAGATGTACTGAGGCTTTTGTCACCAAAAAAGCATTAGGTTGTGGACTTGGATAGCTTAGAATCCATCAAGGTTGGATGGAGGCTTGCACCTCCATTGGGGGCTTAGGGTTGGGAGAAAGGGTAAGGGCAAGCAATAACTCTCCTTCACCAATTGAGAGGATGAGAGAAGTAATGGTTGAGTAGTCTAATCTAGAAGGAGCCAAGAAATTTAAGGGTTGCACAAGTAGATTTGAGTAGGATATCAGAAGATTGTGAAAACAAAATGGTAATTAGAGTTAAGGATGAGAGTAGATCTGAGAAATGGGGTGTAGGAGATAGAGAGTAGGAGGAGTTGTAGGGTTAGAGCATGCTATCACACATAAATAGTGTCTAGGGAAGAGATGAAGAGTAGAAGAGGGAGTGAGGGTTAGAGCCTACTATTATAGAGAAGGAGTTGTAGGGTTAGAGCATGCTATCACACATGGATAGTGTCCAAGGAGGAGATGAAGAATAGGAGAAAGAGTTGAGGGTTAGACCATACTATTACACATTCATATCGTTGAAGCACTTAAGAGTGAGAGTGCATAAGATCACAAGAGTAGAGTGGATACGTTAGCCAAAGAGTGTGGGATTTTGTGGATTATGGGGTATTTATACACTTCGATGTTCTCTCTCCTAGCACTAGCAACGATTTTGCCTATATGGGCACTAACAATAATTTCTCTATATGCCACACTAGTGATGATTTTCTTTCTCTAAGTATTAGCAAGTATTTTTAATCTCTAATACTACTAAAAGGATTTTCTACCTCTAGGCAATAGCAAGGGTTTTCTCTCTATTGAACATGTTTATGTAAATCTGGAAATGATACTCTAAGAGTGCTTTGCTAGTACCTATGCAACAAAAGATCTTTGATAAAAAAGTGTTTTTCCCCTTCTTTGCTAGTGCCTATTCTATAAAGATGCCAATCATGCTCTTAGGCTCTCTTTATTACAAGTGGAGCTATGCTACTACTCAATAGCATAGTTGACTCATGTTGATTGCAACTTTGACTAGTATAGACGTAGGGTTAACAACTCCCCCAACTCGATTTGATTACTCATCCTTAGGTAGCTACTGCGTTTGAGTTGGAGATTTTTACCTTTGTTTTTACCTTGGTCCTTGGTTTTATTGGAAATATGTTGGCTATTAGAGTTGGATTGGTGCGTACTGTAGGATACTGCTAGTATTGGATTGGTGCCTACTGTGAGATTGGAAGGTGATTACATTTTGCTATGATTTTGGAAATTAAGAGTGCTTTTCTAGTACCTATGCTACTAAAGATGTTTGATAAAACAAGTGCTTTGCTAGTAACTATGCTTCTAAAAATGCTCATAAATTCTCAAGCTGGGCGGACATGAAATATTGGAAGAAAGCAAAGAAGGACTGCAAGGAGAATCCAGATGCGTTCGTGACTCAACGAAGGGCGGCAAGGAGATGCCTGAAGACCGTAGGTGCTTCGCACCTTGGGAGCAGTGTGGCAGACTAGCCAACGAGGCATGGGTGATAAGTATATATTTATCTTCTACTGAATATCTAATATGTTCAGTCATTCAAATGTTTTGTTATTCATATCTAACTCCTTGATTGTGCTGCAAGTGGAGCTATGCTACTACTCAACAACGTATAGTTGACTCATGTTGATTGCAACTTTGACTAGTACAAACATAGGGTTAAGAACTCCCCCCAACTCAATCTAATCACTCTTCCTTGGGCATCTAGTGCATTTGAGCTGAAATCCATCTGTTTTTTTTTCCTTGGGTTTATTGGAGATCCATTGGCATTATGATTAGGCTAGTGCATACTATAAGATATTGCTAAAATTGGATTGGTGCATACTGTAGGATTGGAAGGCAATGACATTTTGATGAGATTTGATTTCCAAAATCTCCACCTTGAGTGGATTCATGCTTTGATAAGCATTTATTGCATTTAATACTTACTACACATTGTTGTCGTTGAATGTTCAAAGTAAATGCTACTTCTCTTATTTTTATTAGTTTTTAATTATTTAGCCTCATATGACACTGCCGGGGCTGCTACTTCCTCCAGCCTTATTCGTTTTCAGTTTCATCCTAACATGGCACTACTTTCTTCTATCCTTTTTGTACCATTGGCTTTGTTCTTCTTCTCTACTTGTGGGCATCTTGGAGCTGGATTGCATGTTGTCCCATATTAATTGAGTGATTGGGAATCGGACTTGCTCATTCAGAGAACTTTCTTACAGATGATGAATATGGAAGCCCACTTGATGATCCCATTTTTGCCCACATGGTTGGGCCAACTAAGCCACATGGCTAGGCCATCGATGTAGGCCATGTGTCATCCATGGTACAACACCTTGTACTTATAGAAAAGGTGATGTGAATGTCAGCAGCCCATATGGCTACCCTCTCCTCTCTCAAATTTGCCCATATGGCACCTTCACCTTGTGCATATATGGCAACCCTATCTAGATCCCATGCTTGTTTCAGGCCAATTTCAAGTATCATGCTCCCATCTCACTCATTTAAGGGCTCACAAGTGCGGCAGTGACCGATATATTGCAACAATAGTAGTAGTCATTTAGCATGCTCTTAGTCAAACTTCAATCTTTCCCCTCAAAGTCATAAAGTGCAAACAAAGGGGCATGGATTACAGAGGCCCAAGAAAAGAGCTACAGGTTCTTTAATGAGCCAAACATTAATCTTCTCATAGTAGACCATGTGAAGAGAGTGGGAGAGAGATAAGGAGTCTCACTTGCAGCTTTCTCACATACACACAAAGGTGAAGGCTAAAAACAGTTTTCCTCTTCTTAGTTGTGAAAGCCAAAAGAACTCTCTCTCTCAGTACAAAAGGAATAGATGGACCCTATATGTGGGTTCAAACCAAACTCAGCTAACCTAGGTGGCATACTAACTAAGCCACTAACTAGAGTACATAAAGATAGCTGTCATCTAGCTATTATTCATGGGCAGTGTACCAACTGCATCTGCAGCTAACAAGTCAGTGACATAAATGCACAATGGTCACCCTAGCATATCACGAGTGGAGCTCGATATCTCAACACTCCCCCTCGAGCTCAATCCCAATTCCTGCACACCAAGCAGGTCTCTGAACTTGCACAGCTTCTTTGCGCCCAATGCCTTCATGAATATGTCAGCTACCTGATCCTTTGTGCTGACATAAACTAGATCAATAAAACCTACTAGAACCTTCTGCCACACATAGTGGTAATGCACCTCAATGTGCTTTGTTCTAGCATGATAGACTGGGTTATTTGCCAAGTGTATACTGCTCATGTTGTCACATTAAATGACAACTGGCCCATCTGTAGACTGATGCATATCATAAAGTAGCTTATGCAACCAAGCTGCCTCACATGCAGACATTGCTACCCCTGTATTCAGCCTTTGTGCTCGACAAGGCAACTGTAGGCTGTTTCTTGCTGCTCCAAGTGACTGCAACACTCCCAAAAGAAAACACATATCCACTGGTAGATCGTCTATTAGAAATACTACGAGCCCAATCAACATCAGTGTATTCATGCAACTGTATTTGAACCCCAGTCTCATAAAATAGTCCATACTGCAATGTGGACTTCACATACCTCAGTATGCATCTAGCCGCATCCAAATGTGATTTCCTTGGAGCCTGCATAAACTGACTTACCAACCCAACAGCATAGCTCAAATCTGGCCTGGTAATAGTCATATAAATCAAACTTCCTACTATGCGTCTGTACATAGTAGGGTCTTCTAGAAGCTCACTTGCATCTGAACTCAGCTTCACATTCTGCTCCAAAGGAACTGAAATAGGCTTACAGCCTGTCATCCCATATTTGGACAGCATGTCCAATCCATACTGCCTCTGCAAAAGCCATTTCCCACTTGTGGATCTAATCACCTCAATGTCCAAGAAGTAACGCAGCTCTCCCAAATCCTTCATCTCAAACTTCTACTTCAATAGCATTTTCACATGAAGGATATCTTCATCACTATCACCTGTGATGATCAAATCATCAACATAAATGACAAGTAGCATAATACCTTTCTCTATTTTTCTCACATAAAGTGAGAAATCTGCTGTGGAAATCTGAAAATCAATAGTGACAAGATACTATCCTATCTTGTCAGACCATGCTCTGGGTGCTTGCTTCAAGCCATACAAGGCTTTCTTCAACCTGCAAACAAACTCAAGATGAATAGCATGCACATAACCTGGTGGCTGCTCCATATAGACCTCTTCTTGCAAATCACCATGCAAGAAGGCATTCTTTACATCCATCTGATGTAAAGACCATCCCTTCGATGCAGCCATAGCAATGACTGCTCTTACAGTTGCCATCCTTGCAATAGGACTGAATGTTTCTTCATAATCAATGCCATATGTTTGTGCATACCCCTTAACAATTAATCTTGCCTTGTATCTGCTCACAGAACCATCGCATTGTGCTTCACCTTATAAACCCACTTGTCACCAATTGCATTCTTGTCTTTAGGCAAAGGCACCAAATCCCATGTAGCATTTGCTTCCAAGGCATCCATTTCTTCATCCATGGCTTTCTCCCATTTTTCTTTTCCCATGGCTTGCTCAAAAGAAGTGGGTTCTGGTTCTTGTATCACTTTGACCATATAGGCATAGTGAATGGCTATAAATCCATCATATTTCAGCCTATCCACAGGATACTTGACTCTGGTAGACATGCACAAAATAGGCTCACTACCAGGTGCTCTCAAAACATCCCTTGTCTTCCTTACTCCAGGTGTAACAATAGAAGGAATACCCAACTCATCATCAAGGCTCTGTTCTGAGCCACTGGATTCACCATCCACATAAGAATGACCTGCATTGACATCAACCATGGGCTGCTCTACTTTCTGTTTTCCTTTTCGTGATACTTGCATACCACTATCTGCATTGCTTTGAGGAGATTCTCTTGATCTCAATCTGCCTGTCCCCTGCGAAGTATGTGAACCACTGCTAGAGGGCACTATAGGTCCACTAATATTTTGTGATTGCTGCTGTGAATTCTGTGCAGCATTACCATTTTGTGCATCTACATCATCCATCACATTTACCGGTTTATACCAGCTGCTCATCTCATCAAAAACATCTCTGCTCACTGTAAACTTACGAATAGAAGGATTATAGCATCTATACCCTTTCTGTTGCAGAGAATATCCAATAAAGATGCACTTCTCAGCTTTTGGATCCAACTTGGATCTCAACTCATCTGGCACATGAACATAGGCAATGCAACAAAAAACTTTCAAATGAGAAATAGCTGGTTTCCTACCAATATACCTCTCGTCTGGCGTCATGCCATGTATTGCTGCAATGGGAGTCCTGTTCATTATGTAGACTACTATAGCAACTGCTTCAGCCCAATAAAAATCTGGCAGGTTTTTTTCGTTGAGCATGGCACGAGATACCTCTCCAATATGCCTGTTTTTCCTTTCTGTAAGTCCATTTTGCTGTGGGGTATGACTGCATGAATATTGCTGCTTTATGACATGCTCCTACAAGAACCTTGCAAACTCATTTGAGAGGTACTCTCCCCCTCCATCTGACCTTAGGCATTTTATTTTGCAAGCCTGTTTCTTTTTCAACCATAGCTTTAAAAGCTTTGAAATGCCCAAGCATTCACTTTTCTTTTTCATAAAATACACCCAAACTTTTCTGTTGTAGTCATCAATAAAAGTGACAAAATAATGACAGCCTCCAATAGATGCAGCTTTAGTAGTCCACACATCACAGTGGATTAATTCCAATGGCCGCATACTCTCTTAAACATGTCTAGGAAATGGTTTCCTTGCCTGTTTTCCAAATTGACAAGCTTCACATACCTTATGCATTTCTGCAACCTTGAACTTAGGCATCCTGCAACAATATTTTGGGCCTGCATTAATTTAATCACTGTACATTAACATGACCAACGCGTTTATGCCAGATATCAATATTTGCAACTACATCGGTCCCATGTGCAAACATTGCTGTCCCCATCCAACGTAAATATCCTGCCCTTCTTCTTCCCTTTTGCTATCAAGCGACCTTTATTTTTCAAATCCTCAACAAAGCATCCATGAGGATTAAATCTGACCTACAAGCCCTGCTCAACCATTGGACCAATAGAAACCAGGTTCTTGGTGATGTTCGGGACATGAAATACATCAGACAGGTATTTCTTTTTCCCATCCTGCATAGACAAAGGAATTTTACCAATTTGCACACAATAGGATGTGCAGTATCATCACTAGTCTCCACAAATCCTGGTTTTTCCATTTTCCTTGCATCCTGCATCCATTCTGCATGACCTGTCATGTGGTTTGACGCACCTGAGTCAACATACCACACATCATTGCTTTCTTCTGCACTTGTCACAGAATTGGTCATGTGCTGCACCATAAACAAATGCTCATTTTTGTCATCACCCTGTCTACTAGAGGATGGATAATTGCCTTGCTGCAATTTTCCATTCATAATGTCATTCTGCTTTTTATAGCAATCTTTAGCCATATGACCCATTTTACCACAGTAGTAGCATTCAACATTGCTATTTGCATTTTGGCCTCTCTGCCATCCACCACAACCTCTTTGGCTCCCCCTGCCTCTAAGGATACCACGTCCTCCTCCATAGGACTGGTTTTCTTGAATTTGCTGCATATTCTGATTTCTGCCACGGGATCGGCCTGCTCTAACTCTACCTCTACCTCTTCCAGCATTTGAGTAGAAGACAGTTTCTTTTGAAGTTCCTCCTGAAGAAGATGCACCACCATTTCTCTGCTCTTTAGAAATTAGAAGAGCAATCAACTCCTCAAAATCAGGAAATTTTTCACGGACGGCAATGGATGTCCGGAACTGTGCATAATCCTTTCCTAGACCATTCAAGGTCACAGAAACTAACACTGGCGACCCAATGGAAGCAAGTGCATCTGCAATCTTCTTCACCTTCATGTGGTAGTCATTGATGCTCATATTTTCTCTCTGCACATTATGCAACTCCTACTTGAGCTACATTTTCCTGGCTTGCGTATTTGTGCTATACATTTTCGTCATAGTATCCCACGCCTCCTTCGGCGTGCTTGCATCCTGAATATGCACAATCATAGAATCTGAAATACTCATAGACAGCCAGTACATAACTTTTCTTGCTCTCTCATGCCATCCTTTAAATGCCTGCAACTCTTGTTGATTGGGAACATTAGGAATAACTGGTTCTTGTTCAGCTCCAGTAATGAACTCCCAATAGCCTTTTCCCTTAAGGAAATTCGTCATTCTAAACTTCCATGCTTGGAAGTTGTTCTTGTCAAGCTTTTCAGTGACTATCTGTGAAAGAGCATCAAATGCCATTACAGAACACTACAAAAATATTCTGTCACTGCAAAAAAGACAACTTCTGTCTCACAAGGGCAAATCTGTAAAATTGACGAAAGTGGTATTTGACCACACAGTCACTTCCTAGTAACGATTTTGCATCAACAGGCTCCGTCACTCCCAATATCTTTGTACATAGGCATACGATGCAATTTCTACGGCAACTTTTCACCGACCTACAGAACAATGGTCGCACAGCCAAAATAGGGCACTTTTCTGAGTGCTTGCGAAAAACTTCCGCTACCAAAACGGGCCCCGAAACGGCCTCGAATCAAAAAAAAAAAATCACCGAGGGCTTTGCCTTGACCCATAGCATATACTACCCTCTCGCCGCACCGCGAAGGGCGTCTCAATCTGAGACAGTGCACTCTTGCACTTTTCGGCTATGCTACTTGCAGAGATGTACTCCCAAACTCGAAAAAGGAAAGCAACATTGATCCTCTTACCAAGACACTGTGAACTTGGTTTGCTTCCTTGAGCTCCTTACCACGAACCGAGCTTTGATACCATGTGAAGAGAGTGGGAGAGAGGTAAGGAGTCTCACTTGCAGCTTTCTCACATACACAATGGGGGAATACACACAAAGGTGGAGGCTGAAAATAGTTTTTCTCTTCTTAGTTGTGAAAGCCAAAAGAACTCTCTCTCTTAGTACAAAAGGAATAGATGAACCCTATATGTGGGTCTCAAACCAAACTCAGCTAACCTAGGTGGCATACTAACTGAGCCACTAACTAGAGTACATAAAGATAGCTGTCATCCAGCTATTATTCATGGGCGGTGTACCAACCGCATTTGTAGCTAACAAGTTGGTGACATAAATGCACGACGGTCACCCGAGCATATCACGAGTGGAGCTCGATATCTCAACAAACCACATTTCCAAAAAGGACAACCACCATAGGAACCTACCATATTGACACTACCACTGAAGAAAAGGATCACATAGAAGTGCATGCATTTGCATTAACCGTGGAACAAAGGTAAGCCAAGCCAATCTAAAAGAGTGTGGCGAAACTCTAGATTAGCCCCACCTTGTGCTAGAAAGGCAGGACGCATATGAACTCTCCACGTCTCTCAGGATTTATATGGCTAGGCATATATGTGAGTATATGTAAAGGTCCATGGTGGTGCACATTTAATTTGACCTATCTGATTGGGCCATTTCATTTGACTTGTTCAATGCGGCCATTTGCAGAAAGGGATAATGCCATGTCATTTTTAAATTGAATTTCACCATGGGACTTGCAACTAATTTGTGTACTAAGCCTCCCTTTGACCTGTCATGTGGAGGAATTATGCAAAAGTTCTACACTAGCGATTCTCTTATAACTGGTCATGGTGTAGGGAAATTGTTGGACGGCACCTTTCACCGCAGTAGGACATGTAGACTTCTAACCATGGCAAACATGAAGCCCTCAAAGTATGATTGAAGGTGGGCAACTAGGGTGGATGCCCAAACCGCTTGAACTGCCACTGGAAATCGAACATGGACAGCCAGCATAGGTAAGCGAAGGCGCAAACCACTTGAGCTACCGGGCCTCCCCAAGCCTTTGCACGGGGTTGGGATGCTCCCACATGGAGTAAGACTTAGGGTGGGTTGAGACCACCCACTCGGATACCATCCAAAAGTAAAGAGGAGGGTCGTCCTCCTAGGTGGTCCAATGGGAGAGGAGGGCTCGGACGCCTGACATAAGAAAAGATGTAGCTTGCCCATGCTATGGGCACCCGTCCAAAAAGTGGCGCGAATGACACCTATTTGGTGATTGAAACCTGGCAGCGTGCCGTACAAAAAGAAAACTTTCCACTAGACCAAACATGCTTCTTCAAACGCAATGGCAGCCGTTTTAAGTAAAACAGGCTCATCCCCTGTCCTTTCTGTTGGTGGTGTGAACGCGGCCTTAGGTAAAGAAATCAGTTTAGAGATTAATGATGTGATTATGAATGCTAAGTGATGGATAATAAAGGAGCGTGCATGAAAGGAACCATTCTGAGTTCATCACCTTTTTTGCACGAAGCTTCTCTGATCTCCGTCAAAATGCATCAACTGCATTCTCTTTCTCCTGCTTGATTTCTTCTCCTCATCATCGCCATCATCTCGCCTTCATGGAAACCGTCATTGAAGACCATTCCTTTGATCAAACCTCCAACGTCTTTCCTCATTCCTCTCCACCTTTGATTTCTCCCCCTGCCTTCGCTGCATCGGGAGCTTCCGCCTCGATCCAGGGCGGAATCACTCCAGCAGACACCCAGGTTCTGTAGCTGCCTCCCTAACTTTCGAAACGGCCTCTCTACGGGATGTTTTTTCAATTTCTAACTTCCACAGCTATGCGTATGGTATCCAGGAATCAGGAAAACCTGGGTCCGGGACCAATGCGTCCCAAGAGGGGGCTGTACAAGTACAAACCGATAAACAAGTTGTTCGAGACGAATTGATGAAGCTCGTCGAGGCAAGAAGAATGAGGCTCTCGTGTCTTTAAGGAATGGAGTGTGATACTCTTGTTTAATAGAGACTACAATTGTATTTCAGGTAGTCGTGAAAAACGTCGATAAAGCACAGGAAACTGTTGAAATAACTTCGGATGACGATAAAAAAGTCAACAAACGCAACTATCATGTTCTTATTCAGGTAGATTCTACTGTTAGCAAAATTCAAATGTGAGGCCAGCATAACTCTTCGCAAGAATGATGATCTATGAGACTGCGTTTCATTTGATTTGATTTTTACTCTACCGCCTTACAGGAAGCAAAGGAGGAGATCAAAGACCTAAGCACCGAAAACAAGGTCTTGCAGAGACGTCTTCTTGCCATGCAGAAAAGGCGATCCACCATAGGGACCAAGCTTTTTCTTGAAGGGGCAGAGACACAATATCAGATTGTAGGTGCAATATGAAACCTTTTGAGTTCCCATAAAATTGTACCACGCATCTGGCAAAAAAAACGTTAATTTTGAATGACTCCTTACGTAAAACTACCAAGAAAATGAGAAATTTTACAGAAATTCGTTCTAATACACAAAATGTGCTAGTATGTTTTTGTAAAGAGTGACATACGCGCGTTGTCCGTGAATACTTTATGCTAATGTGTAGAGTAAAAAATAAGAGCACGTGCCTTGCTGTCTTCTTTCCTTCTCCTGTCCAAAAAATAAGGCTGATAAACATCTTGTGTGAAGAGAGTACAAAGACCAAGCTACACATGGCAAAAGGTGAAGTCGTATTAGACCTTACTGATAAATATCTCCGTATTAGACTTTACTGATGAACATCTTGTTGAAGAGAGTACAAAGACCAAGCAGCCAAGCTGATAAAAGCTACACCTGGCAAAAGGTGAAGTCGTAGTAGAAGGCTTCATTCACAGATTGCAATGATGTTTCTTAATTGCTACGTTTTCCTTCTCTGTGTGTCCCCCTAAGAGTTTTCTTGAACCTTTGAGACACTCTCTCCTTTGCACTGACAAATGCTAGGTGGATATAAGCTATGCTTTCTTCCCAGCCTTCTTGCTTTTTGCTGGTGGTTTTCTTCGTGCTCATATAGTTTTTGCCACTTTTTGGAGCCTCTTTTCCCAAGTTGGAGTACATGTCTTCTTGGTGCTGCTGTTCATTACATGTTGATGTCGGATGAGGCTGCTTTGCTATTGTTTTACAATATTAGGGGAACAAAAGCACCTGCACAAATTACAACAACAAGCGCATGACTGGACTGTTTAATACAACTCACCAAAGACAGTCTTCCTAGCTTTTGTGAAAGGAAGCCTATGCTCAAGGTTCCAAGGAGGATTTAGGATAAAAATAGAGCAGCATTATCACAGCACAGAGGCACCTTGCTCTTATTAGGTGATATCAGGGATGATGATTCGAGCTGCTGTTGGATCCCGTTTTGTGCGCCTAAATGGCCAGTATTTCCAACCCTATGTGGGATTATCGACAGCCCCATAAAGGGCTCTATCATAAACAGCCCTACATGGACTGTCAAGCCCACAATTAGCTGGGTATCCAAACAGTCCCAACAAGGACATACATGCACAGCCCCTCCTTGTTGAAATCAGAGGGCTACATGATGGATGCAGCAATGGAGGCAAAGTACTCAGTAGTTTATTGATTGATTGTAACAACCTCTTTAGCCTTATCTTACAGAGATCATATATGATGTCAGACTCACCGAACACACAAGTAGCGCACCTTACCAAAGGTAAAGATATGGGGATACCATCATCATGAATGACACCAGCCACTAAACGGATCCCCTTGCAACTAAGAAAGTATGAACGTCTGGGTTCCTGCAAAGCCAGCGGAGGGTCAAAAACTCTCGACCAATGTATGCTTTCAGCTCTTAAGGAATTTCCTTGCAATGAGTCACGGCCATGCCATTCCAAATGTGAGAGGATATGCTTCCAATCCATTAACATTTTGGAGACCAAAGGACAGCCTTTGATCCTGCCATCAATACTACCAAAAAGAAAATCCCAATGAGTGGGCTGCTAGTGACCAAAAGTAGGGGTGGTGATCTATAAAAGCACGTAGCGCATCATGGCGGTCCAAGGTTGATCTCCTTGCATAAATTGCAGCATCGTTTTTCCCTTATGGGCAAGGATATGCACATGAATGTTGAGAATATTTTAACCCCCATGCATCTTTGGCGAACAGAGATGTTGCATTGAAAGCAATCTCAAACTTTTCTGGTCATGTTTTTGAAGAGATCTAGTAGCTAGCTAGGAATGTGGAAAGCATAATGAAAAGCAAAATGGAAAGGAAAATGAAAGAACAAGTGCTAGGCAATGATAACCAAAATACTCACATGTAGATAGCTTCATGTTGACTGATATCTAAAGACTCAAGACAAGTATAACACTATATAGTGTGACACTAGACTCTAGAAAGCCATAGTATATATGGGATAACTCCCAATATGACACGTGGCATGTCTAGGACTCACTAGTCTATAAAACACCCCTTAGACACCTAGTATACTCATTTTTGACTCACTTTGGCTTCATATTCCAACACCCCCCCATGAAGGCAAGGTGAGAGACTACTGGAATGGAACCAAGAATAGAACATGACAATGACGGTTATCAGAACTGTGCATGCCGGTCTAGAACTAGACATGGTTCCCACACAATCTCAGAGGCAAGTGAGCATGGTTCAGAGGCTAGTGAGCATAACATAGAAATCTCATCTAGCATGGCTCAGAGGCTCATCATGCATGGATGCATGAACAACTCAAAGATCTAGGAGACCAATACACCAACATCTTGGAACTCTCAAGCCAGGCTTGATAAACAAATAGACCTATCAAAGCCAATACATATGGCTCCTACAGTACATTCCCGCTTGGCTTCATAACATGACATGTTAGGAAGCCACACACCAAAAAAATAGGAAAACCAATACATCTTTTTAGGAGGACTATCCAAGGGAGAGGACCTTTGGACTCAATGAAAACCAAACACTTAATACATATCATTTTAGGGGGACTACCCTGGGCAGAGGAGCCCAAAGAAAGACATAATGAAATGGAAATGAAATGACTAAGCAATAGACAAATGAAAGTACTCACATGTAGACCAAAGAGCTTGTAGCTTGATACTTGATTGATTTGACACTAGACGAGTACAGCTCTTATATAAGAGCACACACACACATATGAACACCTATGCATATGGGATAACTCCCAATGTGACACGTGGCATTCATAGGACACACTAGACTAGAACTCACACTAGAACACGCCAAACTGACTCAACTTGGCTTCATATTCTAACACCTCCCCATGAAAGTAAGATGAGAGACTACTGGAATGGAACCAAGAACAGAACATGACAATGACGGTCATCATCGAACTGTGCAATGACAGTCTAGAACTAGACATGGCTCCCATGCTATTTCAGAGGCAAGTGAGCATGGTGCAGAGGCTAGTGAGCATGGTATATAGACTCAGAGGCTCAACTAACATGGCTCAGAGGCTTATCATGCATGGATGCGTGGCTAACTCAGAGGTCTTGGAAACTAATGTACCTACATCTCGGAACTGACATGCTAGGCCTGGTAAATAGACCTATCAAAGCCAATGCATGGCTCCCATAGTACATTCCCCTGAGTCACCATATCATCAAAGGTAGTCATGGCAAGCCTAAGTATTTCAAGAGTATGCTCAAAGCGAGTGACTCCTTCCATACTTTTCATATGGACAACCATTTTGTCCTCCTCGTCTAGGGGACACTTCAAGCTGGAAAGTTGTTGCACAAGAGATTGCATTTTTGCTAAATGTGCACTCAAGGTATCGATATCCTCCATCAAGAAGACCTATTTTTGACGAAGAGGTAATTTGCAGCTCCAGAGCTGCCGTAATCTTTTCTGCCACCACTTGAGAGCTGATTCGGATACCCACAGTGGAGGCGTCGAAACACTATACAAACTGGCCACAGCAATATCAGCTAATAATAATGGGCGATTGCCTGAACCGTGGCAATGTAAAGCCCAATCCTTAGGACGAGAAGTGAGCTCCAGCTTTGGCATTGGTAGAAAACCTTGAAGCATGTGAGAAAGATAATGCCCAAGGGGATGATAATGGAGCCCCAATCCATGCTGCATGATCGCGAAGGGAAAAGATAGAAAAGCACAATCATCATGAAGCACATCCCAAAAAAAATGAATCCCTTTGGATGAAATAGCATAAGATCGTTTGGGCTCTTGCAAGGCCAGTGGTGGACAAGGGAATACCTTGGACCAATTTAAACTCTCAGTCCGTAAGGAATTTCCTTCAATCTTTGCCACTTTTCTGAATGTCTGTATAAATTAATGTTTCATCTTTTGGTGAGCTTTATTCTGTCCAGTCAAGTTCAGATGAGCTCGCCTTATTATATCTGTGGACCTTTGCGACAGAAGATAGGCATTTGGTCTTCGCTGTTGGCAATCATAGATTTTTCTAGATGTAGCTTAAGAATTACATTATTCGTTTAGTTTGGGCCCCAAGAATTGGGGTGGTATATTTTTAGGGCTAGATAAGGCTAGCTTTTCTATAGTATGACTTATGCATAGTCTGTGCACTACTATTCAGTTTCCGAAGTGGAAATTGGATAGTTCTTGGTCAAGGAGAGAATTGCTTGTAATTTTGGTGGCGCTTCTTGAATTGGTTCTGTGGGTTCTAGTCCTTGATACTTCTTTCGAAGACTCACATGAAAATCATTGTGAATCAAAAGCGACTTCATTTGTGGACTCACTAACTCTGAATGGTCTATAATACCTGGGAGACAATTTTGAGTAGACTTTCTCTTTTCCTTTCATTTTTATGAGCTGTGCCTTTCAAACTTTAGTAACACCCATTCTCCTGTTAGAAATCACCCAACAGAGGGTACGCACAGCGGAAGACTGATAGTAATGCCCAGGAGCTCACACAGTGTGGTGTGCGATGTGTAATCACAAACTTCTTAACTTATGTGCATAAAATAGATGTGTAGACTCATCAATAGACAATGAACCAGCCAGATAGAGAAACCACCAAAATAACATATTTCCATCCAAAACTATGGACACAATACAAAAGAGGTAGATCCAGAGTCCCACCAATGGTGTGGTCCTCAGATCTTACCAAAAGGTACTTCTCCTATCTGCTGGCTATCTCCAGACTCGAGCTCGCGTGTTCCACCTCGAGCGTCTATAGACTTTCTGTCCAGAGTCTGCATAGTCATTGTTGGAAAGGTCACCTCCCCATCTGTAAGCCCCCAAATGAGGAGTGCGTGGGGGAGGGAGACCTAGGGCAGAAGATGCCCACAGAAGAAGGAGAGAGGGGGGAGGGGGCTGCCACATGGGCAGCACCTCGCAAGAGAAGAAGGCTGCAAAGGATGGAACCTGTGGAAGGAGCAGAAGGCGGGGACAGCAAGCCCTAGATCTGACCTGGCAGGGCACGATGACATCAGCAGCGTACGGCTCTGCACGGAACTGGGAGAGGGCCTGGCAGAGGCGCAGTTATGGCAGCATGTGCAGAAGGAAATGTGGCTGTCAGTGGGCAGGAGGCAGGCCTTTTATAGGCTGGATACCTGCCTTGAATGGAGGGCAAAAGGACCCTGAAAGTGTGGGCCAAAAGCCCTGGGGGGTGTGCCCTTTTAGGGCTGGACCAGCCACAGACTGGTCGGCCAGTCTGTAGCAGGCTGGTCGGTTTTTTGCCAGCCTCCTTGTGGCCTATATAAAGAGGCCATTGGGCCTCATCAATCATCACTTGGAGCAGCAGAAAAGCCCCATCAGAAAGGAGCAGCAGGGAGCTTGTCTTGGGCCTCATCACTGGAGGAGGAGAGCATACAGTAGCTGCAGACTTAGCTGAGGGTGCTGCCCACCTAGACTGGTGCAAAGACAGCAAGGTGGAAGGGATCTAGACGGAAAGTCTACTTACGCTCGAGGTGGAGCACGCGGACTTGAGTCTAGAGATAGCCAGCAGATAGGAGGAGGACTTTGTGGTAAGATCAGAGGACCACACCATTGGTGGGACTCTGGATCTGTCTCTTTTGTATTGTGTCCATATTTGTGGACGGAAATATATATTTTGGTGGTTTCTCTATCTGGTTGGTTCATTGTCTATTGATGAGTCCGCACATCCATTGAATGCACATAAGTAAAGAAGTTTGTGATTCCACACCCACACCACTCTGTGTGAGCTCCTGGGCATTACTATAAGTCTTCCGTTGCGTGTACCCTCTGTTGGGTATTTTCTAACAGTCATGTGGTTCGAATTGCGGAATGCTCCCTTGACTTTTTAGCGGGAAATGCAAGAGACCTTCAGTTCCTATTTGATAGATTTCATGCGGATTTTCCTAGATGACCTTAGTGTGTTCGGCACATTCGATGAACACCTGGAGCATTTGCGAAAGTTTTTCCAATGATGCAAGGAAGTCTCCTTCAGTCTGAATCCTATGAAATGCGCGTTCATAGTCCACAGCGGCCGACTCCTAGGGCATGTGATCTTGATGGAAGGAATTGCGGTGGATTCGAACAAAGGTTCAAGATAAAGTTGTTTCATGGCCTCCAAGTCCCGGTGATATGCTATGGTGACATCATTCACTTTTGAAGGAACATGGTAGAGAGAGGGAGAGAGAGAGGGTAGGCTAGGGAGAGAGGAAGTGATACTCAAAAGGAGACATAATGAAATGGAAATGAAATGACGAGCAATGAACAAAAATGAGAGTACTCACATGTAGACCAAAGAGCTTGTAGCTTGAAACTTGATTTATACAAGTACAACTCTTATATAAGAGCACACACACACATATGAACACCTATGCATATGGGATAACTCCCAATATGACACGTGGCATCCATAGGACCCACTAGACTATAAAACACCCCCTAGCCACCTAGTACACTCATTTTTGACTCACTTTGACTTCATATTCCAACACCTCCCCATGAAGGCAAGGTGAGAGACTACTGGAATGGAACCAAGAACAGAACATGACAATGACGGTCATCAAAACTGTGCATGCCGGTCTAGAACTAGACATGGTTCCAACACAATCTTAGAGGCAAGTGAGCATGGCTGAGAGGCTAGTGAGCATAACATAGAAAGCTCATCTAGCATGGCTCAGAGGCTCATCATGCATGGATGCATGACCAACTCGGAGGTCTAGGAGACCAATGCACCAACATCTTGGAACTCTCAAGCCAGGCCGGATAAACAAATAGACCTATCAATGCCAATACATGGCTCCCTTAGTACATCCCCCTCTTGACTTTAGGGACTAACTAGAAACATGGAGTCACACACCATAAAAGAAATACATCATTTTAGGAGGACAATCCAAGACAGAGGACCTTTATTAACTCTTCAAACATTCTTTTTAGAGGGACTACTCAAGGCAGAGAACCTTTAACTCAAACATATATAAAAATATATAAAAGATTTCATTCATTTTATGCATAGCAAGGTTAGAGAACCCACGAGCCCGAAGTAGCTACCGCACAAGAGTGTGCACATCCTGATGCAAAGAGGTATGTCGGTGAAGAACCAGGCGAGAATGCCCTCGAATGATGTGTCGATGAAGGCCATAGGAGCAGCTACCAAGGGAGATCACGTCATGACTCTCAATGTGCCGATCGGAGAGTCACCGAATGCGCAAAAGAGGCTCAAAAAAATGAGCGACAGTGCTAAAGGGAGCTGCCCAAATCACTGTTGGAGGTCATGGGAGTCCAAATCTGAGCAAAAAATGCCAAAAAATAGCCTAAAACTGCTTGTAATCGCCTTCTGACAAGTTGAACGGACTCTTGGCATTGTCATGCATCCGCCTGCAGAGGTCCGTCCGGACGTCCGTACAGTTGTACGCACAAAAAAGTCAAAAAAAAAAAACTCAAAAAGGTGCGAGACATGGTCGTTTATGTTTGGGAAATGCCAAAATTTCAAAAAACGCAGAATCGGACCTCAAAAGATCAAAAAACAGCCGCTAGATTGCTCCAAAACAAGTTTCTGGCGACCAACTGACGAGGAATGGCCGCCAATGCTGAGGGAGAACCTTGAACTGATGCGGGACTGAGCTGAACTTACAAACGAGGACGGCGGACTACTTGATGGCAAGGAACCATGGCGAGGCTAAGGGAAGGGAGGCTCTACCTTAGAGGAGAGGAGAGCTTCCATTTGCGGGCTTCTCTCATCCTCTAGATAGAGCAAGAAGAAGGGGAAGGTAGGAAGGGAGGCTGATACCACATGAAGGAACATGGTAGAGAGAGGGAGAGAGAGAGGGTAGGTTAGGGAGAGAGGAAGTGATACTCAAAAGGAGACATAATGAAATGGAAATGAAATGACGAGCAATGAACAAAAATGAGAGTACTCACATGTAGACCAAAGAGCTTGTAGCTTGATACTTGATTTATTTGACACTAGACAAGTACAGCTCTTATATAAGAGCACACATACACATATGAACACCTATGCATATGAGATAACTCCCAATATGACACGTGGCATCCATAGGACTCACTAGACTATAAAACACCCTCTAGACACCTAGTACACTCATTTTTGACTCACTTTGGCTTCATACTCCAACAACTTTCGGCCTTCTAGATAAAGCATCCGCAACTCTGTTCCGAGCTCCTGGAGTATAGACAATCTGGAAATGAAACATGGACATAAAATTTTCCCACTTCATCTGCTTTTTAGAGATCTTGCTCTGAGTCAAGAAATACTTGAGGCTCTGGTGGTCGGTCCTAACTGTAAAGTCAGCTCTGAGAAGATAATGCTTCCAAATAATTAAGGCATGAATAACTGCTAGCATCTCTTTCTTATAAACACCCAAAAACATATCGGCATCATGCAGCCTCCTGCTTTCATAAGCTATAACCCGACCTTTTTGATGGAGGGCAGCTCCCACACACTCTCCACATGCATCGCTGTCCACATCAAACGGTTTCTGTAAATCTGGAACAACGAGAATAGGCTCGGTCGTTAGCTTTTCTTTGAGAGCATTAAAAGCTGTCCTTTGTCATTCTCCCCACCTGAAAACTACATTTTTCTTGGTCAAGTCATGTAAGGGGGCTGCTATATCAGCAAAGTGTCTGATGAAGCGCCTGTAATAGGAACAAAGCCCAAGAAAGCTGCGTTCTTCATGTACCGACATGAGTTCTGTCCATTCTTGTATAGCTTTAATCTTGGCTGGATCCATCCGAACCCCTTCCTTGGAAATGTGTCCAAGATAATGAATCTCATCAAGAGAGAATTGATTTCTGAGTTCTTGAAACACAGTAGCCAAGTGCTCTTTGTGATCTTCTTTTGTCTTAGAAAAGACCAAACTATCATCAAATAAAGTACTACTAAAGTGCCTGTAAGATCTGAAAATTCTGTCCATCATACGATTGAAAGTGGCTGGTGCATTGGTAAGTAGAGATGGTACAAGCAACAAACCCAACTTACACATGCCATGGAAAAATTCTTGGGTTGGATGTCTATCAGTCAAAAACTCATAAAGTCCAAAACTGGTCCAAAAAGCTGTCTTATGGACATCTTGTGGGTGGATCCTTATCTAATGATATCCACTTTTTAAATCAATACGGCTGAAAATCGTGGCCCCTTTCATTTTATCCAAAATATCATCTATGCGATGGATTGGAAACCTGTTTTTGACTGCCATTTTATTAAGCACTCTGTAATTCACACACATAAGGGTTCTCTGCCCTGGGATGTCCCCCTTAAATGATTGTTAGTCTTATGTTTGAGTTATTACCTTCTTAGAGCCATGGGGATTTCCCATGCACAGTCGTTGTCCATTCTCCCAGTTGTAAAACAAGAGCCATAACCAGAGTGGGTCATAGGCTGGGATTATGAGTGTTGTTACTAGGTGTGAACAAACCATGCAACTTCCCATGTACTACTGATGGGGTGAGGTCATCAATTTGTTGGGGGTATGAACGACAAATTGATGTAATGCGGTGTACCAAAGGGTACAAGGTTTGTGTGAGTTTGTTGTCACCACATGGTGGTTAGTGTGACCAGGTTAGGTGGTAGAAGGTTCTATTAGGTGTGATTGAGAGATTCATGGGCTTGATTGAGAGATCAGTGGAGTAATTTGTGGATTTAGAGGTGCTCTCTCTTGGGCACGTGCATTATATCAGTTGCCCTTATGAGGGCTCCTCTACTCTTGAACAAAAACCCGCGAGAGCAAGCTCAAAGCGGAATACATCATGAAATCATGAGGATAATAAAAAACCCCCTCAGAGTGAGGTGGAAAGAAACCAAGGCTGAGGCTGAAAGTGCCATCTCAACCCTGTAGTAGATTCAGAGAAGAAAGGAGAATCCTTCCATTCCCTGAAGAAAGAAACCCTCCTAGCTGAGGCTGCACGGGAGTCCCCCTGCATACCCGTCCATACGGCCATCAGAGTGTGTACAATGTCTGTCCAGATACTAGCCAATGTGTGCGAGGGATGAACCTGAGTACCCTCCATAGCCTCTGTGCATCTGGATCTCCAGATATGCCAGTCTGCTATGCTCGCTATAATCTCCCAAGAAGTATCCACAGAGGCATGTACAGCTGTAAAAGGACGGTGTGGAACCACATCCAACGAGCAGAGCTCAAACCGATGACGTCGAACCGAAATGGCCCGGGAGGAGTCAAGTCCCTCATAGAAAACCTGAGGCCCTGTAAGAGAAAGCCAAGCCACCGAGCCCCAAGTCATAAAGAGTGGGGAATGGGCAAAGTGACTGAAGATCCTGGCTATCCCCATCCAAATCAATCTCGCCTGTCTGCAATCCCATAAGCAATGCTGAATAGACTCCGAAGCAGAAAGGCAACGAGGGCAAGTAGGGTCGGCTCCGAATCTGGACCTCCAAAGGTTCACTGCAATCCCTCCATGAATAGAAAGCCAAAAGAAGATAGTGATCTTTCTATTCCTGTGGGATTTCCAGAGCCTCCTCCAGAAGTACCTCTGCTGATCCGCAGTAATACCAAAAGTCTCCCAATGAGGAACTCTGGAGGGTCTCCAGCCTCTACTACTGAGCTGAAATCTCCTGGCATTACTGACCGTGTAACGAAAGAAGGGGATGGTCTTCTCTCGATGCCCCGCGTCAATCCACTCCCACTCTCCGGGGTCCCACTGTAAATACCTGATGGGAACTCCTCCATAGAGCCAAAGTCTCCAAGACCCGGTGGAGAGTAACTGGGGGTCAGGGTCTAAGAACCACTCTGAATCTGATCCCTGCATCAAATGGCCTACGACCCTGATAGGCTGAAAAGCAGACTCAAGCAATATATCATCTGTAGATCTGAGCAATCTGCCACCATCCTGGACACTGAAAACTAAAGCATCCTCCTGTGCATCTCGGAAGGCTAAGACCTGAAGTGGAACCCCGCCTCTCGAGAAAGTACCTGCCCAAGTGGAGGTAGTGAGAGGCATATCATCTGTGTCTATCCAAGCCTCTGGAAGGGTTGTCTCAATCTGCAAGATCCTCCCTGCACTCCCTCTGAGATGTCCTGTCAACCTTGACTTGGTTTCCTCTGGAAGCCTACGGAAGGCTTTCCAAGATCCTAAAGAAGAAGCAGGTTCCCTCTCCCACCTGGCCCACTGCATGTAGGGTGAGGCACCCAGTGGTCTGCCACGATCATCTAAAATATTGTCGTTCCACATGATGGGCTGCCTATCAATCTCTTCCCGGGAGGAAGGAGGAATCCTCCGAAGAGAAAAATAACTGTCCTTTTCACTTCATAGCTGATTCATTCTCATGCCTTCCTTGCTCTTTCATCAGGTGGGACCCAAAGATGCGGGCGAAGAGAGAAGTAGAGCTTGCAAGCTCTACATCCTTTTTGAGCTGTTGCAACTCGTTTTTAGAGAAAATGACTTGTGGAAGTGGCTGAATGGGAACCCATTCATCAATCGGGGTGGAAAGGTTGATTAGGAAGAGATTGAAGAGACATAGTAGCTAGCGACCCCAAAAATAATGTTGTGGGGGAGGAAGAAGGGGAGAGTGAGGAAGGAGGCATGCTTGAAGAGATTGAAGAGACATAGTAGCTAGCTAGGAACGGAATGGAAATATAGAAAGCATAACGAAAGGCAAAATGGAAAGGAAAGAAAGTACAAGTGCAAGGCAATAACCAAAATACTCACAATGTATTGATAGCTTGATGTTGACAACTATGATAGACTCAAGACAAGTATAACACTATATAGTGTGACACTAGACTCTAGGAAGTCACAATGTCTATGGGATATCTCCCAATATGACATGTGGCACGTCTAGGACTAACTAGACTATAAAACACCACCTAGAACACTCATTTTAGACCCACTTTGGCTTCATATTTTAACACCCCCCCATGAAGGCAAGGTGAGAGACTACTGGAATGGAACCATGAACAGAACATGACAATGACGGTCATCAAAATGTGCACCGTATGTAACTCAGAGGCTAAAGTCTGAGCGTGTTCAGAGGTTGATCCAAGCACTCTCATGGCTTGAGACTCAACATGCTCAGAGGCTCACGTTATAGCATGGCTACATGACCAGCTCATAGGTCTAGGAATACACCAACATCTTGGAACTCGGCCAGGCCTGATAAACAAATAGACCTATCAAAGCTAATACATATGGCTCCCACAATACATCCTTCCTTGGCTTCATAACAGGACATGTTAGGAAGCCACACACCCAAAAAATAGGAAACCCAATACATCTTTTTAGGAGGACTATCCAAGGCAGAGGACCTTTAAACTCAATGAAAACTAAACACTCATTACATATCATTTTAGGGGGACTACCCAGGGTAGAGGACCCCAAAATACATCAAGCTGTAGAATAATAAAAATAGATCTCTTAGGAGTAAGAGATGTTCTCCAAGTAGCTAATGCACATGTGTGCACATCCCTGCGACGATGACGATGTTGATGAAGCGCTAGGTAGGAATGCCCCAAAATATGTGTCGGTAAAGTCCATGGGGTAGCTACATGGAGCACTCACATGATGACTCTCAAAATGCCGGAAGGAGAGTCACCAATGTCGAAGTGGAAGCCTCAGGTACCACGACCAATCGGGAAGTCTATCAATGCGAAGTACCTTAGGCAACGATCGAATAAGAAATGTTGAAGAAGTCACTTGTTGATGTAGAGTGGTCTACATCAAGCTCGAGGTAATGCACTAATCAGAAAGATCACTGTAGTGGAGTGTGTCGGAGTAGTCTCAAAGAACTCACATCTAGCTCGGGAAGTTTTCATCAATGTTGGAATAGTCACGTGAAGGAGTCACCAAGGTTGGAGAAGGCGACGTAGGCGTTAGCATTGGCGATGGATGTGGCAAGCCAGTCGATGAACGGAGCCTTTTGCTTCTTGCGTGGTCGTTGGAGCGAGCCTGGCCGCGGTTCTGTAGTGATGGAAGCTTGCTGGAGTTTGGTCGTCAGGTAGCAGGAGCTGCGTGGGCAGCAGCAGCAGCTAGAGCTAAAGCTGTGTGGGCAGCAGGAGGTGCGTGGACAGCAGCAGCAGAGTTAGGAGCCAATGTGGGCTGTTATTGGCCAGCGGAGGGGAGCTGAGTAGATAAGCAGCATGGTGGGCAGAGGAGCAGCAGGATGGCGGGCAGAAGAGCAGTAGGATGGCAGGCAGAATGGCGAAAAAATGGCGGCTCAGTTGGTTGAGCAATGGCGGGTGCTGCAGCTCCACGCGGACCTTCCTTGCTAAGGCTTGGGTGGAAGAGGGAGTACTCAATGAAGGAGAGGAGAAAAGAGCTAAGGTAGAGAGGAACTCATGAGGAGAGGGAGTGGAGGAGCTAGCCTCTCCATAGGTCTGAGATGGGCTTCAAGACCTCCTCATTCCTTGAGGAAAGCTAGCTCTGATACCACATGAAGAGACTGAAGAGACATAGTAGCTAGCTAGGAACGGAATGGAAATATGGAAAGCATAATGAAAGGCAAAATGGAAAGGAAAGAAAGTACAAGTGCAAGGCAATAACCAAAATACTCACAATGTATTGATAACTTGATGTTGACAACTATGATAGACTCAAGACAAGTACAACACTATATAGTGTGCACTAGACTCTAGAAAGTCACAATGTCTATGGATATCTACCAATATGACACGTGGCACGTCTAGGACTCACTAGACTATAAAACACCACCTAGAACACTCATTTTAGACTCACTTTGGCTTCATATTCCAACAATGCTGAGGAGGGGAGAGGAAGGGGGAGAGAGGTTGTGGGGAGGGAGAGGAGAGAGGGGAGAGGGAGGAGGAGGAGGAGGTGGTGTCTGGAGGGAGGAGGAGTAGGAGGAGGCGGAGAGGGAGAGAGGGGGATCCCGAAAGGGAGGAGGAGGCCCTAGGGGGAGAGCAGCAGCCCGTGTGGGGGGGGGGGGGAGGCAGGGAGAGGCGGGAGCAGCAGCCGCAGGGGGGGAGCATCAACCCGCGGAGGAGTCCCATGGGGAGAGCAGCAGCCCGCGGGGGCAGGGAGAGACGGGAGCAGCAGCCGCAAGCGGGGAGCATCAACCTGCGAAGGAAGGGAGGTAGGACGGAGAGGCTAGTAGGGAAGGGGCAGCAGCCCGCAAGGGGGCAGGAAGTGTTGGAAAGGTCACCTCCCCATTTGTAAGCCCCCATATGAGGAGAGCATGGGGGGGGTGAACCTAGGGTTTGAGGGAGTGCCACACGGGCAGCATCCTGGCTGCCATGCGGGTGCTAGTCAGACAACAAAGAGTGAATTACTTGGAGAGATCAGCATGGCTGCGTCAGAAGACACCTTTGTGAAAGGGAGATGGCGGGGACAGGATGGCAGATCAGAAAGGATCTGATGAGGAGCATGATTGCGTGGTGATCCAGAAGAAGAGGCGCTTGCATGACGGGGTCCTTGGCAAGGTATATGGGCAGGTCTATGGCCTGCAAGCAGGGCTGGCAGGTGGCGGGGTAAGCAGTCCTAAGGGGCTGGGCCCTGCATGGAACAAAGAACCAGCAAATGGCACTAAATAGGGCTGGATAGGCAGCCAACCAGCCAACCAACTGGTCGGTTTGTTAGGGCTGCTACAGACCAGCCAGTCGGCCCAATTAGGGCTGGCTGGTCGGTTGGTTCAAGGGGGCCTTGAGCCCTATAAAAGGAGAGGCCTTGGGCCTCATTTCACATCCAACTATCCAGCAAGAGCAGGAGCAGACAGCAGCAGCTGGAGCCACTCCCTTGGGCCTTACACTAGGGGTGAAGGAGAGTGGAAGGTGTGCTGCAGACTGAATTCCCTAGAGGCTGGACCTTGGCTGTCTTCTAGGGCAGCAAGGTGTTGTGATCATCATATTCTCTGGAGCAGCCAACCAGCAGATTGAAGCAGCAAGAGGACCTTCCTTGGGCTTACATCCAAGAGGTGAAGGAGGCACATAGAAGCTGCAGACAAAGCTGAGAAAGGGCTGCCTACCTAGGCTGATCTACAGGTAGTAAGGTAGAGAGAACCATTCTGGACAGAAAGTCTACAGACGCTCGAGGTGGAGCACGCGGGCTCGAGTCTAGAGATAGCCAGCAGATAGGAGAAGTACCTTGTGGTAAGATCAGAGGACCACACCACACCATTGGTGGGACTCTGGATCTCTCTCTTTTGTATTGTGTCCATAGCTTTGGACGGAAATATATTATTTTGATGGTTTCTCTATCTGGCTGGTTCATTGTCTATTGATGAGTCTGCACATCTATTCTATGCACATAAGTTGAAGAAGTTTGTGATTCCACACCCCACACCACACTGTGTGAGCTCCTGGGCATTACTATTAGTCTTCCGTTGTGCGTACCCTCTGTTGGGTAATTTCTAACAGGAAGGCAGGGAGGAAGAGGGGGAAGCTGCCCACGGGGGCAGGGCAGAGGAGGGAGAGGCCCTCGGGGAGGGGGCAGCAGCCCACAAGGGAGGGAGGAATAGGTGGAGAGAGGAGAGGCTGAAGCTAGGAGGCTGGAGCTAGGAGCGAAGGGGAGGCACTGAGGGGAGAGCTAGGGGCTGGGGAGGGAGCAGCAGAGGGAATCCAGCCCGTAAATAAAGTAATCAACATGCTCAGAGAGCAGTTCTCATGATCTGTAATTAGTAACTTCTCCAGCCCTGGTTAGATTGGAGAGACTGATTTTTTGGGGTCTTGAGGTGTATAATTTTTACTTCAGAGGCAAGTAGCTTTTTTTAAAATTCTCTGACTAGGGTGGGTCAATTGATTTCTGAGAGCCTTGAGATCTGAGTATCATGAGACATCTGGTTACTTTGGGTATCGTATTTTTTAAAGCTGATGAAGCTGATGGAATTAAAAGATTAACATAAACTTAAGTTACTTCTTTGTAGCAGTAATGTAATATGCTGCATTTCCTTTTTTGGTACTATTTTCTTTGGCAGTCTTTAAAACAATGGATGGATGCTAAAGAGGAGTTGGACAGCGTGAGGGATGAATATGATAATAAAATAGATAGAATGCAAGAAATAGTGAAAGACAAACAGCAAGAAGTTCGCTTGCTCCATCAGGAGTTCTCAGCATATAAATGGCAGGTGATGCATAATTCAACTAGCTCTGTGGCCATACATTTTTGTTTGAACAATATGCTTTTATATCTTGAAGTAAAAAATCCATGATCTGTACAACATATGGATAATACTGTTAGATCAAATGGGCCTGCCTCATTTTTATTTTGCTGGAAATAAGATCGTATACCAATACTTGAAGTTGAAACGCAACTGGGAATACGCAACTGGGAATGGTGAGGTGAATTTGGATTGTACTTTATTTTATTGTGTGAGATGTAGGAACAAAGTGGAGACAGGTTGTGAACACAAGTGAGCAAGAGTGCACACACAAGAAAGCTCCAATAGAAATGTTCAAATGAAACAATACAAGTACTTGGTATAAATAGTACTACTGGTCAACCATAAGGTTGACTTTATGCCTACAACACCATATTTTTGTAATCTCTTATAAATCCCTCCTCAAAGATATGGCTGAAAGTACCCTGGAACATCTCAGGTGTACCCTGTAGTACCTAAAGTACCATGGTTGCACAAATTCATCCAAATGGATATGCAACCTATGGGAGTATATGAAAACAATGTCATTGTGAATCACTTCACAACCCCCCTTGACATTGTGAGAATGTCTCTAATCCCCAAGCTATGTCGATGTTGTAAGAAAAGATCTGCTGACAGGGCTTTGGTGAAGATATCCATCACATTGTTCTCAGATGGACAATAGACGAGATCAATGAAGCCATCAGAAATACAATCCCGTACATAATGATAATGATTTTCAATGTGTTTCATGCGAGCATGAAAGACAGGATTGTTGGCTATGGCAATGCAACTCTGGCTGTCACAGAAGATAGAGTTTGCTTCGCCAGCCTGTGCATGATGCAAAGTCATGCAAAAGCTTCCTTAACCACATTAACTCCGTAGTGGCTGAATTTGCAGCTTTGTACTCTGCTTCACTGGAGGAAAGAGAGACTCGCTCTTGCTTCTTATTGAGCCATGAGATACAGGCTGAACCCAATGAGAAGCAATAGCCAGTAGTGGGCCGTCTATCGTCAATGTCCCCTGATCAATTTGAGTCAGTGAAACCACTCAGCTTTAGATCACAATCTGAAGCATAATGCAAGCCAAGAGAGAGAGTGCCATGGACATATCTTTTTTTTTTTTTTTGCAAAAGGAGACTTCTATTAAGTATTAAAGAAAACCGTTAGAGCAAGCTCCATACGGGATACACCATGCAATGCTTGAAAAGCTCAAGAGCCAAAAAGAAAGGACTGGGGCTCATAGTGCCATCTCAATCCGGTAGAAACCTCCGAGAAAAAGGAGAACCCCTCCAAACTCCAAGAAATACAGTTCTCCTAGAAGAGGCTGTCCGTGAAGGGCCCTACATGCTAGCCCATATGGCTATCAAAGTGTGAACCGTGTCACTCCAAATACCCGTTAACACCTGTGATGGGTGTATCTGGGTGCCATCCAAGGCCTCTGTGCATCTGGCTCTCCAAATGTGTCGAGAAAATGCTAGCCAAAATCTCCCAAGAGGTGTCCAGTGAAGCATGTGAAGCTTTGAAGGGAGTAAGTGGTACATCCTGAAGAGAGCAGGGCTCTATCACGTGCCGGCGGATCGAGAGTGCCCAAGAAGAAGGCTCATCCTAAAAAAACACCTGGGGCCTAGTAAGGGATAACCATGCGACCGAGCCCCAAGTCATAAAGAAAGGGGAAGTATGAAAAATGTTGAGTATCCGAGCAACCCCTTTCCAAACAGTCCTCGCCTGACTGCAGTCCCAAAGGCAATGTTGCACTGACTCCTTTGCAGAATGACAGTGAGGGCAAGTGGGATTAGCCCCAAATCGTGATCTCCACAGGTTCACTGCAATCCCTCCATGAATAGAAAGCCAAAAGACAAGAGTGATCTTTCTATTTCTGAGGGATTTTCAGAGCCTCCTCCAAAAACTCCTATGCAAATCTGCGGTGATGAAGAAGCTATCCCAATGGGGGGCTCTGGAGGGAACCCAACCTCTACTGCTCAGCTGAAATCTCCTGGCATTACCAACCGTGAAACGAAAGAAGGGAATCCCCCTCTCTCAGTGCCCATGATCTATCCACTCCCACTCTCGTGGGTCACACTGCAAGCACCTGATAGGTGCACCTCCAAATATCCACAACCTCCAGGATCCCAGGGCCAAGAGCAGAGGGTCGGGGTCTAAGTACCATTGCAAGCCCGCTCCATGGTCCACAAAACCCGCAATCCTGATGGGCTGAAAGGCAACCTCTAGAAGAATATCATCCGTGGATCTAGAGAGTACAGAGCATCTTCCCTGAGACCTCGAAGAGTGATCACCTGTAGAGGAACTGTTGTCCTCGAAAAAGCTCCCATCCAAGTGGTGGAAGTAATAGGCATCTCAACTGTCCATTCCTCCGGGATGGCTGCATCTATTTGCTGAACCCTGCGTGCTACCCCTCTGAGGTGACTCACGGACTGTAGCCTTTGATCCTCAGGTAGCCTGATAAAAGCCTTCCAAGTGCCTACTGTGTAGGCAGGGCCTCTCTCCCATCTAGACCACTGCATATAATGGAAAGTGCCCAGTGGTCTGCCATGCTCATCAAGTATACTATCATTCCAAATGATCGGCTGCCTATCAATCTCTTCAAGGGTAGAGGGCGTAACCCTTCGAAGAGTGTTCCTGAAGCTCCCCCATGCTTTGAGGATGGCAGTCATGAGAGGAGAGGCAAGGACCTGAGATATCATCTCTGGTGTGACCAACACAGGTAAACTCTGCCAAATTTCATCTCTAGCCACATCTTTGGCCTGTGTGTCAGGATCTGCGGAAAGAAGGGAGGCATAGAAAGCTGTCGCTAAGTGCATGACGGTATCCGGATGAGACTACAAAACGCCGTTAGAGTCAATAAGTTGCGTGACACTCTCTCTACTATGTCTGGGACCAAGTGTAGAGAAAAAGTATTTATTGACTCTCCCTCCCATCTGTATTCAAAAGGACTCTCGTTCATGGGATGCATACTTTGCTCTCTGATCAAGCAATGTCTGCAAGTGAGCCCTTGCCGCAGCAAGGCACTCCTGTATCCAAGCATCTGATGGTCCTCTCTGCTCCTTCCTTTGCAAGGCTGCCAACTGCCGGCGGATACCAATTTGCCGCCTGAGTACCTCACCTCGCCGAGCACTAGCAACGGAGTGATAAAAGTCTATGATACTGGCAAGTGCTGTGGCCACATGTGAAGGACCGGCCACCCCCCCTGCATGTGAGAAACCCAGATCTTCAAGATTGCCTCTGTGAGAGTCTCATCTGTGTATAAGGCATCGGGGATCCTGATACTGTGAGCCCGTCCTCTCAGATGGGGCTCTGAGATGGACAAAACACGAGAGGTTGAGGAAACCAACCTTACGTCCGTCAATCAGAAGTAAAACCCACTGGGCCCTTAGAGGGGGTTATGGTACCGTGTCCAATGATCAGAGGGAGAATAGAATCTAAAACTGATATGCATGTACCTCCTCTGGTTCCCAAGGTAGTAAGCCAAAAAGTCCAGCCTGAAAGCAGCTTGCCTGACTTGGAGCAATCTTTGACATCCAGTTTGTGTTCCTGAAGAAAAATAATGTCTAGGGAACCACCTGAAACACCTGGATGGAGCTGATTCTTGATCACTTGTCTGCGACGGCAATGGGATGCTGCCCAATTGTTGTATATTCCAATCCTCATCGGCGGGAGGAAGCGGGTTGGAATACCTTACCCGACTTGGTGGTAGAAAAAGAACCCTCCACCGGAGCTGACCTCCTACCATACACACGAGGTCCAAGGGGAGGAAAGTCCACTGGTGAGAGAGAGAAAGATCTCACAAAAGGCATGCCGATAATTGGCTCTCCGAAAGTGGAAGGTACAAAATCATCCTCTGGGAGGTAAGAGAGGTCCTCCAGAGCGGAAAAGGAGTTCCGCTAAGCTGGGGAGGGGGTACGAAGGATTCCTACCGAAGCAGGGAGAGAATGTAAGACCCCCTTCCCTCTATCCATAGAAGGAGGCACCTATACTAGATCCTGATCAAGAAGTGCTGTAGACGAGGTGTCAACTACCTGGGTTGCTGAGGAAGGTACAGCCTGATCCAGGGGTGGAGTCGAACAAGGCTCCTGAACACTAGTCTCCTCCCGAGGCTCCAAGGGGGTAGCCTTCGAAGCGGTGGAGGTGTGATATGAAGTAGAGGGCCTAACCGCCACCGGAACCCAGCGTTGTCTAGAGGTGGTGCGGGGTGTAGGAGGGACTCGAGTAGCCCTAGGAGGGGGGGGAGCCTGTGTCTGAGGCGGTGCCTGTGGAGCGGTAGGTCTTGCTCTTGCTCTCTGTTGTAAGCTAGTACGAGCTGGTTGCTTTCTCGGCCTCTTTTTCTTCTTTGGGCAATCTTTGGCGAAGTGCCCCGAGGATTTGCAAATCCTGCATTGGTCCTGCCGACCTGCAACCTCAAATCTCTGGCGGAAGAAAGACCCGTCGGGTCGCTGTAGCATGATGTGGTCATCTGAAATATTAGGGTCCCGGACAATGACCCTAACCCTGGGTACCCCATCCATCCTGATGAAGAGGCCCACCAGGAAGAGGGGGGATCTCTGCTACCACACCAAACCTCTTGCCAATAACTGAAAGAAGCCGATAAACTGAGGGGAGACCAGGGAACCTGATGAAAACAGAAACTCCCTACTTGTCCTCTTCAACTGGGTCAAAGCCCAGTTGAAATCCTCCTGTAGCCTAGAAATAGAAACCCGGCCTGTAGCAGGTCTCTTGTGACGTCCGGGGAATCTAGACACACCTGAAAGAAACCTCGTCCCAACAAACGAACATCCTTAAGGTGGGGGGCGAGCTCCTAGGGAAGCGCCGCAAGCATCCAATCTCTAGCTTGTGACCTGAAGGGGTGGGAGCCATGGATGCGTGCGAAGAGAGTCGTGGAACACTCATGCTCCAAATCCTTTTGCAACTGCTGTAGCTCGTCTTTTGAGAAAGAAAGGTTCTCGTGGCCAGTGTGAGCGGAGACGGATTGACTGAATGGGAACCCATTCGTCAATTGAGGTGGAATAGGCCGATTCAAACACAAAAAAGAACTCCATCCGCTTTCCTGAAGCCCAAGAGACCCCTAAAAGAGAATAGGGGTACACCAGATGAAGGAAGAGGGTGCAAGGAAGGAGGGAGAGAGAGGAATGACCAAGGAGAGGAGTCGTCAGCAAGGAGAAAGGGGGGGCAGCAAGAGGGGAGGAGGAAGGGAGAGGAGGGGAGGATAGAGGAGAGGAGGAGTGGAGGAGAGTGGGGGGGGGAAGCAAAGAAAGAGCGGGGGGGAGGGGGGCTGTGCAGGCAGCAGCGTGGGGGGGGGGCGTGCAGGCAGGCAGCAGTGCGGGGGGGGCTGCAGCAGCGCGGGAGGTAGAGAAGGGGAGAGAAGGAGGGGAGGCGGGGGGAGCAGCAGGTAGGGGGGAGGGGAGGGAGGAGGCAGCGTGTGGGTTTGGAGAAGGCAGCGCGCGGGGGAGAGGCTGGCAGCAGTGCGGGAGGAAGAGAAGGGGAGAGAAAGAGGGGAGTCGGGGGGAGCAGTAGGTAGGGGGGAGGGGAGGGAGGAGGAAGCAAAGAGGGGAGGGAGGGGGCAGCGAGGAGGGTAGCAAGAGGAGCGGGGGGCAGCAGCAGAAGTTTGCCTGCCATGGACATGTATGAGAACCCTCTTTGCTGCATTCCAATGTGTGATCATGGGACAATGCATGAACTGGCTCAAAAGCCCTGTGGCGTAGGCAATATCAGGCTAGGTGGAGCATAGATATATCAAACTGCCAACCAACTGCCTGTGCAAAGTGCCATCAAACTTTTCAGCAACATCATGCTTACTCAGCTTGAGTCCCTTTTACAATGGAGTAGCCACAGGCTTACAGTTCTCCATTTTAAATTTATGCAACAACCCCTTCGAATACTTTGTCTGTGACATAGAAATCCCATCATGGGTCTGCCAAAACTCAATGCCAAGACAATAGTGCAATAGACCCAAATTTGTCATGTCAAAGTTGTGACATAAAGCGGACTGCACTGCTGTAATTTGCTGCAAATCACTGCCAGTGAGTATGATGTCATCCACATATAGTACCAACATGACCAATTCTGATTTTTGCTGCAGAACATATAGATTTGGGTCTGTATGAGTGTTGACGAAGCCCTGGGACAGCAAAAACTGATGTATCTTCTGATACCACGCACGAGGTGCTTGCTTCAGCCCATATAGAGCCTTCCTGAGCTTGCATACCTTGTGCTCTTGTCCCTTTGCCTCAAAACCTTGGGGCTGATGTACATAGACCTCCTCTTTAAGATCTCCATTGAGGAAAGCAGTCTTGACATCCATTTGGTACACTGACCAACCATAAAACGTAGCAAGAGAGATGACAGAGCGAATGGTGGTCATCTTGGCCACTGGAGCAAAAGTCTCCTTATAATCTATCCCCTCCTCTTGTGCATACCCGTTGGCAACCAAACAGGCTTTGTATTTCTCAACTGTGCCATCTGAATGGTATTTCATCTTATAAATCCATTTCGTGCCAACCACATTTTTTCCAATGGGCGCATCAACCAAGTCCCATGTGGCATTCTTCTCAATGGATTTCATCTCAGGTTCCATAGCTTTTTGCCATGCCAGATTATGCTGAGCATCCTTGAAGATTTGAGGCTCGTTTTCAGCTTCCATCACTGAGGTCATCAAAGCAAAATTGACATTTTTTTTATTTTTCCTGAGTGCTGGCCCTGGTTTTTCCTAAAGTAGGCTGATCCTTAGCATCTTGAATGGTCAACCTTGCCCAACGTGGAATAGATTTCTTTGCTGTACCACTTGGGACTGCATCAACCTCTTTAGTGGCCTCACGACGTTGATAATGCCTCCAAACATGAGGCTGTCTATTCTCATTAATTGGTTGCAAGTCTGAAACATTTGAGGGAGAGCCATCCTCAACATGTGGATTTGAGGGAGAGCCATCCTCAACATGTGGCAAGCCATCTGAACTATGAGAAGTAGAAGGGGAAGCATCAAGAGACTCCGTCTCATCATCCTCAAACTGAATGATGTCCAAAGGGGTGCCATCGTATGGTGGCAAGTCTGCACTAGCGGGCTGCATGCACTCATTCTCAGCAAAGAGAACATCTCTGCTGATTATTACCTTCCTGGCAGCAGGATTATAAAGCTTAAATCCCCTGAACCCCACAAAAATGCATTTGACACTCTTGTCATCAAGCTTTGTCCGATGTGCATCTGGAACCAAAGCATATGCCACTGAGCCAAAAACTCTGAAATGACTAACCTTTGGCTTAAAGCCATACAAAGCCTCAAATGGAGTCACATTAACCAAAGCTTTGGTAGGGCATTTGTTCTGAATATAAGTGGCTGTCACCACTGCTTCTCCCCAAAAAGCCTTTGAGACCCTCTTGAATTTCAGCATACACTCGTCATTTCCATGAGAGTACGATTCTTCCTCTCAGGGAGTGGATTTTGCTGTGGTGTGTAAGGGCATGTCAAGTGATGTTTAATCCCATGCTGCTTCAAAAATCCCTGGAATGCATGTGACATGTACTCTCCCCCTCTATCCGAGTTGAGTGTTCCAATTCTAGAATTGGTTTTGTTCTCAGCCATAGCTTTGAACTGCTGAAACCAATAGAACACCTCAGGTTTTTTCTTCATCAGAAGAAGCCATGTGAACCTGGAGAAGTCATCTATAAAGGTCACAAAGTACCTTGCTCCTCTATGCGTGGGAATAGTCATGGGGCCACATACATCACTGTGCACTATCTGCAACACTCTGGTTGCCTTGACCCAATTCTTGCCTTGTTTACTGAATGGCAAGCGATGCAGTTTGCCAAGTGCACACCCCTCACACACTTCATTTGCTGGTTGCTGTAATTTTGGCATTCCTTGAGTCATATTATTGTTGCACAAGTAGGACAATGCCCTGTGATGGACATGTCCAAGCCTGGCATGCCATTAATCAGCCTGGGAAGTGTTTGCTATAGCCAATACCTTCTGATGATAAGGCTGAGCATCGAGCTTGTATAAGCCTCTGTCATATGTGCCTATTGCTACAACCTCATACCCTTTCTTTGGATCCTTGATCCTGCATTTATTATCTTGAAATTCGACCAACATATGTTGATCATGGGCAATGCTTGAAACTGAAATCAGATTTTGCGTCAAATCTGGAACATACCAAACATCTCGGATATACTTAACTTTCCCATTATCAAGTTGAATGGGAATGTGCCCAACTCCGATGATGTCTTGAGAAGCATCATTGGCACATGTAACCTGTCTGCCATGAACATGTGTGATGCTCTCAAACCACTCTTGGTGAGGAGTCATGTGCTTAGTAGCACCACTATCGATATACCATGTATCACTTGCAACAAGGGAAGCATCTCCTGATTGATTTTCAGCATTCAAATCCCCCCTGGCATCCATCTTCTCATTAAATGCAGCAAACACAAAATCTCTATCACCTTGGGCAAGATGAGCTTCACCATGTGCATTTGAAGCATAAGTTTTAGTGAGGGCAACAAAATTACTGCTAGAGCTATCCCTTTGCCTCTTCTTTTCATTGGCAATCCTTTTCTGATACTCTGCGATGTAATGCCGTGGCTTCTTGCAATAATTGCATTTGCCCTTTTTTAAATTTTTGCTTGAACTGCTTGCATTCCCCTCCTTGGGCTGAGTTGTATGGCTGTGTTTTGGCTCAAACTTTTTCTGAAATTTGCCTTTTGCACCCATGGCAAGTGCTTGCTCACCCTGACGAGAGGCTTTGGCAAAATTTGAGCATCTCTCCTCTTCCTGCAACAAAAGCCCAACTAACTCATCGAACGAGAGTGGGGCTGCCCTGAGAACAATGGTCAATGAAGTGACGAATGTGCCATATGAGGGCCCTAAGCTATTGAGAGTAATAGAGACGAGCTTTTTGCTTTTGCCCTTTTTTTGATTCTTGCTTGAATTGCTTGCATTCCCCTCCTTGGGCTGAGTTGTATGGCTGTGTTTTGGCTCAAACTTTTTTTGAAATTTGCCTTTTGCACCCATGGCAAGCGCTTGCTCACCCTGACGAGAGGCTTTGGCAAAATTTGAGCATCTCTCCTCTTCCTGCAACAAAATCCCAATTAACTCATCGAACGAGAGTGGGGCTGCCTGAGAACAATGGTCAATGAAGTGACGAATGTGCCATATGAGGGCCCTAAGCTATTGAGAGTAATAGAGACGAGCTTCTTGTCTTTTATTTCCTCATCAATATTTGCGAGTTGATCACGTAGATCAGTGATCCAAACAGTATGATCAGTGATGGCCTGGCCTTACTGCATCTCGAGATCCTGGAGCTGATTTGTCAAGGCAATGGCCCTTGCCTCATTCTTAACATGATACATGTTTTCCAATCTTTCCCATGCTGCCTTTGCATCCTTGCACGACTTGATAGTCGTCATAATGTGCCTCTTCACATTTGTGGCAATCAAAAACATCGCTTGGGCACTGCGGCGGTTAAACTTCTTCTGCTCCTCCATCGATGCTATGGGACTAGTAGGAGGGACTGTAGCAGTCTGCTGTCTGCCTGTAGTCTGACCCAAAGAAGCTGCGCTGGATGTAGATGAGCCTGCTGTCACCTCATCCCCACTAACAATATCCCACAAGCCCTTACCAACCAAGATGTTCTTAAGCATAAATTACCACAAGGCATAGTTTGGTCCATAAAGCTTGTCACCCTCGGACAAAGTGCCAAAATTGTCTGAAAGAGTCGACATGATGCAAAATGGGATACCCAAAAGCTGCAAATGTAACTACAAAAAGAACTGGAAGTCCCAAAAGTGCAACTGGCTGCAAATGTGTCTGCAAATCCCAAACTAATACTGGCTGTAAATGCAAAGTATGACTGGCTGCTCTGAAATGCCACTGACTGCACAATGCAATCACTGCAAAAATGGCATCAACCAATCACTGCACTCTGCTGCAATCTGAATGCAATCCCAAATTGAAAATGCACAACCCAAATCTAAAAGAGCGCACCCACGAGTGCTCAAATGCATCCAACGGAGCTTAAAAGCATTTACAATTGTAAAGTAACTGCAAATCTGCCCAACATTGTAGAGTATCTGCAAATGCACCTTAGAGTGCAAGAGTATGGCTGCAAAAAGCAGTCGTGAAGCGAAATACACAGCTCAAAGCACTTACTGAAAGTGCACCTTGGCTTGAAACACCTGCAAAACAGTCCACTGATTGTGTGGGCAAGCTGTAGATGACAAAGGAGCTGAAGTGAGCTGCTTGGAGCTGAATGAAGCTGTCGGGAGTACTTCTGAACACCACAATACACGTGTAGAGAAGAGCCTGGAGCTGCTAGAACACACGCGGGAGAGGCTGGAGTGGAAAAGAGTTCAGATTTGAGCAAAAAGACCGAAAAGAAATGGAAAACTGCTCGAATTGCCTTCTGACAAGTCGTACGGACTCGAATTCAGGTTCTGACAAGTCGTATGGACTCGCGGCACAGTCGACAGATCCGTACGGACTGTACGGACATATGCTCAAAACAGGCTCAAGCTGTGTAACATTGCAAATGAACAATGTACCTTGCAGTGCACTTGCAATACGAGCAAGAGAAGTTCCCGAAATTGTTCTGGAACTGAAAAACGTCCAGATCTGAGAAAAAACGCTGAAAAATGCTTAGAATCACCTTTTGACAAGTCGTACGGACTCCTGGCACTGTTGCGCAACTATCCGTACATAGTCATTTGGCCGTGTGGGTGTCCGTATAACCGTACGGACAAAAATGTGCAAATTTCCCTCGTCTAAAATGGCACAGGATAGGTATGTTTGTTTGTGGGAAGCTGTAAAATTTCAAAAAATGTCAAAATCGGACCTCAAAAAAGTCCAGATCTGAGAAAAAACGCTGAAAAGTGCTTAGAATCACCTTTTGACAAGTCGTACGGACTCCTGGCACTGTTGCGCAACTATCCGTACATAGTCGTTTGGCCGTGTGGGTGTCCGTATAACCGTACGGACAAAAATGTGCAAATTTCCCTCGTCTAAAATGGCACAGGATAGGTTTGTTTGTTTGTGGGAAGCTGTAAAATTTCAAAAATGTCAAAATCGGACCTCAAAAAGTCAAAAAATGGCCGCTGGACTGTTTCTAGCGATGAAACGAGACACCGGACTGAATTGGAGCAAAATGTGGGCTGCCCGGGTCAAATGCGAGCTATGGGAGCTGAAACGGAATAGAAGGTGGGCAACCAAGAACAAAACTAGAGCACCAAGCTTGCGGAAGTCTGAAAGCAAGCACGGTAATGGACTCTAGTGACAGATGCTTTGATATCTCATGTAAGAACAAGAATGGAGAAGAGCCGTGAACACAAGAGAACAAGAATTGAATACAAGTGAACTCCATTTCAAATGCTCAAATGAAACAATACAAGTACTTGGTATATATAGTACCCAAGTACTGGTCAACCATGTACTTGACTTATGGCCTACAACACCATATCATTGTAGATATGTCTACACCCCAAGTCATGAAGAATAAGGAATGGACTAAAATACTAAGAGTACTAGATACCCCCCTCCAAATAATCCTTGCTTGTATGCATTCCCATAAGCAATCTTGAATCGACTCCACAGCAAAAGGCAAAAAGGAGTGGTTCCTCGACCCAGACCCCCGGCTTCTTTCCTCCGGATCTTGGAGACTTTGGCTCTACGGGGGAGTTCCCATTAGGTATTTGCAATGGGACCCTGGAGAGTGGGAGTGGATTGATGCAGGGCATCGAGAGAAGAGCATCTCCTTCTTTCGTTACACGGTCAGTAATGCCAGGAGATTCTAGCTCAGTAGTAGAGGTTGGATACCTTCCAGAGTTCCTCATTGGGAGGCATTTGATATCACAGCGGATTTGCAGAGGTGCTTCTGGAAGAGACTCTGGAAATCCCACAAGAATAGAAAGATCACTCTTTTCTTTGGCTTTCTATCCATGGTGGGATTGCAGTGAACCTTTGGAGATCCAGGTTCGGAGCTGACCCTACTTGCCCTCGTTGCCTTCTGCTCTGGAGACGATTCAGCATTGCTTATGGGATTGCAGACAAGCGAGGATGATTTGGAGGGGGGTAGCCAAGATTTTCAGTCACTTTGCTCACTCCCTAGTCTTTATGACATGGGGTTCAGTGGCTTGGCTTTCTCTTACGGGGCCTCAAGTTTTCTATGAGAGACTTGATTCTTATCGGGCCATTCGTCATCATTAGGTTGAGTCCTGTTCTTTGGATGTGGTACCACACCTTCCTTTTGCAGTTGTACATGCCTCTGTGGATACCTCTTGGGAGATTCTAGCGAGCATAGCAGCCTGGCATATCTGGAGAGCTAGATGCACAGAGGCATTCGAGGGAACTCGGGTTCATCCCTCGCACACATTGGCTAGTTCATCCCTCGCACACATTGGCTAGTATCTGGACAGACACTGGACAGACACCATACATACCTTGATGGCCATATGGACGAGTCTGCAGGGAGACTCCCGCAGCCTCAGGTTTTCTTTGACATGGGGCTCAGTGGCTTACAAGCTCTTTGGTCTACATGTGAGTACTTTCATTTGTTCATTGCTTCGCCAGTTCATTTTGTCTTTCTTTGAGTATCATTATCTCTCTCCCTAGCCTACCCTCTCTATGGGGTGGGAGTATATCTCCATCAACGTGGAATGAGATAGAGAAAATGCAAAAGTCTTTCATTAGGAGGCACCTGGGCATCAAGGCTACTACACCATACTCTTTGTTACTCCTAGAGACAGGATGTATACCCATAGAGCTACATGCTCTGAAGAGAGTACTCAGATACATCACAAAGGTCAAGTGCATGGATAATGAAAGGCTACCAAAGAGAGCATGGAATGAAAGTCAGAAGCTTCAAAAGACAAACAAGGGCAAGATTTTGACATCCGGATGGGCACAGGACCTAAAAAAATGGTTCAAGAAGTGGGAAGTAGAAGAGTATTTAAACTACTCTTCAGAGGAGATTGATGAAGAGGCTTTTCATTATGACCTGCTGAATGCACTACACAGGAAATGGCAAACAGCAGAAAACAAAGATAAATTTGAGTACTATCGCACATATATCAACCCCGAATATTGGTCAATTTATACAGGAAGGGAGACAACAACGCAGAAGTACATATGTACACCTATAGCAGTGCATAAACGGAGGGCTTTAGCCTCACTTCGCACCCGATCACACCAGCTGCAAATAGAAACAGGGGGATGGAAAAAGATGCCAAGGGAGAGTAGAATATGCCAACTATGTGATCAAGGTATGGTTGAAACAGAAGAACACATGGTAATGATATGCCCTCACTATGCACACATTAGGGAAGAGTTCAATCACCTCCTTGAGGGACATAACAAACTGGCTGATTTGCTGCATAAAGGGTCACCTTCAGCTTTAGGAACATTTGTGTATAAGCTCTTCAAGCATAGGAATCCACCTGAATCCTAGAAGGTGGTTTCTCTTTCCACCCTCCCATCTTCGGGAGGAGCTTTCATGTACTTGTGATATTGTATTGCTCAGGTCCCATAGGCCGGTTTTGGTCTTCAGAGGACGATAATATATTCTTCTTCTTCTTCTTCTTCTCTCTCTCCCTTCTCCACCATGTGCCTTCATGTGGTATCAGAGCCTGCTTTCCACTTTCCTCTTCTTCTTGCTCTACCTAGAGGATGAGAGAAGCCCGCAAATGGAAGCTCCCCTCTCCTCAAGGTAGAGCCTCCCTTCCTTTAGCCTCACCATGGTTGCTCACCATCAACTACCCCTTCAGCTCTAAATGCCTCGCCAAGAGCTGCTTCTTTGCCTCGCCATCAGCTGCAAAACCAGCCGTATATTGTGACGCACACAATCCGTACAGTCTGTATGGACTGTTCCGGCCCATACAATCCTGTACAATCTGCTTGCCAAGCCTCCGTAATGCTCTCGGGACTGCTGCCCCCCGCTTGCTGCACCGTACCAGCCCGTACACATGCCATTGCTGCTCATTGCCTACGGGATGCATGCCATTGTTGCTCTCTTCCTCTTCTCCTCCAAATGAGCTGAACTATCCTCAATTTTTTGCTGCTCCCTCTCTCTCTCCAACTCTCTCATGATGACGTCTCTTTCCTCCAACTCACTGTTCGTGGAGAAGTTCAAGGGTGAAGGATTCCCTACTTGGCAAACTAAGGTTCAGTTGCTCCTCATGAAACTGCACTATGTTGTGTTTTTAGAGGATGAGTTTGGGAATGTTCCTGGATTCATCTAGGTATATGCTTCTGCCGTATTAGCGGACATGCAAATTTCACCTTGTGAAGTTTTCGTCCAAGTTGCGGCCTGCTAGTATTGCGATAATTCTATCTATCTTAAATGGCGCGTTGCCCTATCAACTAGATTTAGATTTAGATGCTCGTTTGGGAGAGACTAAAATGAAATCGTTTAGACTTCACAAGCAGTTGTAGCTTGAATGAAGAGATTTGGACTACTTTTTGATTAGCCTTCTCCTTTAGGTGCACTGTACTCCAAGGGCAAAGGCAAATTCAAGCCTTTTAAATGCAATCACTGTGGGAAGCTTGGACACAATTGATGCTTTGACACCGACTCATGCTCTCACTGCCGACATCAGAGATCTCTCTCTCCATTCAGAGGTCTATGTACCTGATGATCGGGACTTTTGTTTCTGATCTATTCTATGTGTGCTTCGGTACTCTGCCCTGGGTAGTCTCCCAAAACTGCTTGTAATAATGATTCTTGTGTCCTTGAGTCAATAAAGGTTCTTAGCCTTGGATAGTCCTACTGAAATGATGCTTTATTTCCTTTATGAGTAGTGTGTGGCTTCCTACCAAGTCCTATTATGAAGCCAAGGGGGGATGTATTGTGGGAGCCTTTCTATTGGATTTGATGGGTCTCTCTATCAGGCCTGGCTGAGTTCTACGATGTTGGTGCATTCCCTAGACCGATGTGTTGGTCAGCTAGCCATGCTTCATTTGGGCCTCTGAGCTACTTGGGGTGCACAGAGCAGTAGACTTCATTGTCATGTTCTGTTCTTGGCTTCATTCCAATAGTCCCTCACCTTTTCTTCATGGGGGGATGTTAGAGTACGAAGTCAAAGTGAGTGTATTTGTGTGTACTAGGTCCCTTGGACTTATTTTATAGTCTAGTGAGTCCTAGACAGTGCCACGTGTCATGTGGGAGATTATGCCATATGCATTGTGACTTTCTAGATTTTACAGGCTCACACTACATAGTCTTGTACTAGTCTTGAGTCTTTTCATATCAGTTAACATCAAGCGATCTACATGTGAGTATTTTGGTTCATTGCGATTTCCTACTTCCATTTGAGTTCATTTCCATTATGCTTGCAATCTTTCCTTTTCATTCCTAGAGATAGCTTGCCACATGTTCCTTCATCTTCTTTCTCGAAAAAGATCACCAGAACAAAGATTCTCCAATCTCTTCTTCAGTTACTACAGAGGCTCTTGCGTGCACTAGCAGATGGAAACCCAGGCCTACACCAACACATGGAAAGTCAAGGCCATTCAAGCTTGCAAGTGCACCTTTTGTAACAAGCTTGGTCATACGGAGGACAAATGCTACCAGAAGCTTGCCAAACAACAAACTAAGGATCATGCCAGTTGGGTTGCATCCGCAACAAGTGACAATGAAGATGACGACCCTCGACAAAGTTTATGCTCTTATTGCTGAAATCGGACATTTCTCTTTCCCTCCACAGGACGATGGAGATGATGATCCATATATTTTCTAAGCGTGTTCTATTTTGGGTACTTTGCCCTGGGTTATTTTAAAAAATGGATGGAATAAATTATGTGTGTTGAGTCAATAAGGTTCTCTACCTTGGATAGTCCTCCTAAAATGATGTATTGCTTTTATATTTATGGTAGTTGGCTCCATGTCCCTAATCAGTCCCTGGAGCCAAGAGGGGGATGTACTGTTGAAGCCATGTATTGGCTTTGATAGGTCTATTTATCAGGCCTGGCATGTGAGTTCCAGGATGTTGGTACATTAGTCTCCTAGACCTCTGAGTTGGTCATGAAGAGACATGGTAGCTAGCTAGGAACGGAATGGAAATATGAAAAGCATAATGAAAGGCAAAATGGAAAGGAAGGAAAGTACAAGTGCAAGGTAATAACCAAAATACTCACAATGTATTGATAGCTTGATGTTGACTGATATATTAGATAATAGACAAGTACAACAATATATAGTGTGCCACTAGACTCTAGAAAGTCACAGTGTTTATGGGATATCTCCCAATATGACACGTGGCATGTCTAGGACTCACTAGACTATAAAACCACTAGTACACTCATTTTTTACTTGCTTTCGCTTCATATTCCAACAGGCCACGCATCCATGTATGATGAGCCTCTGAGCCATGTTAGTTGAGCCTCTGAGTCTATATATCATGCTCACTTGCCTCTGAGATAGCATGGGAGCCATGTCTAGTTCTAGATTGTCATTGCATAGTTCGATGACCATAATTGTCATGTGCTTGTTTCCATTCGAGTAGTCACTCACCTTTCCTCCAAGGGGGGGTATTAGGAAATGGAGTCAAGATGAGTCAATTTGGTGTATTCTAGTGTGAGTTCTAGTCTAGTGTGTCGTATGGATGCCACGTGTCACATTGGGAGTTATCCCATATGCATTGGTGTCCATATGTGTGTGTGTGCGTGTCAAACCGATCAAGTATCAAGCTACAAGCTCTTTTGTCTACATGTGAGTCCTTTCATTTGTTCATTGCTTAGTCATTTCATTATGTCTTTCTTTGAGTATCATTATCTCTCTCCCTAGCCTAACCTCTCTCTCTCTTCCTTCTCCACCATGTGCCTTCAATAGCAAGTATCGATATGTTCCTAAATTGGTTAGAGACCATGTACATGACACCAACAAATAATATTAGATGTAGTAAACCATGATTGTTTCCAGAGGGTATCTAATTTGTTAGGACATCTGCAAGGTCCCTGCTGGTTGAGCCTTTCACAAACAATATCTAATTTTGGGCTTCTGTCCCTTAGTATTTGATGATGGGAAATGCATGCTTTTTGGATGCACCATTTGAGTGCCAATCTCAAAATGCTTGTATTCGTGATTTTGCATTAATGTACAAGAATTTAGAGACACAATAAGTTACAAATATTTAATAGCTTCTATGGTCCATTGAGTTTGTACTATGTTCTTAACACACAGTTCATATTACATTTCCAAAATGCATTCGTCTACTCTTCTGTCCTACAAAAGGTCAATTCCCCTTGAAAAGGGAATTTACATTGCTTCTTTTCAAAATATATACTATCTCTTTTTCATGATTGGTTGCACATGTTAGTCATGAAACTGGGTCAATGTTAATCTAGGTTGCAAGAGAAGCAAGACATATTTATTCAGGCAGAAGGCTTTCTAATCAGCTTCTAGATGAGGTACTCTTTTCATATTCCCTTAATCTAACATCCCCAATGCAGAAACTTTACACAATATCGTATGTATAGCATAGTACACTCTCATATTACGGCTCTTACACATGAATAAAAGAGAGAGAGAGAGAGAGAGAGAGAGAGAGAGAGAGAGAGAGAAGTAGAAGAAGTAGAAGTAGAGTCTATTAACGTCCTTGGGGGGCCAAAAATGACCCATGGGACCCGTCTCAATACAATGTAAAATAGAGTCTCCTCAAGGAGAGGGGTCAGGAGTCTATGAGTTCCTGACGCCAGGTAAAAAGACGAGTGATAAAAGATCCCAATGCTGCTGGAGAGGCAGTAGAGAGAACTGATGTCAGCTGAGCGGAGTTCTCCAGTATTTGCTGGTGGTCCTCCTTGATATGTGCATATCGGGGGCACTGTAGAGCCACATGTGCCTCCGTCTTAACTGTCTGCATGTCACAAAGGGTACAGACTCTAGCATGGCTGGGCTGATGCATCCAAGCTCCCTTCTCAATTGCAAATGTATGAGATTTGGTACGAAACCTGGCTATGTTTCTGCGATATAGAAGGGGGATAGGTGTGCTAATATAAGGCTAAGCATGAGTCTCTATGGACATGTATGTAGACCAACATGTGGGATTTATGTTGTCTTGGTAATATTCCAGCTTTACCCTCTTTTCACTTGTCAGCCAGTGAGTTTGCAAAGTGCTCAGTAAAGACAGTTGAAACTCTTGCATGGTGACCTTTTTAGGCGGCATGGTCAAATATGCTTCCACTTTCCATCTGCTGAACCATTTTCTTATGTTGGTTGCCCATCCTGTACAGATGATCTTACTTTTGTGGTTCTTTTGGAGCTTTGTGCTGGAATTCCATGCTTTATGAGGCAACCTATCAGGTTGCATTTGTTGCACCTCTATTAGGTATTGCATAGCTCTGATCAGTGCATGAAATTCAATCGGCCTCCTTCCCATTTCCAACAGAAGTACTGAGTATGGAGTAGTGGGTTTGACACCAAGGTGTTGCCGTAAGAAAGCCTTTTGCATTTTCTCAATATCATTCCATGTAGAGGCTGAAATACTGCCTCCCCATACTTCCACTCCATATAATACTGTCTGTACTACATATACATCAAACAATACATTTCGAATTTTCCAGTTCTTGGTGTCAGTGTGCCTGCAATCATTCTCAAACATTGCCACCATTTCCCAGCCAGTGTCCATCCTTCTGTGTATACATTGCCACCATTTGTGATCTGCCGGGATATCAACCCCTAGGTATTTGAAGGTGCTGACATTCTCAATAATCTGTCCATCAAAGGTGATCTTAGGGGGATGTTCTGGCTGATTGGTACAGACTGCCATCATCTTTGTTTTTCCGACATTCACTTGCAGCCCACTTTCCCTACAGAAATTCTTGAGCACTTGTAAAAGTTTGTGCATAGAGTCTGGATCATATGCAAAAAGAACTACATCATCAGCGTATAGCAACAATAGCACTGTCCATAGTCCCCATTGCGGTCCTTGCAACCCTTCCTCTGTTGCAAATTCATTGATGAGTTCCTCCAGTTGATCAATGCATATTCCAAACAAGGTAGGTGATAGAGGGCAGACTTGCTTCACTCCCATATTACTCTTAAACACATCTGACATACCCTGTGCTTGTTTGAGTCGGCATAATACCTTTTCATAGATACGAGAGATAACTACTCTCAAGGCCAATGGGACTCCTATTGCTTGCATTCTCTTCCATAGTCCTCCTCTTGGAATTGTGTCAAATGCTTTCTTGAAATCCACAAAGCAACAAAATAAAGTGCGTCCTCTCGATCTGCACTCATCCATGAGGACTCTCAAGGTAATAAGGTGGTCGGCTGTCGTGTGCTCCTTGCGAAAGCCTACTTGTCCAGTGGCCCTTTTCTGGGCCTCTTCTACCCATGAGCTGATTTTCATTTCAAGCACCGTATTGAAGAGCTTGGCCAATGTAGAGCTGACCATTATAGTTCTGTAATTTGTGACTGAATTTTTGTCTCCACCCTTGTGTAACGGCTGGACCCAATTTTCTTGCCATTCCTGAGGAAGACGATGGTGTAGAGCATGTGTTAGGATGTGTGAGAGCCATGTTCTTGCTCGGTCTCGTGTCCATTTCACAAATCAGCTTGTATCTTCATGTGATCTGAGGCTTTGCCATTAGCCATCTTCTTTAGTCTAGCTTCAATGTCTTCAAAGGTAAAAGGATTCACTTGGGTTTAGAGGGGTGTGCCTGTACGTGTTGGAGAGCATCAGGAGGAAGCTACTTTTTTGGAGCTCAGCCAAGCTGGATCTTGCTTCTAGAGTTGTGGTGGTCAACCAGGTCCTCTTGACCGCGGCCTGGTTTGTTTGTTCTTGCTGTTGTTGTTCTAGGGACTGCATTACTCAGCTCAAGAGACTGATCAGGAATTTTCTTTGGAGTGGGCTTGATGGCATAGCAGATGCCTTAGCCAGGGTGGCTTGGGAGATCCTCATCCTCCCTACACAGGAAGGGGGTCTTAATATTATTGATTCAGATTTACAGTGCAGAGCTTTACTTTGCAAGTTGGTGGTGCGGGGACTTATGCCAGGGCAGGAACTGTGGAAGGCCTTTCTTATTAGCAGCATACAGAGGTGCACACCTTCTTCAGGAGGAGACTGGATGAGCAGTATTAGGTGGATCTTTACCACAGCACACCTCAGATCACCTTCGTCCCCTCTCATGGTTGCCATTCTGAAAGCATGGGCTAGTTTCAGGAGTACTCTTTGGAGGATTCCTCCTTCCTCTCGAGAAGAGATTGATAGGCAACCCATCATGTGGAATGATAGTATTTTAGATGATCATGGCAGACCACCTGGAGCCTCACTCTACATGCAGTGGTCCAAGTGGGAGAGGGGACCTGCATCATCTTTGGGGTCTTGGAAAGCTTTCCGCAGGCTTCCAGAGGAGACAAAATCTCAGTTGACAGGACATCTTAGAGGGAGTGGAGGGAGGATCTTGCAGATTGAGGCAGCCCTTCCAGAGGATTGGGTAGACACAGATGGTATGCCACTCACTTGTTCCACTTGGGTAGGTACTTTTACGAGAGGCGGTGTTCCGCTTCAGGTGTTGGCCTTTCGAGACGCACAGGAGGATGCTTTAGTTTTTAGTGTGCAGGATGGTGGCAGATTGCTCAGATCCACAGAGGACATCTTGCTTGAGTCTGCTTTTCAGCCTATCAGGGTTGTAGGTCTTTTGGTGCAGGGATCAGATTCAGAGTGGTTCCTCGACCCAGACCACCGACTAGTCTCCACCGGATCTTGGAGGCTTTGGCTCTACGGGGGAGTCCCCATTAGGTATTTTCAGTGGGACATTGGAGAGTGGGAGTGGATTGATGCAGGGCATCGAGAGAAGAGCATCCCCTTCTTTCGTTACACGGTCAGTACCAAGAGATTTGAGGTCAGTAATAGAGGTTGGAGACCTTCCAGAGTTCCTCATTGGGAGACACTTGATATCACTGCGGATTTGCAGAGGTGCTTCTGGAGGAGACTCTGGAAATCCCACAGGAATAGGAAGATCACTCTCTTCTTTTGGCTCTCTATCCATGGTGGGATTGCAGTGAACCTTTGGAGATCCAGGTTCGGAGCCGACCCTACTCGCCCTCGTTGTCTCTCTGCTTCGGAGAGTATTCAGCATTGTTTATGGAATTGCAGACAGGCGAGATGATTTGGATGGGGGTAGCCAGGATTTTCAGTCACTTTGCCCACTCCTCATTCTTTATGACATGGCGATCAGTGGCTTGGCTTTCTCTTACAGGGCCTCAGGTATTCTATGAGACACTTGACTACTCTCGGGCCATTTTGGTTGGACGTCATCAGATTGAGTCCTGTTCGTTGGATGTGGTACCACACCTTCCTTTTACAGATGTACATGCCTCTATGGATACTTCTTGGGAGATTTTAGGGAGTATAGCATCCTGGCATATCTGGAGAGCCAGATGCACAGAGGCTATGGAGGGTACTCAGATTCATCCCTCGCACACTTTGGCTAGTATCTGGATAGACACCGTACATACTTTGATGGCCGTATGGATGAGTATGCAGGGAGACTCCCGTGCAGCCTCAGCTAGGAGGTCTTCTTTCTTCAGGGAATGGAAGGATTCTCCTTTCTTCTCTGAGACTCCTTCAGGGTTGAGGTGGCACTTTCAGCCTCAGCCTTGGTTGTTTTCCACCTCACTTTGAGGGGGTTTTATTTATCCTCATGATTTCATGATGTATTCCGCTTTGAGCTTGCTCTGGCGGGTTTTTTCTCTTACTTAATAGAAGTCTATTTCTTGGAAAAAAAAATTTTGTTTGGCTAGTTGACTCATGAGGCTCTTATGCTGAGGCAAACTTTTCTATGTACTTTCCCCTGCTATGCATATTCTATTTCCTTGTTGGACAGATTTGACAGGTTCTCGCCTCCCTTGAGATTATTGGTCTAATCCATCTGCCTTTGGAGCCAGTTCTTGTTTTACTGATTATGTGCCTAGATATCTTAACAGAGGTATTCCTGCATTTCGTACTTCTCCCTTGGATTTATCTCTTGATTTGTAGAACTCCATTTTTTTTCTCAGATCTTGCCATAAATTTTCAGCATTTTCTGTATGGCTAGCTCTGCAATTTTTACTTCATCCTCTAGGATATCTGTAGCATATAATCCCCATTGCTCCATCCACTTGTGGCCTCTCTGTGCCATCCTGTATTTTTTGTTGCCTCCATGTCTTTGTGTTGGAGTCTGCTTGCATCCATGTTTACATTGCGAAGGTAAGTGATGCATTCACGTAGAGCTTCCCCTTTGGGGGGTATCATTCAGGGTATGGGTTTGCACTTTGACCTCCAGCAGTAAACTATAACTAACTGGTCATCCACATCAATCACAGCCAGAATGCATCATTTCCAGGCACTTCCATTAGCTAAATACCACTGAGAAACCATCTTTAAACACACTAAAAGGGAGGCTAGAATGCCCTTGCTCAGAAACCAAACACGAGACGCAGATTGGCCCCAAATTCTTTGGCGCCCCTTTTCGGTATTTATTTATTTCTTATGGCAATGGAAAATGCTTTTACAACAAGCGCTCACCCTTGCACTTTGCTTCTCTAGAAAATCCACTGTCCAAGCCAATTCCTGGCTTCAATAGGCATCTATTTCCAAGCACGCACTAGCACCCAATTGCCAAGGCAAGGCTAAGGCATTTCCTAGTGTCTGTGTCAACTGACATCTGACAAGCATTCCAAAAGGCATCCAGCTTGCTTTAGAGGGTTTGGCAGTCCCATGATCCAATGTCCAGCGTCTCAGGGTGACAATGCAACAACACAGATCCCAAATTGCACAAGTGACCTCAAGGTAGGAAGAAATCCATAGCACTGTCCCTTTGGCATCAATCTAGGCACACCCTCTATGTCTGGATGTTTGTCCACAGCCTGAATGACCAAGCGAGAAATGGAAACAACAAAAGAGCAACAAGCTTCGGAAATGACAAATGGAATCTCAGAGCCCCATCTGAGAGGACGATCTCACAGTATTAGGATCCCCGATGCCTTATACACGGATGAGACTCTCACAGAGGCAGTGTTGGAGATCTGGGTTTCTCACATGCAGGGGGGGTGGCCGGTCCTTCACATGTGGCCACAGCACTTGCCAGTATCAGTGACTTTTATCCCTCCGTTGTTGGTGCTCGGCGAGGTGAGGTACTTAGGCGGGAGATTGGTATCTGCTGGCAGTTGGCAAGGCAGCCCATGTGATCCCAATTCCTGAATTGACCTCTGGAGAGTTTCCACTAGAAGATGCACCATTCCAAGTGCGAGGGGGTGGAGGTTGTCGAATAGAAATAACTTTTCTTGGACTTTGCCATCCATCAATTAGAGGTTTCGGTCCTTTTGCTGAGGGTTGAATAACAGGAAGCGAAGGGGAAGAAGCAGTCCCATTTGAAACCAATGGAGCTTTGCCTTTATCCTGATTCACAAAAAACTGTCGATTACCTCTATTTTTATTCCCAATAGAGGCAGGAGCATCCTTAGTGGGGAACAGGCAAAGTGGCAGGAGGCATTTTATGCTAACTCATTGGACACTGCGAAGCCATGTGCATCAAAGAGCAGAGTATGCCTTTCATGCACAGGAGTCATTTTGGATATAGAGTCAATAAACACTTTTTCTCTACACTTGGTCCCAGACATAGTAGACAGAGTGTTAGGCAGCTTATTGACTCTGACGGCATTTTGCAGTCTCATCCGGATACCGTCATGCATTTAGCGACAGCTTTCTATGCCTCCCTTCTTTCCGCAGATCCTGACACACAGGCCAGAGATGTGGCTAGAGAGGAAATTTGGCAGAGTTTACCTGTGTTGGTCACACCAGAGATGATATGCTCACTTGATGCACGCTTTACCAACACAGAACTCAAGACTCTGTCCTCTCCCATTTGACCCCTTTTGGGATGTCGTGGCATTTTAGACCACCTCCATGGCTTTTTTGCCACATTGTTGAGGCTAGGGATAGAGTACTTTCTCTCCCACCTGTTGTATGATTCGTTTTGAATGGAATATATCACTCTTTCTTTTCAGTTCAGCTAGGATGCAGTAGATAGATGCAAGCCATACCAGTGGAGTGGATGGATACAGACCACTTGCCTATTTCGGAGTCCACCTGGTTGGGGGCTTTTACGAGGACATGTATCACTCTGCAAGTTATAGCCTTGCGGGATGCAGATGAGGATACCCTTGTCTTTCAGGTTCATGTAGGAGGCAAACTCCACAAATCTTCAGAGGACATTCTCTTGGAGACTCCTTTTCAGCCTGTCGGGATTGGAGGATAAATGGAGATGGGTAGAGACTCACAGTGGTATCTTGATCCAGACCCCATTCTCCTGGCTCTTGGATCTTGGAGGCTTTGGTTGTATGGAGGTTCCCCTATTAGATCCTTGCAGTGGGATCCAGGGGAATGGGAGTGGATAGATGCAGGGCACCGAGAGAAGAGCATCCCCTTCTTTCGTTCCACGGTCAGAAATTCCAAGAGATTCCAGCTCAGTTGTGAAGGTTGGAGGCCCTCTAGAGCTCGTCATCGGGATACTTTTCAGATTTTTACAAAGATGCATAAAAACTTTTGGAGGAGACTTTGGAAATCCCTCAGGAATAGGAAAATCACCTTATTCATCTGGCTTACTATTCATGGAGGGATTGCAGTGAACTTGTGGAGATCCAAGTTCAGGGCTGACCCTACATGTCCTCGATGCCACTCAGCGGTTGAGTCAGTGCAGCACTGCTGCCTTTGGGAGTGCACTCAGGCGAGGACAATTTGGAAGGGTGTTGCTAGGATACTTTGCATTTTTCATAGAGTACCCTTCTTCATGACCTGGGGACTAGTTGCTTGGTTGTCACTCACTGGTCCACAGGCTTTCTTCGAGGAACATGACACCGACACAGCTTTCTTTGTTCAACGACACCTTGTCGAGTCATGCTCCCTCCGGGATGTTCCGTTTACTCCATTCAGAGCTCCCCACGCTTTTGTAGACACATCTTGGGAGATTCTGGCGAGTATTACAGCATGGCATATTTGGAGAGCCAGATATACAGAGGCTTTGGAGGACTCCCAAGTTCACCCTTCTCAGACTATGGCTAGTATCTGGGCAGATATCTGGGCAGATACTATACACACTTTGATGGCCATTTGGGCGAACATATAGGGAACCTCCAGGACTGCTACTGCTAGGAGGGTTGCTTTTCTCAGAGTCTGGAAGGGTTCTCCTTTCTTCTCTGACTCTCCTTCAGGGATGAGGTGGCATTTTCAGCCGCCACCTGGTATTTTTGTTTGCTCATTCTGAGCTGTTTTTTCTCATGCTTGACATGATGTACTCCTGCACTTGAGCTTGCTCTGCAGTTTTTATTCATACTTAATGAAGTACTTTTCTTGAAAAAAAAAAAAAAGTTTACTAATTGGTTGGATGCTCTGCATAGTCATATGGGTTTGAATACTTCACAGTATGGTATTATTCTTGAGATAGCACTAAAGGTGGATTTTCCCTATGACAGCTTCTCTTCGTTGTGGCAATGTTTCTTTGCCTATGTCTTGGCCAAGTTACAGAAGGGATTCTTGATCATGTATCGAAGCACTATGTGGTAGCGTATCTATTCAGGTCTTGATGTCATTCATGGGGCTAGCAACATGCATGTGGGGGCTAGTGGGGCCTTGATACTTCACGGGGACTTGACTTTCTATGTGCAAATAAACCGTGGATACTGAAAAAAACTGTAAGATATGATGTGAGAAGGGGGTCCAATCCCTTGGTGTAGCTCCTACGCCCAAATGTTAGGCCAAGGCAAGGAATAGAGGGCTCAAAAAGTTGACCCCAAGTGAAGGCATAAGTGTGTCATTGGTAAGGGGGTTAGAGGCTTTAATGAGCCACGTGGTAGTCTTTTGTTTGCATGTGATTGTGAGTGTTGTCTTTTCTCTCTACCTTGGATTTCTCTCTCTAGCTTTGCACCTTGAGGCTGCTCATGTGACATACAGGATTCCTCCCACCCCCCATGATCACCCATAGGGATTAGATTGCATGCATTTTGAAGCTGTTGCACGTGTTTCGAGGCTGCACCATCATTGGCACATATCCTGAGGTCTGATACAGATTGTACGGCTTCCCTGCAAGCCATTTGAGGTTGTGTGGTTTTCTTGCACGCTTTCCAATAAACCGAAATTGCTGTACAGATCAGGCTGCATGCATTCCAAGGCTGTACGTATGGTACAAGCCCGCTGTACAGCTCGTTTTTGCTGGCTGTGATCATTTCAACACTGTGGCATGCGAACCAAGGCTGATTGTATGGCCCTTCGTCACGTATTTTGAGATATTGTTCCTTCTCTCTCTTGCATGCACCCGGAGGCAGACTGCTGGCCATATAGACTTCTCTCTCCTGCCCATGATCATCTTTCCCTCTGATACTAGCATATCTCTCTCTCTCTCCTAGCTGCCCATTTCTCTTGCTGCCTCTTGCTTTGAGGATGTGCTGCCTCTTGGAGATGTTCCAGCCTGGAATAAGACACCTAGGAGTTGTTTTGATGCCAATTAGAGCAGGTTTGAGCTCATTTGCTACTATCCCTTCAGTTGCTTGTGATTGAAGGTCTTCTGTGTGCTACAGGGGGCCTGGACAGAGGATAGGTGCGAGGCCAGCGCTTGCCCCTCTTGCATGTACAACGAGTACGGTCGTTTTTTTTGTGTGTGGAAAAAATAGACTTCTATTAAGTATTAAAGAGAACCATTAGAGCAAGCTCCATACGGGATACACCATGCAATGCATGAAAAGCTCAAGAGTCAAAAAGAAAGGATTGGGGCTGATGGTGCCATCTCAATCCGGTAGAAACCTCCGAGAAAAAGGGGGAACCCTTTCAAACACGAAGAAATACAGTCCTAGAAGAGGCTGCCCGTGAAGGGCCCTACATGCTAGCCCAAATGGCTATCAAAGTGTGAACCGTGTCAGTCCAAATACCCGTGAACACCTGTGAAGGGTGTATCTCGGTGCCATCCAAGGCCTCTGTACATCTGGCTCTCCAAATGTGCCAAGAGGAAATGCTAGCCAAAATCTCCCAAGAGGTGTCCACTGAAGCATGAGAAGCTTTGAAGGGAGTAAGTGGTACATCCTGAAGAGAGCAGGGTTCTATCACCTGTCGGCGGACCGCGAGTGCCCAAGAAGAAGGCTCACCCTCATAAAACACCTGGGGCCCAATAAGGGATAACCATGTGACCGAGCCCCAAGCCATGAAGAAAGGGGAAGTATGAAAAATGCTGAGTATCCGAGCAACCCCTTTCCAAATAGTCCTCGCCTGACTGCAGTCCCAAAGGCAATGTCACACTGACTCCTCTGCAGAATGACAGCGAGGGCAAGTGGGATCAGCCCCAAATCGTGATCTCCATAGGTTCACTGCAATCCCTCCATGAATAGAAAGCCAAAAGAAAAGAGTGATCTTTCTATTTCTGAGGGATTTCCAAAGCCTCCTCCAGAAATTCCTACGTAAATCTGCGGTGATGAAGAAGCTGTCCCAATGGGGGGCTCTGGAGGGAATCCACCCCTACTGTTCAGCTGAAATCTCCTGGCATTACCAACAGTGAAACGAAAGAAGGGAATCCCCCTCTCTCGGTGCCCATGGTCTATCCACTCCCACTCTCCTGGGTTCCACTGCAAGCACCTGATAGGTGCACCTCCATATACCACAATCCCTAGGATCCCAAGGCCAAGAGCAGAGGGTTGGGGTCTAAGTATCACTACAAGCCCGCTCCATGGACCACAAAACCAGCAATCGTGACAGGTTGAAAGACAACCTCTAGAGGAATATCATCCGTGGATCTAGAGAGTATACCTCCATCCCCAACGTCAAAGTCCAGTGCATCTTCTCCGAGACCTCGAAGAGCGATCACCTGTAGAGGAAGTGCTGTCCTCAAAAAAGCTCCCATCCAAGTGGTGGAAGTAATAGGCAACTCAACTGTCCATTCCATCGGGATAGCTGCATCTATCTGCTGAATCCTGCGTGCTACCCCTCTGAGGTGAGTCACGGACTGCAGTCTCTGATCCTCAGGTAGCCTGAGAAATGCCTTCCAAGTGTCTATTGTGTAGGCGGGGCCTCTCTCCCATCTAGACCACTGCATGTAATGAGAAGTGCCCAGTGGTCTGCCATGCTCATCAAGTATACTATCGTTCCAAATGACCGGCTGCCTATCAATCTCTTGGAGTGTAGAGGGCGGAACCTTTCGAAGAGTGTTCCTGAAGCTCTCCCAAGCTTTCAGGATGGTAGTCATGAGAGGAGAGGCAGGAGATCTTAGAGGGGCAGAAGTAAAAATCCACCGAGGGCTGTCCACCCAATCATCTCCCAAGGTTGGTGTGCAAGCCTGAATGCGTCCAAAAAAGAAATCCTTCCAAGGTTCCTGCCCAGGCATGAGTCCCCTCACCACCACCTTACAAAGCAATGCCCTACACTGCAAGTCCGGTTCACACTCGCTGCAACATCTGTTGTGCCATCAAGTCCACATCATAAAAAATTCCTGATTGGTCTAATGAGCTGAGTGATGCAATCCCTAGACCGACACCAGCAAGAACGCACAAACCAGGCGGTGGCCAAGAGAACCTGGTTCACTACCACAACTGTTGAGGCAAGGTCGAGTTTGGCTGAGCTCCAAAAAAGGAGCTTTTTCCTTATACTCTCTAGTACTGGAGCAAACTGTTGTGCCGACCTGGCATCCCAAGTATCTGACGGGAACACCCCTTTGTCAACACCCCAGTCTGGAGTGTCCTCCTCGCTGATCCAAAAGCCGAAGGATTTATGCTAGTTAATGTGTGCCCCTGCAGCTGAGCAAAAAATATCCAAGGCTGTCCGGAAAGGATCAAGTGACTGCAAAGAGGCCTCAATAAAAATAGCATTGTCATTAGCGAACTCACAGTCAAGAAGCTCTTGCTCCTGTCGCAAGGGCAATCTCAACCCAAAAAGCTCAGCCTGAGATCTAAGGAAGATACCCATAGCTTCTGCAACAAAAAGAAAGAGGAAGGGGGCTAAAGGGCATCCTTGACGAACTGATCTGGAAATCTAAAACTTGTCACCCCTGACCCCTCCAATCAAAACCTGGCTGTGGGCTGATCTGTAAAGGGAGGCCACCCCTCTAATCCATGCATCTGAAAATCCAAAACGTAGGAGAGTGCCCTCAAGAAAGCCCTGCCAGCCTCTGCCCGCTCTGCATAGCCCACTCTGTGGCTTCTCAAAAGGCAAATATGCTCCTGCCATGCACAAAGCCTGTCTGAGTATCATGGATGAGGTCTGGAAGAAGGGGCTGCAATCGGATGTTGATCGCCTTGGCAAGGATTTTGTATAGAGTGCCCAAAAGAGTGATGGGTCTCCAATGGGATACAAAATTCCTGTTGCCACCTTTCGGGATAAGGTGTATGAGTCCCTCGGTCAATGAGTTAGGCATCTCACCCGAGTCCCAAATGCCCTGCAAGGCTGAAGTAATATGATCACCTATCATATCCCAAAAGGCTGTTAAAAAAGGAGGAGTAAGACCATCGGAACCAGGGCATTTGCCCTTATGATGGGCAAAAAATAATGAGCAGTCCCATGTCCTCATGAAGGATATAAGTCTCCCACGAGCTGCCAAAGAGGTGCCTGTACACCGCTCCCACTGACTCGTGAGAGTGAAGATAATCTCCGCCCAAATGGAAGCGAGAGTGTCAGCCTCCGTGCATAAATGGCCCCCAAGGACAAAAGAACATCGCGAACACCATATCCGCCATAGGGTAATGCTGGAAATCACCTCCCAGGCTGACCTTGCAGCTGAAGTAGGCATGGAATCCTGAGCTGGTACCAAAAGTAAATCCTGTGGCTCCATGATGCTGGCCTCTGTGGGACCCCGTCTCTGATGACGCTGCATGAAGAAACCGTGGTCTCTTGGCTTTGACTCAAAGAGAGTAAAGGCTCCAGATCCTCTCCCCCAAAGGGCAGCGCCCCAAGTCATCAGAAAGGACTCAGATGTAACATATGAGAACAACCTGAAGATACCTGTCCATACCACTCTAGAGCTGGTGCAACTCCATAAACAATGCTTGCTAGATTCCTCTGCAAGCTGACAACGCATACACAAGGAGGGTCTACCCATTTGCTGAAGCCAAGTACCCACAGGTATGCCCCTATGTATAGTGAGCCAAAGAAGTAGGAGACTTTCCTCGCTCTACTGATGCCCCAAAAGTGAGTCTAGTAGCTCAGCAAGAGCTCTGCAGTAAGTCCCTGTGCGTGCCAATGCTGGGAGGCAGGTGGTAGGTGATGAGAGTCTCTCTGCTGAAGCCTGTAACCTGCCCTCGTCGAGTACTGGAAAAAGGGGAGAGGACGAATGCCTGCCACCGGAGCAGGCCATGCCCACTCACCTGGGTCCCAGTCAAGCTCCGCAAGAGGTCGACCCTGGAAGGATCTGTGGCCCATTCCTTACCCAGGCAACCAATGACCCTGACTCTCTGCCAAAGGAGCTCCTGTCGATCCAGGGGCTGAGTGGGATACAATCTGTGAGAGGAGTCCGTCTCATAATTAATAAACGGTGCCGGTCCTAAACGAACTCCAATGCATAGCCCAGCCTCACTAAAACAACCTGACCAAGTAGAGATGGGATGAACATAGGCTGGATCTGTTAGTATATCCCTCCACTCTTGAGGAATAGCTCTCATGATCAGTAATCGCATGGCAGCAATCTGTCCAAGTGGCCCGTGTCTATCTTTGATCACCTCCTCTGACATCTCCACACCTCCCCTGAACCAATCTCCGACTGTCACAACCCCCTGAGCATGCCATCTGGCCAAGGGAGTCCTAAGTTCTGTACCAGGGGAAGATCCCTGATACCGAACCAGGGGGTTATGGTAAGGTGGCTGTCGGGTAATTTCCTCTCTGGAGGAGGGAACTGCTTTGATGAGGTGCTGTCGAAAATGATCCCATATCTGAATAAGCCTTTTCACAAGTGGTGAGGAAGGCTGAGAATGCTGGCCCGTCAGGAAGATCCAATTGACTCTACCTGCCCACTGACCTGCTGCTCTAGGGGTGCACTGGTGAATCCCATGCAGTAGGAACTGCTTCCACGGCTGATCTCCTGGAGTCAAACCTCTAACAAGAAGTTTGACTAAAAGGGCTCTGCTCTGCATCTTCGGATCAAGAACCCCAAGTCCTCCCTGCGAGGAGGGTAAAGTGATAGTATCCCATGAAACTCTGGCCCTAGTGTCCTCAGAACCATCACCACCACTCCACAGAAAGTTCCGAAGCAATCTCCTCACCTGACGGATCGAGTCAGCATGAAAGCACCAACATGACGCAACGTACCACATAGTCGCTAGTAGAACCTGGTTGAGTACCAGCGCTCTTCCGGCCAAAGAAAGTCTAGCCATACTCCAGTAGGCTAGCTTTCTTCGGATACTCTCAAGGACTGGGGCAAACTGTTGCATCGGGGACACCTCATGCCAACCTAGAAGCCTAGATATCTCGTGGAGGTGCCTTTGGGTATCCATACAAAGCCTCTGTCTCCTCCCCATGCTGGGGTATCCTGTTGATCTCCAGTCCAGATGTCTTTTGATTTGTTCCAATTGACAAGTCCCCCTGAGGCTGTCAATTGAATCCGCATATGCATCTCCTCTGACTGTCAATGCCGTGTCATCAGCAAACTCAGTGTCCAGAAGCTCGTGCTCGTGCCGGATAGGTAGATGAAGGCCCAAAGTGCCATGACTGGAAGCCTGCATAAAGTATCCCATAGCCTCCGCTACGAAAAGAAAAAGATAAGGTGCAAGCGGGCATCCCTGTTGTACCGATCTGGATAGCTGAAAAGCCGGTCCTCTGCCTCCACAGACCACCATCCTGCTAGAAGAGTGAGAGTAAAGTGAGGAGACCCATGAAATCCATCTTTCATTGAAGCCTAGCCTGCTCATAGTGCCCTCCAAGAAACCCCAGTCCACCCTGTCATAAGCCTTCTCAAAATCGAGAAGAAGAACTGCAATCTCCTGCTGACTCTCCTTCGCCCAGTGAGTGGCCTCCCAAGATGTTATCCAAGATACTCCGATCTTGGACAAATCCTGTCTGAGTAGCTCTGATGATATCTGGCAGCATAGGGTTTAAGCGAAGAGCCAAGGTCTTCGCTAGGATCTTGTAGGCTGTCCCTAGAAGTGTAATGGGTCTCCAATTACGTAGGACTGTCTTGTCTCCCCCTTTCGGGATGAGACAAATCATACCTGTGCATAATGTCTCGCCCAAAATCCTGTATTAAGAGCCTCTGAAAAGGCAAAGAGTAGATGAGGCCCAATCGTATCCCAAAGAGCTCTAAAAAGAAGTGGCGACAAACCGTCCTTTCCTGGGCATCTGTCTCTGGGCAGCTCATGTAACGCATCCGTGATCTCCAGGAGTGATAGTGGGCTATCCAAAACATGACTCATCCTGTCTGAGACCCCATATGGGGGACATGACTCCAAATCTCCTCTTTGGCTCTGATCATCTCCTCGGTGACTGGATCGGCGGTGTAAAGAGTGGAATGGAAATTAGAAGTGATCTCAACAAGACGGTGAGGGTCCGTCTGAAGAGACCCGGCCTCATCCACAAGTCTATGAAGACTGTCCAAAGAGTATCTCTGACCCACTACCCTGAAGAACTCTCTAGAGCGTCTATCCCCCTTCTGGATCCAGATTGTCAGCTGGGAGTAAAACTTGAACTGGGCCCTCCTGCCCTGAAACTCCTCTAGTCTCTCCTGAGCCTCCGAAAGCTACCCTCTGATAAAAAGAGAATGAGGAAAACTCTGAATCAATCTCTGAAGTCTGGATACCTCCGCTCTTGCGTTCCGATCTCTGATTCTGAGCTTTTCCTTCTCCTCTTTTGCCCTCAACTGGCAGGCCATGTTGACTCTACCCTCTACCCACATCAACCAGCCCTGATCCACAGGAGTGTCCTCTGACAACCAAGCCTCTCTCAACATGTATATACTCTTCTAGTCAGGATGGTGTAAATTCTCCATGTGCAGGTGAGCTGGATCACCGCACCAATGTATCACTGAACCATTGTGTAAATGTAAATACTCCTGACTGCTCCATGTGCTAAGCTCACTCTCCATGTGCGCAGCTCTCAATGAGATCGCCTTGGACATAATACTCCTGGTTGACCTGTGGTTGACATGTGTCGACCTGTGGTTGACATGTGTCGATACATGGTTGCCTCGGATAGTACTCCTGGATGAACTTGTGTGATTAACTCCTCCTGTCATGTGGCTGACTTGTGTTAACACATGGTCAACATGTGGTCAACACATGTCGACACGTGGTCAACGCCTGTCGTCGTCGAGCGGTTTGTATCAAGATCTATACTTGTCTAGTGTCAAATCAATCAAGTATCAAGCCTACAAGCTCTTTGGTCTACATTCGAGTACTTTCATTTTGTTCATTGCTCTTGCTATTTCATTTCCATTTCATTATGTCTCTCTTTGAGTATCATTATCTCTCTCCCTAGCCTACTCTCTCTATCTCTCCCTCTCCACCATGCACCTTCCCTTGACTCCATTTCCTAACATCCCCCCATGGAGGAAAGGTGAGTGACTACTGGAATGGAACCAAGAACATGACAATAACGGTCATCGAACTGTGTAATGACGGTCTAGAACTAGACATGGCACCCATGCTAACTCAGAGGCAAGTGAGCATGGCTCAGAGACTAGTGAGCATGGGATAGACTCAGATGCTCACCTAGCATGGCTCAGAGGCTAGTGAGCATGGTATAGACTCAGATGCTCACCTAGCATGGTTGAGTGACTAACTCAGAGTTTTAGGAGACCAATGCACCAACATCTTGGAACTCACATGCCAGGCCTGATAAAGAGACCTATCAAATCCAATACATGGCTCCCACAGTACATCCCCCTCCTGGCTCCAGGGACTAATGAGGGACATGGAGGCACACATGGCAAATATAAAATCAATACATCATTTTAGGAGGACTATCCAAGGTTGAGAACCTTTATTGACATCTCAAACATTCATTTTAGAGGACTACTCAAGGTAGAGGACCTTTATTGACCCCAATCATAGAAAATAAAAATATGTTTCATTGATTTTATGCGTAGCAAGGGCAAAGAACTTAGGATAATAGCCTGGAGCTATCTTTGAATAGGAAATAAAAATGTCCTCTGATCTCGTAGTAGACAGGGCATCTAAAGATGACCGACTCAACTTCCTGTAGGTTGCACAAAGTGCATATACGCCTCTCCCTCGGTATACCTTCTGCATGACCAGAGTCTATGTGAAGAGACCCAAAACTGCCCAATTGAGATCCTCAATGAATGGAGCAAGTGAATCTGTGTATACCCTGGTGGGTCAATAAACCCTTCATTCGAGATTTGTAGGCAATGATCTCTATAGAAGCTGAGCTTCACTGAGAGCTCATTCGGTTCCAACCATGTGTGTAGCTGTAGAAGATCCTCACTATGATTTGGTTGACCTCACGATATTGGAGTGGGGAGAACAGTGCATCAATGCAGTACTGGAAGGGAGGAAGTCTATCCATATGTAACCATTGCTGCTCAAACCATCTCACTGTGTGCGCAGACCAGCATCTCTGGTCCTTGGCCTCTGATAATGCCATGGAGGAGTATAATGTTAGCCACGGTAATTTGCTGCATCCAGAGGTGTGATCTCTGTATGCTCTGACTCGATATAAGTAGGTAATGACCTGAAATGCTGCATTGAGCTGTAGTGGTGAGGATCCGAACTCAGCCTGTATGATCTAGTGAGGAACAGACGGCTCACTACGAACCATTTGTGATAACATAAGAACCTGTAGTTGTGCCACACGAGCCCGCTCAGTATCAAATAAGCCATCCCCCAATAAGGGTTGCTATACATCCCTGCCAATCGAACCAAGGAGTCAAAAAGTAGACACTTTGGTCCGAGGGTTCTGAGAGTGTGAATGGAAGCACTGCCTCTCCAATCTGGCTAACGAGGCATATCCTCTGCCCAGGTGAGCTTGCATCGTCAGTCTCATGGTGAAAATAGGTCCAGAAAAGATAACCCCTACGTAAGTATATGATGAAACAATCTTGACCGGTGACCCGTCAAAAGTAAACCGCTCCTGACGATGCAGTCTTTCAAACAGTTCCGATGGTGAATAAAGTGAATTTTGTCTCTATCAATCAAAATGAGGGGGGTAGGACCAGGTTGTGGGAGTAGAGGGGGAGGTAGTGGGGGATGTAGCGGGGGGGGGGGGGGGGGGAGGGGGGAAATGGAGTGGCGATGGCAGCGGGGGGAGAGCAGCAGGCAGGGAGGGAAGAGAGGCGGGAGAAGGAGGTGGGAGGCGGGGGAAGCTGCCAAAGAAGCAGGAAGAGGTGTGACCGGGAGCTGTGAATCTTTGCAAAACAGTGATTTTCACTTCTGTAAAATAAATTTTCTTCAGCAAAAGAATGCTGAAAAATGAATTTGTAGTATCCATCAGCTGCCTCAGTTGTGGGGCAGAAATTAGCTCTAAAGAACCATACAAAAGTGGATTTCCATTTTTGGATGCCAAACAATATGTAGGGTTTCTGACTTCTCTAGATCCCATGAATGGAAAGCCACAAAGAAATTCAAAAACTTGTAACCATGACCTAACACCTCATCAACTCTAACGAGGACCTTATCATTATGGCTTTTAGTTGTGAATATTCGGTTCTTAGCACAAAATGACTTGTAATGAAATTACAATCTAGAGAAGGTTAATGGATATGCGTTAGGATTTATGGTGCTAGCATAGAGGAAACAAAATGAATATTTACAGATATAATTTTGGTGGATGTCCTCTAGCATGTGAAGAGAAATACAATCAGATAGTTTCACAATCAATGTAATGTGTAAGTATTTTCTAGATTATTGTTCCATACTCTATATATCCTCAATAATCCAAGAAATATTCCTTTATCTTTGAATTCTTTTGAATGCAGTTGCAAGCAAAGGATCTTGAGGCAGATGTAGAGATAGAAAGGCTAAGAATAGAGGGCAGACAGTGTGCAAGCCAATTGAAGAAAACCAAGCAAGCAATTTTGGAAAAGGATCAGCTTCCTGGTAGCCTTTTTGCAGTAGATTTTGAGCAGCTCAAAATTGAAAATGAGTCCTTGAATGAAAAGGTCTTCTTCATCGTCTCAGACCCTCCTTTTCAATGTAAGCGTGAGTGTGTGCACACACACACACACACACACATTTGTTTTTGGGTGAAATCCATGGAAATTTGTATTACAAGAGGCAGTTCCCAAAGAGGGAACTTGCAATTATAGTATCTGAAGACTTCAATATAGGACAAAGTAAATAGTCGAATCTAGCTAGTGAACACACAGACAATCTAGAACACACTTTTTTGTTGTCCTTCCAAGTGTCATTGAGGCAATCTTTCTTTGATTGCTTGCGTGCTCGTCAGATAGATCATACTCTTTTCTTATCTTATAATGATATTTTCTGATCTTGTAATTGTCACCCCTTTGTTCGGGGACTGCATAAAACACACACATATTTTATTTAAAAATAGTAAAAACACTTGTAATTAATTCCAAAAATATGCGTATAGAGACAATCTCAAGATGAGGGGTCTCTCAACTAAATATTTACAAACAGACACATACATATAGCTTGTTGTAACCCCTTTGCATTCCAATGCTTTTGAAACGTTTGAAGGAATATTCAAACATTTCAGTATGAAAGATGTGTCAAGGGAACTTCAATTAGCATCACACATGAAAGGAAATATTAGAAATAATGGGAAAATATATCAAAGGTGTATTAAACTTGCCTGGTGTATCTCCATTTGGTGTATTTGCTATTGGCTGTATCTCCATTTGATGTATTGGTCATTTCCTTTTCTTATGTGCTATGCTCCCTTCCATCTTTGTTCACAACTACAACACCCGTTCATTGTGTGTTTCCCTCCCTTCATCTTCCTTTAGCTAGTACGATGGATCGTGTGTTATGTAGCTTGAGTTCAGCCTGGTCCATGTTGAGGGAGGGATCTTGTGAGAGTGTCTCACTTTCGTGCTTATAATTGACACTGCTGTCCACTCGATACTTGTTTGCGCTGTGCTTGCACCATCACAGGTACCACTGTCAATTGCACCACTATGCGATCGATTGCACTAACATTCGAGGCCTTGCTTCATTGTTGTTGCACCTGTATGCTGCAGTTTCTTCAACGACATCGGGTCAAAAGCAATGGGCTTCTCCAAGAATTAACTCGTCGCTCGTAAGAATAAAAGAACCTCTAAAAAGAACCCTATTATGTGAGGAAGACATTACTAGTTTTGCCTCAACATTGTTGTGACGCGCACTCCTTGCATCTACATTAGTGGCCTTAGGCCTCTGGTAACACCTCCAGCAGTGATCCCCTCCGACAAGATAGGGACACTTTTTCCCTTTATTAAAGTTTTTTACCCTTAATCTGAGCTAGATTACTTCTGCATCATTGATATGAGTGGTCTCAACCGTCAATCATATAAGCTGAAAGGGACAAAGGTATGGATAGCTGAAGAGCTCATGTGAGCTCAATTGAAGAACAAAGCCATTGAATTAGCCATTTTTACTTCCTCAGATTTCCCGGCCTCCCTCAGGTGTACCATTGACTCTTATCTTCCATTGGAGCTGCTTGGTCACCGAGATCCCCCCCTTCCCGGGATGCCTTCTTCGACAGCAAAGGTAGTTAGGTCGGACGGGGTTCCACGTGTAAGGGTCGTTGTCTCCGTCCCTAACATTACGGATGACCACATCATGCTCCAGCATCCAGATGGCTCTTTCTTTAGGCAGAGAGTCGAGAGACGGGATCGGTGTAGGATTTGCAGGACATCTGAGCATTTTGCCAGAGATTGCCCAAGGAAGAGAAAAAAGAAAAGGCCTAAAAGGTCCATGGGTGTAGCGCCTCATAGCACCACCTCGACTAGACCTACTTCATAATCTACTGCACGTCCTGCCACTTCTCGGATTGTTGGACCTTCCACTTCTTGCCCAGGATTGTCAACTTCTCGTCTTGGACCTTCTTCTACAGTGTGAACAGAGGACAATCAGCACGTCCTGTTCCATCATCCCCCGTTGGGTGCCAGTCAGAGTTGCAGCGCTAGTTCCACCTTAGGAGGCTTCTCACGGTGCCACGGACCCTCCCTTACAGGTAGGAGATATTCGCAGTTCTGGCAGACATGGCAAAGTTTGAATTAGAGGAGGAGTTTGAACACTCTACTATTGGGGAGTACCTTGTTCAGATCACCGTGGATAAAGCTTCCCCTTCTACTGGTGTGGGAGTGCTTTCCCTAATTGACCTCCCTCCTCTTGATAGAAGGAATATTTTCTAGGAGAGGGATATCTCCGCTACCAGGTTGGGTAGGGTTTTTCATCCGGCCTCTTCCTCTCGCCGATGAGGATTGTCAGTTCGAACGTTGAGGGCCTCGGAGGTGTACCTCACCTCGCCGTAGGCATTTGATTCGTAATTAACTTCATCCAAGTGTTATTGGGGGCCCCATTGATATTCTCATGATTCAGGAACACAAACTCGATGTTAGGGATTGTTCCCAGTCGGGTAAGCTTCTTTCAAGGCATACTTTTTGGTCACCCACCTTGGGCAACAGGGGATGTACTTGCATTTCTATTTCTTCTTCGATGCTTCCCTTGGTGATTGGACATGGGATCATAGTTTCCTCTAGAGCTGAGTGGATCATTCTTTTGATTAATGGGCGTAAGGTTGGTTTCTTAAACCTATATGCCCCCAATTCAAGAGGGGTGCGTGTCCTTCTATGGAAGGAGCTGCTTTCTTGGTCATGCATTGTAGAGTCTTGGATCATTGGGGGTGATTTCAACATGGTTAAAATGTCCACAGACAAAAGAGGAGGTAGGGAAGGTGGTATTCATTCCCTAGAGAGAGCAGCCTGGGATGCCTTCCTTTTTTAGTACTGTGGCAGAGATGCTTGGCATGATGATGCTTTCCACACTCAGCCGCAATCACTCTTGTTTTCTTGGTCAAATAGGAGGTTGCAGATGCCTATCCATGCACGGATTGACAGATTTTATTTGGATGACTGGGCTCTGGACAGAGGTGGGACAGTATGCATAACACCTGGGGTGTCCACTTCAGATCATTTTCCAGTTGGTCTGTTTATTTCAAATCCTCATGTGAGGAGTCGCTCTGCCATTATCAGATTCCAGATGCCTTCTACGCAGAGGAGGGCCTCACAGAGGTAGTGTTGCGGACTTGGGTATCTCACATGCACGATGGGCAGCTTTCCCCATCAGATATAGCAGCAGTCCTGTTATATATTAGCAACTTTAGTCACTCGGTTGCTCGAATCAAGAGAGGTGAGATCCTCAGGCAAGAGATAGGTATCCGCCAGCAGTTGGCTGCTCTTCAGAGGGAAGAGCAGAACGGGCCTATAGATGCTTGGGTTCAGGAGCGCCTTGCTGTAGCAAGGGCTCAGCAGCAATCATTATTAGATCAGAGAGCAGAGTATGCCTTTCATACGAGAGAGTCATTTTGGATTCAGACGGGAGGTAGGGTCAACAAGCAAATCTTCTCTACTCTTGGTCCCAGATGTAGGCCATCTTCTGGTGGTTCTAGTGATGCCCTATAGGCCATGGTATGTGCCTTAAAGGCATAAGTGTAGGCACTTATAGTGTTAGTGCCTTCTAGGCCACATAGGACACTTAGTCCTATGTGACACCTAGGACACTTAGTCCTAGGTCTAAGTACAAGTACTTTGTACTTGTGTGTTTTCAAGTTATCTAAGTTTTGACGTGACTGCTCTATCGACTCGTCTTGTACCTGCACTCTCTCTCTCTCTTCGTTTCGTACCTTCAGTGGTATCAGAGCAGGTATTGCTCTAGTCTTCCAGCTCTCCTCAGGCCCCGAGTCCTCCATTGCTCATTGGGAGTTTTCTGCCTTGCTGGTCGACACATTCCTAGCCTGTTCGAGGCTCTTCAGCTGCTTTCCAAGATCCAGGCGTCCAGCTTCCCAAACCAAAGGTGTAATTGCATTCCCTTCCGTACAGTCGTACGAAAGGTCTGGTATCTATGTCCGTACTACACATCGCTGTACCTGCGCGTTGCTTTGTCGTACTGCACGTCCGTGCACCTCTGTACCTGCATCACAGTACCTTCAGTGGTATCGCCGTACCTGCGCGTCGCTTTGCCGTACTGCACGTCCGTGCACATTCGTACCTGCATCGCAGTACCTTCAGTAGATTTGCTGTACAAGGTACCTACACCCGTACAGTTGTACCTGCGTAGGAACTCCGTACAAGGTACTTTCACCGTATAGTTGTACCTGCGTAGGAACTCCGTACAAGGTACTTGCACCGTACATGTTCAATACACTGTACATGTTTTCGTACGATCTTCCGTACATGTATACCTACAGATCAGTCGTCAGCAGCTTGTACCAGCTTCCCATACACATGTACATGTAGAACAGCTGATTGTACAGCTTGTACTTGATCTGGGTATTCCGTACAGTTTCACTACAGGTTCCGTACCTGTTTTGGCATTGGCTTGAATCAGGTTCTTGGTCTCACTGCAGTCATCTACAAACATTTGCAGTTTTGGGGCTTTTGCAGGACATTGGCAAATTTGGGGCTTTCATTTCTTTACACCTCCTTTGATTGCAATTTCTTGCATGAATATTGGAGTTTTGGGATTTGTTCTGCAATTTCTTGTTTAGATTGCAGTACATTGGGTCAGATTGCAGGACATTAAGTTACATTTGCAGGACATTGAGTCAGATTTGCATACATTGGGTCACATTTGCAAAAATTTCAGCAAAATTTGGGGCTTTTCTGAATTTGCCCTCTTTTTGGTCTATTTGCCCTCAATAAATTTGGGGCTTTTGCCAAATTTGCTGTTTTTGCAGTGAACATTGCCTGTAACAGTCACATTTTGGTCAGATCTGCATTTGCCCTTTGATTTGGGTCAGAAATTTGCAGATATTTGCTGTCATTTTTAGGACAGCCAGCTTTTTGCAGTGATAGCCTTGAGGCTTTTGGGTTTTCAGGTCTTTTTTAGGGTATCACAGTTGCTATGGCTGGGAACAATCAAGATTTATTTGGAGTTCTTCGTGAAGATGATAAGTTGGATGGCACCAGCTATCTGATGTGGTCTAATCTCATGAAACATATTCTTGTTGCAAAGCATTTGTGGAATATTGTTTCTGGGGCTGATCTGAGGCCAGCCAATGCTACAGTGGTTGTTTCTACTGCTGGTTCATCTGCAGGGGGTACTCCTCCTGATGCCTCTTCCTCTAGCACTCCTGCTGTTGCTCTTCCAACTCAAGAACAATCAAGATGGGATGCAAAAGATGCAAATGCACATTCATGCATTGCTTTATCATGCAAGAGAATCATTATTCCACACATCCGGTCTTGCAGGACAGCAAAGGATGCTTGGGATAAATTGGTTTCTCTGTATCAGATTCGCAATGAAGCTCATGTTGCATATTTGAGAAGGCAATTACAGGAAGTGAATATGAATGAAGGTGAGTCAATGGATGCCTATTTGACAAAGGTCAAGGACCTCATGGAACAGCTTGCCAACATTGATGAGGTGGTGCCAAATTCACAGCTTGTCAATACCACATTGAATGGACTGCCAGATACATATCAAGGGTTTGCTACAACCCTTCAATTAGTTTTTATGGGTAATCTAGACCACTATTCTTTTGACCAGCTAGTTACTTTGCTTTTGCAGGAAGAGCAAAGTAGAGCTAACAGACAAGCCATTATTCCTGATCATGCATTTGCTTCACAGCAGACAGGAAGAGGCAAGGCTTCCAAGCCTATGGGCAAGCCAAAATCTGCGCATAGCAGCTGCAATTCCTCTACGCATAGCAGCTGCAATTCCTCCCATGCATCTAAAAATACAGCAGATAAGGGAAAGAAGAAAAGATGCAACTATTGTCCCAAGCCTGGACATGACATTTCAGAATGCAGGAAGTGCATTGCTTCGGAGAAAAAGAAAGCAGGATTGACAGTTAATGCTTCACATGCCATTGAATCCCATGAGCCAGCAGATGCTTCACATGCACATGCTCTTCAGGATGATTGGGCATGGGCTGTCCATTGCTCATTTGATCCCTCCAAAGCTGATGCACTCTTTACTGCTAATGATGCTTAGTCCTGGTACTTTGATAGTGATGCTTCCAAGCATGTCACATCTTGCAGACAGTTGTTTCATTCTCTAGCTGATGCACCTCGAGGGGGGACTGTTACATGTGCCAATAATGCTTCATATGCTGTAAAAGGAGTTGGAGATGTGCAGCTCACATCCATTTCCAGCCATCTTGTCACTCTGACAAATGTTCTTTTTGTCCCTGGCATTGAAGTCAACTTGATTTCAATTTCATCAATTGCTACTTCAGGTTTCAGAGTAATTTTTGATGGCTACAGATGCCTAGTATATGATCTTCGTGATGACAATGCCATAGTTCTCACTGGCACTTTGCAAAAAGGGCTTTATCACCTTGATCATCATTCAGCTGCATTTTCTATTGAAGCATTGGCTATTTCAGATTCACAGCTTGCTGAAACTCATCTTTGGCATGAGAGAATGGGCCATCTCAATTTTAGAGCTCTTGCAAAGCTACATTCACAGCAGATGGCAAATGATGTACCTCAGACTCACACAAAGGAAATTGCAGCTAGTACACAGTGATGTTTGTGGCCCAATGAGGACAAATGCCATTGGGGGGTATAAGTATTTCATGACTCTCATTGATGATTTCACAAGATATTGCTGGGTATATCCTTTGAAGGCCAAATCTGAAGTTTTCTTATGCTTTCAGAGATGGCTGAATATGGTTGAGAATGAATCAGGATGCAATCTTGTCACCCTCAACACAGATAGGGGGGGGGGAGTATATGTCAAAGGAGTTTGATGCATTTCTATCCTCACGGGGCATTATTCACTCATGCACTACTCCTTACACTCCTCAGTAGAACCTTGTTTCTGAAAGGAAAAACAGGTCCACAATGGAGATGGCCAGATGCATGCATTTTTAAGGCCAAGTCTTTGCCCAATAAATTTTGGCTTGATGCAGTAATGTGTGCCAGCTATGTGCTGAATAGATCACCTACACGGGCATTACAGACTATTACACCTTATGAAGCATGGAAAGGCAGGAAGCCTTCACTTTCACACATGAAAGTTTTTGGGTCTCTTGCATATGTTCATGTACCATCTCAGCTGAGACATAAGCTTGATGACAAGGCAATCAAATGCATATTCATTGGTTTCAGCCAGGAGAGCAGAGGGTATCGGTTATATCAACCAAATACTAGGAAGATTATTGTCAGTAGAGATGTGATCTTTGCTGAACATTCAGCTTCTCCTCTTGTGGACTGCAAAGCAAAGCCAGATGTTGACATGTTTGATGCCTTTGAATCTTGGTTAGCTCTGCCATCATCAGAGGAGGATTTTGAGCAGCAACATGAGCCTCCTGTAGGCCCTCCACTAAGCAATAATCAGCCACAACCGCATGCTGATTTGCAGGTTTCTCTTCCGGCACAAAATGATCCCACTATCCTCCACTATTATCTACAATGACAGCCAGAGTGCTTTGGCCATTGCGCGTAACCCAGTGTTTGATGCGTGTACCAAGCATATTGAAGTTCACTATCATTATGTTCGGGAGCGGTTGTCAGCAGGAGACAGAGAGTTGTCCTATCTTCCCACAGAGGACAACATCGCAAATATGTTTACAAAGGCACTTCCTCGTCCCAAGTTCGAAGTCTTCCGACAGGCTTTACATTTGGTTCCCTTTGTTACATGATCTGACACTCCTTGTACATTCATAGGTGGCTATATCCTTTTGGATGAACATGTGCCACCATGACCAGAAACTACCAGGTATTCTGAGACGTTTCCAGAGTACTTCAGCCCATCCCATGGAGGGGGGTTTGTAGGCCATCTTCTATGGTTCTAGTGATGCCCTATAGGCCATGGTATGTGCCTTGTAGGCATAAGTGTAGGCACTTATAGTGTTAGTGACTTCTAGGCCACATAGGACACTTAGTCCTATGTGACACCTAGGACACTTAGTCCTAGGTCTAGGTACAAGTACTTTGTACTTGTGTGTTTTCAAGTTATCTAACTTTTGACATGACTGCTCTATCGACTTGTCTTGTACCTGCACTCTCTCTCTCTCTTCGTTTCGTACCTTCACCAGACATAGTAAGGAGAGCGTTTCACAACTTGTTGACTCAAACAGAGTTTTCAGACAAATCGAGATACCGTTTTGCAGGTAGCCACAAATTTTTATGCCTCCCTTCATACAGGAGATCCTGACACTCAGGCTAGAGATGATGCTCGAGTTGTTATTTGGCAGCACTTACCTATGTTGGTGACCGGAGATATGATAGTCTCACTTGATGCACCATTCACCAACATAGAGTTCAGGACTGGTCTCTCTGCCCCTCACAAGGGCAAGTGCCTTGGTTCAAATGGGCTTATATCCTCTTTCTTAATTTCATTTTGGGATCATATTGAGGATCACATTACCTCATCCCTGTAGGGCGTTAGGGACTCGGGCGAGATGCTAAACTCACTTACTAAGGGCCTCATTCATCTTATCCCAAAAGGGGGTTGCAGGAATTTAGTGTCTCAGTGGAGACCAATCACGCTGTTTGGTATTTTGTACAAAATTTTAGCAAAAGCAATCAGCCTACGTCTGCAACTTTCTTCCAGATCTTATACATGATACGTAGATGGGATTTGTGCATGGCAAGAGCATCTTCGATAACATCTTTTCATTTTGGGAGTCTTCTGACTGGGCCATGCATAATGGCCATAGGCTTGCCATTCTACTCCTAAACTTTGTGAAAGCTTATGAGAGAGTAGACTGGGGATTTCTAGAGGATACCCTCGCTCGCTTTGGATTCACAGAGGCATGGATCGGAGGGGTGCCATCTCTCTTCAGATCAGCCCATAGCCAGGTTCTCATTGGTGGAGTAGGGGAGACATGTATCAAATTACTAGATCGGCGGTCCGTCAGGGATGCTCTTTAGCCCCCCTTTTGTTTTTATTTGTGGCCGAAGCTATGAGCTATTACCTTAGAGCTCAAGCTAATATTATAGGTCCGAGTCTTCAGTTGAGGCAAGAGCATCAACTAATGGATAGTAAGTGGCAAATGATATGGCTGTTTTTTTGGATGCGACATCACATACAATCACCTCGTTCAAGACAGACAGCCTTGGATTTGTTTTGCACTGTAGCAGGAGCTCATATTAATTGGAACAAATTGAATGGCTTTTGGATTAGTGATGAGGACACTTCAGATTGGGGGATTGACATAGGATTCACTTGGATTTAGAGGGGTGTTTCCATTAGGTACCTAGGATGCCAGGTTGGGGTGGGCATCTCTCCACCACAGCAGTTTGCTCCCATGTTGGAGAGCATAATATAGATTATTGATACGAACTTGCAGTGTATGGCCTTGCTGTATGGCCTTGCTCTGCAAGTTTATAGTGAGAGGATTGATGCTTGGACAGGAGCCTTGGAAAAAAAATTCCTTACACAGCATTTAGTTTTGTACACCTTGTCACGAGGAGATTGGATGGACAGCTCGAGATGGATTTTTACTTCAGCCCATCTTAGATCTTTCTCTTCCCCTCTCATGGCTTCTATTTTGAAAGCTTGGGGCAGCTTCAGAGACACTCTTCGGAGAGTTATACCCTCCTCTTGTGAAGAAATAGATAGGCAGTCAGTCATGTGGAATGAATCTATATTGGATGACCATGGTAGATCATTGGGAGTGTCACATTAAATGCAGTGGTCTAGATAGGAGAGGGGACCCACATCCACTGTAGAGATGCAGCAGATAGAGACAGCCATACCAGTAGAGTGGATAGATACAGATGACATGCCAATCACAGAGTGCACTTGGTTTGGAGCTTCAGAGACACTCTTCGGAGAGTTATAACCTCCTCTTGTGAAGAAATAGGCAGGCAGTCAATCATGTGGAATGAATCTATATTCGATGAGCATGGCAGATCATTGGGAGTGTCACATTATATGCAGTGGTCTAGATAGGAGAGGGGACGTGCGTCCACTGTAGAGATGCAACAGATAGAGACAGCCATACCAGCAGAGTGGATAGATACAGATGACATGCCAATCACAGAGTTCATTTGGTTTGGAGCTTTCACGGGGACGGGTGTTCCTTTACAGGTTATTGCCTTGTGGGATGCACATGAGGAGACCCTTGCCTTTGATGTTCAGTCAGGAGGTAGACTTCTCAGATCTTCATGATATTCTTTTGGAGGTTTCCTTCTAGCCTCTTAGGATTGCACGTTACATGGAGTTGGGCACGGACTCACAGTGGTATCTTGATCCTGACCCTGTTCTCCTGGCACTTGGGTCTTGGAGACTCTAATTATATGGTGGTTCTCCCATCAGGTTCTTGTAGTGGGACCCAAGGGAGTGGGAATGGATTGATGAAGAGCACCAAGAGAAGAGCATCCCCTTCTTTCGTTACACAGTCAGAAATGCAAGGAGATTTCAGCTTAGCAGTAGAGGTTGGAGGTCCTCCAGAGCTCCTCATTGGGATAGTTTTCATATTTCTGCGGAGGTGCAGAAAAACTTTTGGATGAGGCTCTAGAAATCCCTTAGAAATACAAAGGTCACTCTCTTCTTTTGGCTTTCTATCCATGGAGGGATTGCAGTGAACTTGTGGAGATCTAGGTTTGGGGCTGACCCTACTTGTCCTCGAGTCTATGGCCAGTCTATGGACTAATACTACAGACACACTAATGGCCAACTGGGGGAGCATGCAGGGATCCTCCAGAGCAACTACAGCTAAGAGATAGATGCTTTTTAGAGTTTGGAGAGGATCTCTGTTCTACTTTGAGTCTTCTTCAGGGTTGAGGTGGCCTTTTCAGCCTCCACCGCCGATTTTTGTCAGCTCCTTTTGAGATGTTTTTCTCTCATGCATGACATGATGTACTCCCACATTTGAGCTTGCTCTTGCGGCTTTCAAGTTGATGTATTAGATGGTTTTATGCTGTCCCATAGACCTTTTGGTCTCCTGTGGACATTAATTGACTTTCTTTCTTTCATTCGCTCTCCTCTGGGCTGACTACCAGGTGTATCCTATCCCTGTGAGCAGCCACCTTTCTCTGGGCTTTCATGTGTCTCATTGTAGAAAATCGTGTCTTTGTCAGTGTAGGTCTCTGAGAAACCCCGTTGGTGAGATCAGAGGGTACCATTACAATTTCACACTGCCATACTCAGCCCATCATGTGCTCTCATCTCATGAGTCATACACCATCATGTGCTCTCCGCTTCCCCTTCTTGTGAAGAAACAGCCTTCTCAAGAATGCAAATGTGTGCAATGCATGCAGAATTTGAATGCCGATTGGCCCTCCAATGGGGAAGAGCGCCCTCGTGAGAGTACTTGTTTCTAATTCAACCTACATGCAAGGTGTGTGAGAAATAGCGGATGAATGCAAGGTGAATGGAGAATGCTACGTGAGATTCACAATGAAAGGGTGATACCCTTTCATTAATGTCCCTTGAGATCACTCAAGTTCCATCTTCCCATTTACACCTACCCTTAGCCTATGACCCATGCATCTACCATTCAATGCACCTTAATGCACCCTTCCCTTCCTATTGCCCCTAGGACCTAGACACGTGTGTGCACATTTTTATTAATAAAATAAGTATCGCATGACGAAATTCGATGCCGTCTGAAGCAGTGGCTCTAGCTCGAATAGTCCTATCTACTCAAATGATCCACCGCCATAACAAATCGGTCGGTGTCCATCATAAATACATTTACGTGTTACACCATTGGCATATAATATATAATAATGTTTTCAATGTCTACTAATCAAGGATTAGTGATTTCTCTTGTCATGACACTCCCTCCTGCTTGAATGGACAGAAGTCCTCTTTTGGATCCTCTCTTGTCTCTTTTTCTTGCGTACGCTTCTCTTTTACTTCATAACACTGCCTCCTGCATGACACTCCCTCCTGCATTTGCATCTCCTCTTCATAATCTGCAAATATTCTTCTCTTGGCAGTACACGATCTCTTTTGAATCAAAACTTAAATCCCATTTTCAAGTTCTGATTCCTCTTGATGCTGAATATTCAAAATGCAGAAGTACCACTGCAGTGCCTCTTCAGTATCTCTTCATGCTCAGAATCCTCTTTTGAATACTTAGCTGCTGAAATCTCTTTACAGTAACCTGCTCAATAAGCTGAAACACATTCTCAACAAACTGGTCAGTATTAAAACGATTCTCTCACCCAAATGTGTTATTGAACTAGATAGACTTTGGCTATAGATGATTTTGCGATGGAGAACTACTTAGTCTATAGAAACTATAGACCTTCAATCTCTTTTTCCAACTCTTCTATTTCAGCCCTATTCATTCTATCAGACGCTCTACACGGATTTTTCTCCGTCTATACTCTACAATGAATATGCCTACTCTCTATTCAGTTCACACATCCATACACCAGTGTTGGCTGAATGGATAGCATTTACTCTTGGTTCTATGTTCACCGTAGAGTCTTGGGATGAGGAGGTAGAACCCTCCTGCTTGGATGCTTTGCCTTTTCCTTTTACAGAATTGGTTTTGGCAATTTTGGCTAATAGAGTAGGACATTTATGCCATGGATGCCCTAGCTTATGTTTCTTACATCTGAAACATTTACCCTCCTTAATTAGCCTTTTCTTCTCATCATCAGTCATGGAAGGAAATGGTATCCATCCAGGACGTGATTGGCTGTTAACATTTTATACAATGGCTTTCTCATTTCCTTTGTTGAAGGGTTTACGAGGATTCAATTTCCTCTCAGCAATCTCAGCCAATTTAGTGAGGTCTTTCAAGGTGGTTGGGTTGAACATTTCAAGCTCATACCTCACTTTCGGGGTTAGGGCTGCTAAATACTTCTTCCTTTTATCATCCTCACTCTTCTCAAGTAACTCTAAAGAGAGTTTCCAGAACCTACGTGTAAATTCAGCGTTACTCTTGTTATCGAATTGCCTGAACCTTTCCCAGCGGAAGGTCAATTCTTCTTCATGCCTCGGAGGCATGAAAGTGGCCTTAAGTTGCTCTATAAATTTGGATCATTGAAGAATAGGCTCTTTTCCTGTTTGTGATAAGGACAACCACATCAAAGCATCCTTCTGTAGATGCAGTGTGGCAAGAGCAAGCTTCGCGTGGTCGGTCTTATCTTGATGGGAAAAATATAGCTCAAAATGGCGAATCCAATTGAGGATTTTATCCGCCTCTCTTGCTCCATCATACTTTGGGAACTCTTTTCTCTCTCGGGGTTGGAATTTAGCTCTCTTTGAGGGGGTACTTAAATCGTCATCCCCAAAATTGAGCACTCTCTTAGTCCCTAATTTTGTCATAATGGATTGTTCAATCATATGGCTAACCTGAGAAACCAGCTTATCAACGGGAGACTCCTCTCTCCCTCTTGCACTTGGATTATAATCCATGTGTATGGGATTTTGAGTTAAAGGCGTAAACTCAGCGCCTTGCTCTTGGATGGACTCATTTCTCCCTTCATTTCTGAAGGAAAACTCCCTATCAAGGGATTCTTGAAGGAGAGATGAAGGTAATTCTATACGTGGGTTATCATACTCAATATGTGTGTAACTCTCATCTACATTATCCTCTTCAGGAGTAGGTGATGGTGTTCTCTCCCTATGTCCTTCTGGTAGTGGAGGAAAAAGGACAAGTTCATTATTAAATATCCCTCCTCCTTCCATTCTTTCCTTTTAGTAATACAAGAGAAAATGGCTTGCTGTAATTTCAGAAAAGGGGTTTATTTTACAGAAAAAGTCAAGTGCTAAAGAGTTGGTGGTACTTATCCGACTCCCGCTTCGCTTGTGTCGAAAAACTACTTCATTTGACCTCTTCTTCCTTCTCTTTTAGCCTTTCTTCCTTGTTTTTATGCTGTAAACTGGTATACTCCGTTTGGACTACTTGTTTTGACCGGAATGGTGCTCTAGATACTGCTATAGGGGGTACTTGATGGGTGGATCACCCCCTTAAAATCTTGTTCCAATCCCACTTTGGCAGGGGGGGGTCTCTTTTCCTCACGGTTTAAGGGTCTATTCGCACAGAGGGGGGGGGGGGTCACCCCGTTCCCCGTCCAAAGACCAAAAAACTCATACAACACCCTTACCTCTGAGAATCCAAAATCCAGAGGTTGCGTTCCACAAAGCTTGGCTTCTGCTCCACCGATAAATACGGAATGCCAACTTCGGCCGTGCCTGCTCCCCCGTGCGCTTCTGTTCAATATTCAACGCGTTGCGTCACCTTCACATCGTGGTGTCCCTTCCATGCGTCGCCTTCTGGGCGTGACACCTCTTTCACCCATTGCTTGTCTTTTCGCTCTCACACGGACCTGCTTGCACGTGTCTTGCCAGCACGGGCCCTTCTTCTACGCTGCGCTCCCAGCCCGCGACTTTGTTTCGCATGCTTTCGCCTTCTGTCTCGCTGCACTCTTCCTCTTCTCCTGCTGTCCTTTTCATGGATTGTCGCTGCGTTGATACCAAATGTGAAGAAACAGCCTTCTCAAGAATGCAAATGTTTTCAATGCATGCAGAATTTGAATGCCAATTGGCCCTCCAATGGGGAAGAGCGCCCTCGTGAGAGTACTTGTTTCTATTTTGACCTACATGCAAGGTGTGTGAGAAATAGCGGTTGAATGCAAGGTGAATGAAGAATGCTACGTGAGATTCACAATGAAAGGGTGATACCCTTTCATTAATGTCCCTTGAGATCACTCAAGTTCCATCTTCCCATTTACACCTACCCTTAGCCTATGACCCATGCATCTACCATTCAATGCACCTTAATGCACCCTTCCCTTCCTATTGCCCCTAGGACCTAGACACGTGTGTGCACATTTTTATTAATAAAATAAGTATCACATGACCAAATTCGATGCCCTCTGAAGCAATGGCTCCAGCTCCGACTAGTCCTATCTACTCAAATGATCCATCGCCATAACAAATCGGTCGGTGTCCATCATAAATACATATACATGTTACACCATTGGCGTATAATATATTATAATGTTTTCAATGTCTACTAATCACGGATTAGTGATTTCTCTTGTCATGACACTTCTTCCTGCTCTTTGCCGTCTTTGTCAGTTGTGCCCATTTCCCTTTCTGTCTTACTCTGCCATTAACTGCAGCATCCCCTCCCTCCTATGCTCTTGTGTAAGAGTGTGAGGTCTGCATCTAGTAAAATTCTGGTACCCTTCAGTGCTGCCCTCATGCTTTATGTAGTCACACTTCCATGGACCTTATTAGTGCATTTGCCTTACCACCCTCTAGGCTGCTTCACATGTATTGTTGACTCCCATCTTGGCAAATATAGCTTGAACATTTGCCATGGGGTGTCACCTACTGTTAGGCCTCTAACCAGCACATTTTAATGCCTTGCTGCTCCGGCTCTTCTCTTCCTTCAATGTTTGAGATAGGAGCTTCTTTTTGGATGCTACTATTCCTTTCTTAACCTTCTTTCCATGCCAAGTATATCTGCTTTCCCTTTTGTGGTTTGACCTTCATAAACATTTTTCCTCATATGTTTGGAGTATCGTGCAAGCGATTTCAAACCCGGTCCATAAACAGGACAAGCATGGTACCCACTTGTAACAAGTCCTGCACACGTGCATGAATGTATTAGTATAAGACATGCATGCGAAAGAGAGTCATAAAAGCATAATCCTATATTATACATGTAAAGACACAACTACGTACCTGTGCACTCTCCATATCTTGGGTAGTCATGCATGGTCCACATCAAGATACCCCTAACCAAAATATCATTGGTATGTCTAGGAGCTCTGGAAATATCAAAGACTCTCTCCATAAGATCTGTAACTCCTCTCCATAAGATCTGTAACTCCTCTATCAAAGGTGCCATATACCCGCACTCCTCTCGATAAGATCTGTAACTCCTCTATCAAAGGTGCCATGTACACATCCATATTTTTGGCCTTGTACTTCCCTAGCACAAGCAGTGCAAGCATGAGGTGTCCCTTCTTTATTGTTAGCCATGGTGGGATATTGTAATTTATCAAGACTATGGGCCATGTCGACCAAGATGTCGAGTGTAACCTGAAAGGATTCACACCGTCCATGGCGAGTGCAAGATGTAAGTTGCGTGGCTCCCTCGCAAAGTCCGGCCACTAATTGTCACAATCTGCAAGAATCCTCAATGTGTCATCAGTGGACCGATGAGATGCATGCCATGTCATCAACTCTGCTATGGATTTGCATTGGAACATGTGCTCTATTCTTGCAATGATGGAAAAGTGTCTCAAGACCTTTACCATTATCTGATCACCCTGTAAGTCATCTCTATATCGTTGTTCCCCACACTTGGGACAACTAGCCAAATCTCCATGCTCACAACGAAAGAGAATACAGTCATTATGGCAAGCATGGATGGTATCATAATCCATACCCACTGTTGTTAGCATCTTCTTTGCTTCATCTCTTGATGTGGGCATGGTATTTGGTGCAAGCAACATCTTTTGGAGCAACTTATCACAATTCAAACATACATAGGCTTCGAATAATGATGATTCGGTACACTAATCCTACAGATTAGAATCCCTATAAGATATTGAGCAAGCTTAGAATCTTACAACCTGACATTGAGCAAACATTTAGAGACTCTTGCATTCTTTGAATTAGAGCGTGTATGTTTTCCTTGCATGTTTAGTTGCAAGTCTTTCATTTCTTTCTTGAGCTTCTCATTCTTAGATTTCAGCATCAACAATCTTACATCTTCCTTCCAATGCCCCCTTGGTGTCTTCGAGTTGTTGTATTTCAATAGACATGGCCTGCATTTTATCTTTGATGTAGATCCTTTATGCTTTCCATGCTGTTTTGTCCTTTCTCCATTCATCTCCTCTTTCCTCCATTCTTCTTTCATCTTTCCAAAGCTGCCTCTTTGCTTCAAACAGTACTTTGTCTATGTGTGATTTTTTAGCTAATAGGGTCACATTTTGTAGCTTCCAGATTTTATACCTTTTCAATCAAAATCAAGCAAATTTTTTTAAGGTAGGTGATGACATCAAAGCTAGCCTTAGGTGGCGTCCCTGCCATATATTCTGTGATAGCACTTTTCAGAGCTTTCTTCCCCCATGTATCCTCTACACATTCTCGTGTAGGCATGGTGCAAAACAAATCAATTGAAGGTCCCCTTTTTTTAGAACAGATCACTTGGACCTTGGCCTAGTTCTTGGATGTGCCTTGGACTTGCTCAAGTGTATTGTATTGTATTGTACTTGCTGTTCTTACCTCCCACAAGGCCCCATGAGCACTTAGCACAATGAAAACATCTCCACGAGGAGCTAGGTATGGATCTTGGCAAGTTCTTGAGGGCCTGGACTGGTTCTTGGTAGGCCAATGAGCTCAAAAGATGGAACCCTCTAATTGGGCATCATCACCCACGATGAATACAACACAATCAACTCATGGGCTCCGTGCTTTATGTATGGGCACGACGGTGGTGGTACTCCAAGCAAGGGGAAGCCATGGCAAATAGCATGATCGAACATCTGGGCTAAGATCGGCGCCAAGACTTCCTACCCATGTGCAAAGTGCTCTATCCGCAATGCCTCATGTTCCTAGGCTCTTTGGTTGTGGGCCGACACAACGCATTTCACACATTCAATGCGGTGAACAAGATGGATGTGGTGGGCCTAGGCAAGGAGGAGATATGAGGTGGTGCATGGATTGGGACGTCATAAAACAATGTCACACATGTGTGTCAGCCACCTCGATTCATTATGGGGATAGTTGGCTTTCTCTTAGAGAAAAGTCCCCATGCAATAGTGGAGTCCCCTCCTTAGAAAGAGCACCATACCCTATCGCAGATGGTGCCTCATTGAAGTGCCTCGCTTTTCCGAGGTCTAGTGGGTCCATCTCTTGCACTACGAGGGGGTCTGATCCAAAATCTAGTAAGCCCACTTGTCTATCCTCCGTGTGCGCATTGAAGTCACCTAGAAGGAGGATCTCTCCCTAGTTAGAGAAGTATGATACCATGGAATATCATCTCATATGGGTTGTGACCCTCTATGGTGGCCTCATGTGCATAGATAATGTATCCAAGGGAAACTAGCATGTTGCAATGAAACTCGGCCGTTTGTCAAGTGGCTGAATTTGTAATGAAACTTGGCTGCATGTCAGGTGGCTGAATTTGTATCAAAGTGTCGTGTATTCTTCTCTTTCCGCATCACAAATACTAGTGGTCTTAGATGTGATCTAAAAATATTGCTAACCCGTATCCAAGTGTCGTGTATTCTCCTCTTCTGCATCACAAATACGAGTGGTCTTAGATGATCTAAAAATATTGCTATCCCTCTAGAACCTTGTATCCCACCGTCTCTCCTCATCTCCTTCCTGTGAGCCAAGTGAATCCTATCATTGTGGGTAGTCCTATCTCTGGGTCTCATGTATCTCAGTGTAGAAGATAATGTCTCTATCAATGGAAGTCTTTGAGAATCCATTAGGTCATACCAAAGGATACCATTGCAGTTCCACACAGCCATGCTCAACCTATTCTATACCCCCGTTCCATGGCCGGACATTTGTTTCGGTTGTCCCCCGTTGGGTGCCGGTCAGAGTTGGGGAGCCAGTTCCACCTCAGGATACCACTGATGGGGCCGCAGACCCCTCTTTTCAGGCAGGAGACATTCCTGTCTTGGTTCCATGTGTAGATGAGATTGCTCCTGTCCCTTCACGTGTTCATGTGCGGGAGCTCTCACCTAGGGAGAACCTTTCGCCAGAGACCCATGCCTTACTTGAGAACAATGCCAAAGTCGTAGCCGAGGTCATGCAGATTCATGCAGAGGTCATGTAGCACCATGACGAGTTATTACAACACCCCCCTTCTTTTCTTGCACGGCTATCTACACCTGACAGAGGTAAGGGGGTTATTGGTTCCACTCCTCCTTCTGCAGAGCTCCTTTGCACTCCTGCGCCAGAGGTACTTCGCAGGAATTCATTTTCAGTTCTAGCAGACTTGGCTGAGTTTGAGGCAGAGGAGGAGTCTGTACCCTCTACGCTCGGGGAGCACATCTTCCAGACATTCGTGGACAGAGTTTCCCCCTCTGCAGGTGTGGGTGTTCTATCCCGAGTTGACTTCTCTCCTCTTGATAGGAGGAACTTTTCGCTGGAGAGGGCTTTCTCCGCTATCAGGTTGGATAGGATCTTCCATCTAGCCTCCTCCTCTCGCAGATGAGGATTGTCAGTTGGAATGTTCAGGGCCTTGGGGGTGTACCTCATCGCCACCGCAGGCAGCTGATTCATAACCAACTTCATCCAGGTGTTACCGGGGGTCCTATGGACATTTTGATGATTTAGGAACACAAATTGGATGCCAGGGTTTTTGCCAAGTCGGGTAAGCTTCTTTCAGGCCATACTTTTTGGTCACCCGCCTTGGGCACTAGGGGAGGCACTTGTTAGAAACATGGTGAAGAGAGGGAGAGAGAGAGGGAGAGAGAGAGAGAGAGAAGGTTAGGGTGTGAGGAAATGATGCTCAAATGAAGGCTTTCATTCATTCATCAAGTGTCTCATGACAAGTGAAGTACAAGCTTTTATATAGGCTACTCACACACACTCTAGCACCTAGTGCATATGGGATAAGTCCCATGATGACACGTGGCACTCACACAAGACTCACACACATAAACTAGTACTAGATCACCTAGTACTAGATCACGTGGCACTCACACAAGACTCACACACATAAACTAGTACTCTATCACCTAGTACTACACACTAACACACTCTTTGACTATGATATCTCCAACACTCCCCTTCAGAGCAAAGAGGTGTGAGACCCAACACGCAAGAGTAGACTGATCCCTCCTCCACTGCAATACTGCAAAGAGCAAGTCCAACTATCCAACATCTCCCGTGTGATAGTGACTTCTCAGTCAGCTTGCGACCGGCAAGGGCAAACCATCACTCGTCATCCCCCCTTACTTTGAACTGGGTGGTCAATACCATCAACCAAAGTAAAACACAATACAGTCATTTTTGGGGGACAACCCAAGGTAGAGGACCTCTTATTGACTCCAAATACATTCAATTTAGAGGGACAACTCAAGGCTGAGAACCTTTAACTCAAACATAGAAATATTTTCATTCATTTTATGCATAGCAAGGGGAGAGAACCCATGATCCCGAAGTAGCTACCGCACAAGAGTGTGCACATCCTGATGCGAAGAGGTATGTCGGTGAAGAACCAGTTGAGGATGACCTCGAATAATGTGTCGATGAAGGCCATAGGAGCAGCTACCAAGGGACATCATGTCATGACTCTCAATGTGCCAATCGGAGAGTCACTAAATGCAAAGAAGAGCCTCGGAGGCTCCAAAATATAAACCCTGATCAAAATGCAGCAAGATTACACCTCGAAATGAAGCAAGATAGCTCCAAAGTGAAAAGCGGCTCCTTGGAACAGCTCCGAATGCTGTAGCAAGTCTGAAACTGATCAGGTGGCTCTCTTGAGTATGCCAAAATGAAGTACCATGCCTCCAATATGCAAACCTACTGTTGTAGATGAGCTGGAGGCTAGGATCAGTCCCGAAAATACAGCAGCAACTGTAAAATGAGTCACAAATGCAGTAGGAGCCCTCACGTGTGCAAGACCGCTATGGATGATCTCAAAATCTGCAAGGTGGCTCAGCAAAGACAACTCCGAGGTGCTACAGCAGAGATTCGAAGGTTTGGGGTGCTCCAAAAGGCACACATCAGCAATAAAACCCCGAAATGCAGAGGCTGATGAATTCACAGGACTTGGAGGGGCTGAAACTGCTCGTAGGTAATGGCTGTGGTGCTGGAATTGCTTCGAGAAGGTCGGCTATGCACCAAAAACAGCAGCAGCAGTAAGTCGGCAGAAGGAGAGGCTCTTGTCAGGTGCAGACAGCAGGGAAATGAAGAAGAAATGAAGCAGCTATGAAGAGGAACTACTTGGGGACAACCAGCAGAAGAATGGAGACCAAATAGGGTGGCTGAGCAGGCAGGAAGAGGCGAAGCAGAGGCGGCTGTGTAGAAACCCTAAAAGGCAGCAGAAAACCTAACCAGGTAGGAGGCGGCAAGCAAGGGCAAAATTAGGGTTTAGGGCTGGAGAGGATGATGACGTGGCAAGGTGGGCTATGGTAGGGTGAACCTGCTCTGATACCATGTTAGAAACATGCTGGAGAGAGAGAGAGAGAGAAGGTTAGGGTGTGAGGAAATGATGCTCAAATGAAGACATGACAAAGGCTTTCATTCATTCATCAAGTGTCTCATGACAAGTGAATTACAAGCCGTTATATAGGCTACTCACACACACTCTAGCACCTAGTGCATATGGGATAAGTCCCATGACACGTGGCAGTCACACACCACTCACACACATAAACTAGTACAAGATCACCTAGTACTACACACTAACACACTCCTTGACTATGATATCTCCAATAGTACTTGCATCTCTGTTTCTTCTTCTATACTTCCCTTGGTGATTGGACATGGGATCATAGTCCCTTCCGTTCCAGATGTCAGTGGATTATACTTTTGATTGGTGGGCATAAGGTTGGTCTTTTAAACCTTAATGCACCCAATTCTAGAGGGGATCGTGTTCTTTTTTGGAAGGAACTGGTCACATATTGCAGATGCTTGGATTATAGGGGGCGATTTCAACATGGTTGGAATGCCCTCAGACAAAAGGGGTGGTAGGGAAGGTGGCATTCACTCCCTAGAGAGAGCAGCGTGGGATGCCTTCCTTTTCAGTACAGTGGTGGCAAGGATGCTTGGCACATTGATTTTTTTTTTCCCCAAAAAGAGACTTCTATTGAGTATCAAAGGAAACTGTTAGAGCAAGCTCCATTCGGGATACACCATGCAATGCATGAAAAGCTCAAGAGCCAAAAAGAAAGGATTGGGGCTGATAGTGCCATCTCAATCCGGTAGAAACCTCCGAGAAAAAGGGAGAACCCTTCCAAACTCGAAGAAATACAATCCTTCTAGAAGAGGTTGCCCGTGAAGGGCCCTGCATGCTAGCTCAAATGGTTATCAAAGTGTGAACCATGTCAGTCGAGATCCCCGTGAACACCTGTAAAGGGTTTATCTGGGTGCCATCCAAGGCCTCTGTACATCTGGCTCTCCAAATGTGCCAAGAGGAAATGCTAGCCAAAATCTCCCAAGAAGTGTCCACTGAAGTATGAGAAGCTCTGAAGGGAGTAAGTGGTACATCCAAGGCTGAGCAAAAAATATCCAAGGCTGTCCGGAAAAAAAATATCCAAGGCTGTCCGGAAAGAATCAAGTGACTGCGAAGAGGCCTCAATAAAAATAGCAGTGTCATCAGCCAACTCACAATCAAGAAGCTCCTGCTCCTGTCTCAAGGCCAATCTCAACCCAAAAAGCTCAGCCTGAGATCTAAGGACGATACTCATAGCTTCTACCACAAAAAGAAAGAGGAAGGGGGCTAAAGGGCATCCCTGACGAACTGATCTGGAAATCTAAAACCCGTCACCCCTTACCCCTCCAATCAAAACCGGGCTGTGGGCTGATCTGTAAATGGAGGCCACCCCTCTAATCCATGCATCTGAAAATCCAAAACGTAGAAGAGTGCCCTCAAGAAAGCCCCAATCTACTCTGTCATAGGCTTTCTCAAAGTCCAGGAGTAGAACTGCCAGCCTCTGCCCGCTTCTGCATAGCCCACTCCGTGGCTTCCCAAAAGGAAAAGATATTGTCAAAAATGCTCCTCCCATGCACAAAGCCTGTTTGAGTATCAAGGATGAGGTCTGGAAGAAGGGGCTGCAATCGGATACTGATCACCTTGGTAAGGATTTTGTATAGAGTGCCCAACAGAGTGATGGGTCTCCAATGGGATACAAAATTCCTGTTGCCACCTTTCGGGATAAGATGTATGAGTCCCTCGGTTAGTGAGTCAGGCATCTCACCCGAGTCCCAGATGCCCTGCAAGGCTGAAGTAATATGATCACCTATCATATCCCAAAAGGTTGTAAAGAAAGAAGGAGTAAGATCATCGGAACACGGGCATTTGCCCTTATGAAGGGTGGAGAGGGCAGTCTTGAATTCTGTGTTGGTAAAGCGTGCATCAAGTGAGCATATCATCTTTGGTGAGACCAACACAAGTAAACTCTGCCAAACTTCCTCTCTAGCCACATCTCTAGCCTGTGTGTCAGGATCTGCGGAAAGAAGGGAGGCATAGAATGCTGTCGCTAAGTGCATGACGGTATCCGGATGAGACTGCAAAACGCCGTCAGAGTCAATAAGTTGCCTGACACTCTCTCTACTATGTCTGGGAGCAAGTGTAGAGAAAAAATTGTTTATTGACTCTCCCTCCCATCTGTATCCAAAATGACTCCTGAGCATGGAAGGCATACTCTGCTCTCTGATTAAGCAATGGCTGCAAGTGAGCCCTTGCCGTAGCAAGGCGCTCCTGTATCCAAGCATCTGATGGTCGTCTCTGCTCCTCCCTTTGCAAGGCTACCAATTGCTTGCGGAGACCATCCCGCCTGAGTACCTCACCTCGCCGAGCACTAACAACGGAGTGATAAAAGTCGCTGATACTGGCAAGTGCTGTGGCCACATGTAAAGGACCGGCCACCCCCCCCTGCATGTGAGAAACCCAGATCTCCAAGACTACCTCTGTGAGAGTCTCATCCGTGTATAAGGCATCGGGGATCCTGATACTATGAGACCGTCCTCTCAGATGGGCTTCTGAGATGCACAAAACTACCGGAAAATGGTCGGAAGTGGATACACCAGGTGCAACGCAAACTGTCCCCCTCTCTATCAAGAGCCCAGTCATCCACATAGAATCTGTCAATCCGAGCATGGATAGGCATATGCACCCTATGGCTCGACCATGAAAACAAAAGTGACTGAGGCTGAATATGAAATGCATCATCTGACCAAACATCTGTGCCACTGAACCTGAATAAGAAGGCATCCCAAGCTGCTCTCTCGAGGGAATGAATACCACCTTCTCTGCCCCCTTGCTTATGAGAAGGTCCCTCAACCATGTTGAAGTCACCTCCAATAATCCACAAATCTGCAATGTCAGCCCACGAGAGCAACTCTTTCCAAAATAGAGCACGGTCCCCTCTATTGTTCGGAGCATAGAGGTTGAGGAAACCAACCTTACGTCCGTCAATCAAAAGTAAGACCCACTTGGCCCTGGAGGGGGTTATGGTACCGTGTCCAATGATCAGAGGGAGAATAGAATCTGAAATTGATATGCATGTACCTCCTCTGGTTCCCAAGGCAGGAAGCCAAAAAGTTCGGCCTGAAAGCAGCTTACCTGACTTGAGCAGTCTCTGACATCCAGTTTGTGTTCCTGAAGAAAAAGAATGTCTAGGTAGCCACCTGAAACCCCTGGATGGAGCTGATTCCTGATCAGTTGTCTGCGATGGCGATGAGGGATGCCACCCAATCCCTGTATATTCCAATTGGCTATCCTCATTGGCGGGAGGAAGCGGGTTGGAGTACCTTACCCGACCTGGTGGTGGAAAAAGAAACCTCCACCGGAGCTGACCTCGTGCCATGCACACGAGGTCCAAGGGGAGGAAAGTCCACAGGTGAGAGAGAGAAAGATCTCTCAAAAGGGATGCCGATAACTGGCTCTCTGAAGGTGGAAGCTACAAAATCATCATCCGGGAGGTCAGAGAGGTCCTCCAAAGTGGAAAAGAAGTTCCGCTGAGCCAGTTCTGGGGAGGGGGTACGAAGGATTCCTACCGAAGCAGGGAGAGAATGTAAGACCCCCTTTCCTCTATCCATAGAAGGAGGCACCTGTACTGGATCCTGATCAAATCCTGATCAAGAAGTGCTGTAGACGAGGTGCCAATAACGTGGGCTGTTGAGGAAGGTACAGCCTGATTTAGGGGTGGAGTCGAACAAGGCTCCTGAACACTAGTCTCCTCCCGAGGCTCCAAGGGGGTAGCCTCCGAAGCGGTGGAAGTGTGATCTGAAGTAGAGGGCCTAACCGCGACCGGAACCCCTCGTGGGCCAGAGGTGGTGCGAGGTGCAGGAGGGACTCGGGTAGCCCTAGGAGGGGGGGGAGCCCGTGTTTGAGGCGGTGCCTATGGAGTGGTGGGTCCTACTCCTACTCTTCGTAAGCTTGTACGATCTGGTTGTTTTCTAGGCCTCTTTTTCTTCTTTGGGCAATCTTTGGCGAGGTGCCCCGAGGATCTGCAAATCCTGCACTAGTCCTGCCGACGTGCAACCTCAAATCTTTGGCGGAAGAAAGACCCATCAGGTCGCTGAAGCATGATGTGGTCATCGAAAATATTAGGGTCCTGGACAATGACCCTAACCCTGGGTACCCCATCCATCATGACCGCCTCTGCAGCCGAAGAGGGCTCGCCAGGAAGAGGGGGGATCTCTGCTACCACACCAAACCTCTCGCCAATAACTGAAAGAAGCCAGTGATATATTGAGGGGAAACCAGGGAACCTGATGAAAACAGAAACTCCCTGTTTGTCCTCTTCAACTGGGTCAAAGCCCAGTTGAAAGGGAAATAAAAAAATCCTCCTGTAGCCTAGAAATAGAAACTCGGCCTGTAGCAGGTCTCTCGTGACGTCCGGGGAATCTAGGCACACTTGAAAGAAACCTCGTCCCAACAAACAAACATCCTTAAGGTGGAGGGCGAGCTCCTTGGGAAGCGCCACAAGCATCCAATCTCTAGCTTGTGACCTGGAGGGGTGGGAGCCATGGATGCGTGCCAAGAGAGTCGTGGAACACTCATGCTCCAAATCCTTTTGCAGCTACTACAGCTCGTGTTTTGAAAAAGTGACGGTTCTCGCGGCCGGTGTAAGCGGTAACAGATTGACTGAATGGGAACCCATTCGTCAATTGAGGTGGGATAGGCCCATTCAAACCCAAGAAAAAATGTCGTCCGCTTTCCTGAAGCCCAGGAGACTCCTAAAAAAGAATAGGGGTACTCCAGAAGAAGGGAGAGGGTGAAAGGAAGGAGGGAGAAGAGGAATGAGCAAGGAACTTGCAGTGTATGGCCTTGCTCTGCAAGTTCGTAGTACGTGGATTGATGCTTGGACAGGAGCCTTGGAAAGATTTTTTCTCATGCAGCATTCAGTCTTGTACCCCTTCTCATGGGGCAGATTGGATGGACAGCAGCAGATGGATCTTTACTTTAGTCTATCTCAAATCTCCCCCTTCCCCGTCAGATATCTAGGATGCCAGGTTGGGGTGGGCATCTCTCCGACACAACAGTTCGCTCCTGTGTTGGAGAGTATCAGGAGGAAACTCATCTTTTGGAGTTTAGCCAGACTTGACCTTGCATCCAGATTTGTGGTTCATGTTGGTGCAGATCTAGAAGTTGTATCGCTCAGCTCATGAGACCTATCAGGAACTTCCTATGGAGCTAGTTGTAGCTAGGGTGGCTTGGGAGACCCTCATTCTCCCCACAGGAGGAGGAGGTCTCAATATTATTGACCTGAACTTGCAGTGTATGGGCTTGCTCTGCAAGTTCGTAGTACGTGGATTGATGCTTGGACAGGAGCCTTGGAAAGATTTTTTCTCATGCAGCATTCAGTCTTGTACCCCTTCTCATGGGGCAGATTGGATGGACAGCAGCAGATGGATCTTTACTTTAGTCTATCTCAAATCTCCCCCTTCCCCGTCAGATATCTAGGATGCCAGGTTGGGGTGGGCATCTCTCCGACACAACAGTTCGCTCCCGTGTTGGAGAGTATCAGGAGGAAACTCATCTTTTGGAGTTCAGCCAGACTTGACCTTGCATCCAGATTTGTGGTTCATGTTGGTGCAGATCTAGAAGTTGTATCGCTCAGCTCATGAGACCTATCAGGAACTTCCTATGGAGCTAGTTGTAGCTAGGGTGGCTTGGGAGACCCTCATTCTCCCCACAGGAGGAGGTCTTCTCAATATTATTGACCCGAACTTGCAGTGTATGGCCTTGCTCTGCAAGTTCGTAGTACGTGGATTGATGCTTGGACAGGAGCCTTGGAAAGATTTTTTCTCATGCAGCATTCAGTCTTGTACCCCTTCTCATGGGGCAGATTGGATGGACAGCAGCAGATGGATCTTTACTTTAGTCTATCTCAAATCTCCCCCTTCCCCGTCAGATATCTAGGATGCCAGGTTGGGGTGGGCATCTCTCCGACACAACAGTTCGCTCCCGTGTTGGAGAGTATCAGGAGGAAACTCATCTTTTGGAGTTCAGCCAGACTTGACCTTGCATCCAGATTTGTGGTTCATGTTGGTGCAGATCTAGAAGTTGTATCGCTCAGCTCATGAGACCTATCAGGAACTTCCTATGGAGCTAGTTGTAGCTAGGGTGGCTTGGGAGACCCTCATTCTCCCCACAGGAGGAGGAGGTCTCAATATTATTGACCCGAACTTGCAGTGTATGGCCTTGCTTGTATGGCCTTGCTCTGCAAGTTCGTAGTACGTGGATTGATGCTTCGACAGGAGCCTTGGAAAGATTTTTTCTCATGCAGCATTCAGTCTTGTACCCCTTCTCATGGGGCAGATTGGATGGACAGCAGCAGATGGATCTTTACTTTAGTCTATCTCAAATCTACCCCTTCCCCTCTCATGGCTACTATTCTGAAAGCTTGGGGCTGCTTCAAAAACACTCTTCGCAGAGTTCCACCCACCTCTCGTGAAGAAATTCATAGGCGGTCAGTCATGTGGAATGACTCAATTTTGGATGACCTTGGCAGGCCACTTGGAGTGTCACATTATATACAGTGGTCTAGATGGGAGAGGGGACCTGCTTCTATAGTAGGCGCTTGGCAGGCCTTTATGAGACTTCGAGAGGATCAGAGACTTTTAGCAGTTGGCCACCTTAGAGGGAGTGCACTCAGGATACAACAGATACAGGCAGCCATTCCACTAGAGTGGATTGACACAGATGACATGCCGATCACAGATTCCACTTGGTGGGGAGCGTTTTTAGGGACGGGCATTCCGTTACAGATTATTGCACTGCAAGATGCACATGAGGATACCCTTGTCTTTGATGTTCAATCGGGAGGCAGACTTATCAGGTCTTCTGATGATATTCTTTTGGAGGTTGCATTTCAGCTTATCAAGATTGCAAGTTTCATGGAGTGGGGCAGGGACTCACAGTGGTATCTTGACCCTGATCCTATTCTCCTTGCGCTGGGGTCTAGGACCCAAGGGAGTGGGAATGGATTGATGAGGGGCATCGAGAGAAGAGCTTCCCCTTCTTTCACTACATAGCTAGAAATTCCCGGAGGTTTCAGCTCAGTAGTGGAGGTTGGAGGCCCTCCGAAGCGCCCCATTCGGATAGTTTTTAGATTTCCGCAGTTGTGCGGAAAACTTCTGGGAAAACTTCTGGCGTAGGCTCTAGAAATCTCTTAGGAATAGAAAGATCACTTTTTTCTTTTGGCTTTCTATTCATGGAGGGATTGCAGTGAACCTGTGGAGATCCAGGTTCATCCTACTTGTCCTCGTTGTCACATTGCAGTTGAGTCAGTACATCATTGCCTTTGGGAGTGCAGACAGGCGAGGACGATTTGGAAAGGTGTTGCTAGGATTTTCAGTATCTTTCATACAGCACCTTTCTATATTACCTGGGGTTAAGTGGCTTGGTTATGTCTTACTGGCCCTCAGGTGTTTTTTGAGGGACATGATCTAGATCCCGCTCTCATTGTACGGCGACACTGCGAGGAGAGTTACTTTCTTCAGAGTTTGGAGAGGATCTCCTTTCTTCTCTGAGTGTGCCTCAGGGTTGAGATGGCATTTTCAGCCTCCGCCTTGGTTTTTAATTAGCTCATTTTGAGCTTTCTTTTTTCTCATGCATTGCATGATGTACTCCCGCATTTGAGCTTGCTCTCGTAGTTTTCATTCATACTTAATGAAGTAATTTTCTTGAAAAAAAGAAAAGAAAAGAAACAAGGACGTTGTTTTATTTGTGAGGAGTGGGGTCACGGAAGGAAGGATTGTCCTGAGTGCAAGAACCAGCCACCGCAGGAACAGGCACCGAAGCTCCAAGCAAGTCAAGGAACCAAAGCTAAGGGAGCTAACCAAGCCTCGATGACAAGTATTTATGTAAATGTCATTACCTGCCTACTTTCAAGTAATTGCACTGTTAATAATCCATTATTTGTCCCCCATGATCTTTTTCGATCTTATGGAGAAGTGAGGGACAAACAAGTTCACATTCTCTTCGACCCGGGCAGCTCTCATTACTTGGTGAATTACAAACTTGCGCAGAAGTTGGGCTGTCCATGATACCTAGCGATCACACCTACGAGGTGCAGCTTCCAGCTGGGAAGTAGTTTTGGGATCGTATGAAGGTGCATGGTGGAGAGGGAGAGAGAGAGAGAGGATAGGCTAGGGAGAGAGATAATAATACTCAAAGAGAGACATAATGAAATGGAAATGAAATAGCAAGAGCAATGAACAAAATGAAAGTACTCACATGTAGACCAAAGAGCTTGTAGGCTTGATACTTGATTGATTTGATACTAGACAAAGTAGAACTCTTATATAGAGAAAACACACATATGAACACCAATGCATATGGGATAACTCCCAATGTGGCACGTGGCATCCATAGGGGACACTACACTAGAACTCAAACTAGAACACACTAAATTGACTCATCTTGACTCCATTTCCTAACACCCCCCATAGAGGAAAGGTATAGACTCAGAGGCAAGTGAGCATGGCTCAGAGGCTAATGAACATGGTATAGACTCAAAGGCTCACCTAGCATGGCTCAGAGACTCATCATGCATGGATGCATGACCAACTCAGAGGTCTAGGAGGCCAGTGCACCAACATCCAGGAACTCACATGCAAGGCCTGATAAAGAGACCTATCAAACCCAATACATGGCTCCCACAATACATCCCCCTCCTGGCTCCAGGGACTAAGTAGGGGATATGGATCCACACACCATAAATATAAAAGCAATACATCATTTTAGGAGGACTATCCAAGGCAGAGGATCTTTATTGACTCAACACACATGATTTATTACATTCATTTTTGGGAAACATCCCATGGCAGAGTACCCAACTAGAACATGCTTAGAAAATATATTGATCATCATCTCCATCGTCCTCTAGAAAGAAAGAAAGAAAGAAAGAAAGACATATTAACGTCCTCGGGAGACCTCACGGGCCTATGGGACAAACACACACCAAAAGGTGAACACCAAAACATCAGTTAGAGACTGAGAGTCTCTTGTGAGTGTATATAGCACTCACATAGTTATTATAAGTAAACAACAGTCTACTACCAACGATAATCAGCCTGCATTACATCAGTTTAAGACAGAGTCTTTAGGCTTAGATTTGAAGTATCTTATAAGTGCTTTTCCATCTCTGTAAACAGCCCATTTTCCTTCCTTTCGAGCATCCTTCACTTTAGCCAATTGAGTGGCCTTCATTTTGAGCTGAGTTGGGGTGAGCTCCTCCGCTATCCATATTTTAGTGCCTTTCAGCTTATTGGTTTGCTTAAGAATCTTACTTCTTTTCATCTTGTTCTGGAAGCATACTTTGGCTTGTGTCCCCTCCTATAAGACAACTATTACGTCTTCAGCATCCCATTCTAGTTGTGGGGTTCTTTCCATGATATTTTCCTTTTGAGTTCCTTCAAACCAGCCCTCTGGTAGCCCCCCTATGTGTACGAGTCGTGTATTAGCCACCCTCTTTTCCTGTTCTTGTACTTCTTCATACACATCCGATGTGTTAACTTTAGTGTCGAGTGTTGCTGTAATTTCTTGTTTTACTGATTGGAGCTGACTTGTGACCAGGTCCTGGACTTTAGTCACCATCTGTGGTGTGGATGCTGCTGTATTGTGTATCTGCAGTACCTCATGGATAATTTCCTGTTTTCCTTGTGCTTCCCATGCATCTGTTTTCCTCTCTAAAGCTGCAAGTCTGAGCTTGAGCTCACGGATTTCCTGCTGTAAGTAATAAATATGCTCTTGTGGGTCTATCATGCTTACCATTCTCTTCTGATGTAGATAGTTCTTTGCATATGGGGACGGCGTCTTTGCAAACACATAGGGGGGAGGCGAGGGAAGAGCTGCAATGGAGGAATATAGTGCTTTTGTCGGGGTCGAGACAACTGCCTTGATCTTGGGGAAGGCCACAAGTGTCTTGGGATCCCCATCCATAGTGGCCTGCATATATTCAAGCGCCCCTTGTGTTTCAGCATAGAGGGAAAGAGAGATGTTGGATTTCAGCAGTAAGAACATGAACTTGTATCGGAGGGTCGTCATCTTCATCGTCACTTGTGGCAGCTGCAACCCAATTGGCATGGTACTTATTTGCTGTTTGGCAAGCTTCTTGTAGCATCTGTCCTCCGTATGACCAAGCTTGTTATAAAAGGTGCACTTCAGAGGCTTGAATGGCTTTCTCTTTCCATGTGTTGGTGTAGGCTTGGGTTTCCATTTGCTGGTGGAGGCAAGAGCCTTGTAGTATCTGAAGAAGAGATCGGAGATTCTTTGTTCGGGCGATCTTTTTCGAGAAGAAGAGTCACCATATCATCAAAGGTAGTTGTGGCAAGCCTAAGTATTTCAAGAGTATGCTCAAAATGAGTGACTCCTTCCATACTCTTCATGAGGACAATCATTTTGTCCTCGTCGTTCGGGGAACACTTTAGGCTGAAAAGTTGTTACACAAGAGAGAGCATTTTTTGCTAAATGTGCAGTTAAGGTATCACTATCATTTATGTTTAATTTATAAAATTGCAACTTAAAGAAAACCTTGGAGATTGTGATTTTGTTACCAAAAAGATTCTCAAGACGTGCCCATATCTCCTTGGCCGTTGATTTGAAGTTGATGTGATGAATCAAAGTATCATTAAGGAAAAGTCTGATGATAGCAATAGCTTTTGAGTTGTGTTGCTTCCATGTCTCGAGTTGTTGAGGATCCATTGTGGGAGCGTCATCCTCAATAGCATCCCATACAATTTCTTTCATGAGGAGCAACTGAACCTTAGTTTGCCAAGTAGGGAATCCTTCCCCCTTGAACTTCTCCACAAGCAATGAGATTGAAGAGAGAACTTATTGTGTATCTTGGGAAATTGTAACTAAAGTCTTCAGCACTTTAGGAGCGGGAAAAGAGATGAAACTGAGGGCTGGAATTGAAGGTAGAAGAGGCGGAGGATAGAAATGTCATCATACGGGAGATGGAGCAGTAATTTGTGGGCAAAATGAGGATAGCTCAGCTCATGTGGAGGAGAAGAGGCAATGAGCAGCAATGGCACGCATAATGATGCCAATTGTCGATGTAGTAGCAGTTCTCTTCAAGTAGGTCGTTTCTTCAAAAATGGGCTCCAAATGAGGTCGTTTTTAAAGCGACCAATAGTAGAAACATATCCACAATAGTAAGCAACTATTCCCTTGACAAAAGCGCCCCCAAACAATAAAAAACGAGCTGTCTTTTTCCTCTACGAAGACACCTACTAATGTCCATAAGAATGGTGACCTAGCTGCTCCTTTCACGTGGGCAGCAAACCAAGATCCATAGCTTCCGAAGGTGAGGCTAAGGTAGGAGAAGAGAAGATGGGGAGAAAGGGGTGGAATGGAGCTCAATCATGGAGGAGAGGATGGCTTCCATTTGCGGGCTTCCCTCATCCTCTAGATTGCGCATGGAGAAGAAAGGAGGCTCTGATACCACATGAAGGTGCATGGTGGAGAGGGGGAGAGAGAGAGAGAGGGTAGTGTGACGCCAAAATTTGATATTTTTAACTTGGCATTGATATTGTTTTTCTCTATGTTTGATAAGGGTTTGAGTATCAAGTGATAGCCTAGTGGCTCTCACTTATTTCTATTTTCTATGATATTGTATGGGATTGAGAGGATGAGTGGAATGGCTCATTGTAAATACCATAGGTATGAATTATAAATACCTTGGTATGGGGTGAGAGTTATTTGTGTATGGGATATTATGAGTTTTTTAGAAAATAGGAAGAGTGAGTCATATAAAGAGGTGGGCTGATGTCCATGTGTTCCAATAATATAAGAGAGGCCACATGCCAAGCGTGTGGAAGGCATGTGGAGGAGTGTGAAGTCAAGAGGAATCCTTCTAGAACTCCTATGTGGAATAAGGAGGATGTGGATATGTGGAAAAGAGAGGGTCCCTATGGGCTCCATGTGGGGAGACTCTTGATTTTCTCAATATTTTAAGAGTCTTGAGCATCTTTTGATGGGACACATGGCAAGAGTAGCCAAAAAGGACATGGATGGTGACATACGTGCTTATGTGATTGATGGGGAAAGGAATCTACAGGCAGCAATTGTAAATGAGTGAAGGAGGGTAACAAAATCTCTATAAAAGGAGCCCTCCTCTCCCTTGTTCATCAGAATCTCTTCCACCATTGGGCCTTATGTTGCTGTAGTTCTAGTCTCCCCAAGCCTCTTCCATGAGCCTTCTCTTCCTCTTGTAGATATTCTCTTATGTAGACTCTTGAGTCCTTCTCTCTCTAGTTTATTCTCTCTCCATGAGTAGTCTTGGAGCTTCTGCTCCCTCTTGTATGTATGAAACCTCTCCTTCTCCCTTGTGTTTGTAGTGTTGAGGTGGATTCTCACTCTATTTGTAATGAAGGTCACTTCAGGTTCTCTCTCTCTCTTGAGTGTCTCTTCCCTTTTCTTTCTTTCAAAGCCTTAAAAGTCCTTTCTATTCGGCTGCTCACTGTGCACACATGGTCCATTTGTTTCCCAAGCCACTATGCAAACTTCTTCCCCTCTTCTAGGCGAAATCTATGAGGGGTGGATCGTTGATGAAGGTGGAGTCTTGAGGGAGCATCCTGCTCAGGCGAAATTAGCCTGGCTGGAGGGTAGTTTTTATGACAGTTTGACCCCCTGTTAGTGTTTTGCTCATAACTTTCTGCTCGATAGTCCGATTGTAATGAAATTTATATCAGCGCGAAGCTCTCTTCAAGGCGCATGTTTCTATATGATCAGATCTTGAATCAGATACTGCTGCAAAAAAGTTATGAGTCTCTGTGTTTGACAGTCTGTTTTCATGACAGTTTTTACCCCCTTCCAGTAAACTGTCCATATCTCTTCAACCGTCTGTCTGTTTTCAATGAAATTTATATCAGCGCGAAGCTCTCTTCAAGGCGCATGTTTCTATGTGATCAGATCTTGAATCAGATACTGCTGCAAAAAGTTATGAGTCTCTGTGTTTGACAGTCTGTTTTCATGACAGTTTTTACCCCCTTCCAGTAAACTGTCCATATCTCTTCAACTGTCTGTCTGTTTTCAATGAAACTTATATCAGCGCGAAGCCCATCTCAAGGCGCATCTCTTTGTGTACTTGAATCTTTGATATCATGTCTCTACTGAAAGTTATAGGCCTCTGTGTCTAATGACAGTTTGTAGAGTGTTTTGAGCTAAGTATAAAGGTGTCTATGAAGGAGGTGCAATGTTTCCTCGGAATCTACCCATCCGACCTAATTAGCCCCTTCAAACTCCTCGATATATATCAGTTCATGTCATGTTGAGCCGCAAGATCTTCTTTCAACAACGTATCGCTCTTCTCTTTGGTGCAGACCGGCTCGCTGAGATTATGGCCTCTGCTGATCCTTTCCTTCTCCCTATGCTTGACTACAACATCACTTGGGATGTTACCATCTTCATTCTCATCTAAGGGAGGAAAGTATGGTGTGGTATCTTGGCATAAAAGCTTCTTTCTAATGTCTCATTCTCAATGATAAGTATCTTTGGCAGTCAGTTCGAATGCTGCAGGAAGTGAAGAGGTGCGTGAAGTTTATTACCCCCAACTTCATGTCACATCTTTTGGTGGAGACGCCGGGTACGTTTGGTATTCGATTCATCCCACCTTACTAAACGGTCTCGGGTATACTTGATTGCATGTTATGCCTAGTATAGGCATGTGTTTTATGATGTGATAAAGAAGATGCCTGGAAGAACTCCGTTAGAAGAGATTGCAGGCCGTTTAAGAGAACTTGAAGATTGTGAAGGTGATGCTCAAGCTATTCGCACAGTCACCATGATCATATCCTTTATGTTTGCATTATTGAATATGTTGGTGAATCGACAACGCCGGCAGCAGGCACAATGATAGATTGGGGATTGTTCCATGCACTGGCAGCTTGGTGTGAAGAAGAGTTGAGTCTTTGGGTGGTTTTTGACTATAACAATGGAGTGGTGATTCTCAATGCTTTCAACTTCTTTTGCTATGCAAATGATGAAGATTACAATATCTTGAAGCTTTTATGTGCACTTCCTATTGTGAGAAGGGTGATCCTAGAATGCATGTATACACAATGTTTTCATGGTGCTGGTTGGTCACTTATTTTTGAAGATTTTGTTGAGGATCACATTGTGGAGGGTTTTCAACAAGTGGTTATGCATAATCAGTTGGTCTTGGTATACTAAGGCTCTGTGGGATCTTGTTCGGATCTTGTTTGGGATATTATTTGGGTCTTGGTGTTTTCTTTTTGTGTTTCATCATGGTGAAGATTCCAGTGTTTCGAGGGACCCAAGGGGAGGACCCGGAGTCTTATCTTCGGGATTTTGTTCGAGGATGCCGGCTTTCTGGATGGTCCATGAAGGATCGGGCGGAGATTTTGCCTGATTTTCTTGAAGGTGTAGCCTTGAGTTGGCATGAGACCTTGCCGGACTCTACCAAGGAGGACTGGGACCAAGTGGTGGCAGCAATGAAGCAGAGATTTGGGGCAGTGGAGTCGCCAAATGCTTTGATGTTGCAGTTGGACCGGTTCTGTCAAGGAGAGGGTGAGTTGGTCTCTGCATTGGCAATCCGATATGAAACTTTATGGACAAAGTATGAAAGGGCAGCTTTGCGAGCTGTGGCATCGGCATCATCGGCCCCTCAAAGTCTCTCAGGGATGGAGCACTTAAAGATGAGCAAATATGTTATGGCTTTGGAGCCTCGTCTTCGCTCAAAGGTAATGAGTAAAGATCCAACAACATACGTGGAGGCGCTTCGCATTGCGACCAAGAAAGAAGCTTCTCTTAAGATCGAATCCTCTTTTGTGTCTTCAACAACTTCAACTTCTAAGGTGGAGGTAATGAGCACTCCTCAGGTACCAAAGTCCTCTGAGTTAGATCATAATATCTCCCAATTGATGGCAGAGTTTGCTGATTTGAAATTGCATTTGGTTAATGCACGACAACCTAGAGCACCAATGAGTGAAGATAGGCCTCGAGATAGGAGTGGGGTCACTTGCTATGAATGTAATGAAAAAGGTCACTATCGCCCCGAGTATCCTAGATTGAGAAAGAAAGAAGAAAAACAAGTATCCTTGTTAGAAGCTTCTTCAGGGGATGAGGAAAGAGAGGTAATGATGGCTAAACGGGGGCGTGGTAAACCAAAAGAAGATGAAGAAAGCAAGGAAGAAGTAGATGAGGAACATCAGGAAGAGGAACACCGTAGTAAGAAAAAGAAGGCATCTAGAAGGAGAATTAGCCAGTCAGACTTTCCTTTAGGACAAGGAATTGGAAGCTATGACTTGTTGTCCGACCTTAAAGAAAAGGAAGCTCATATCACCTTTGGTCAATTACTTGCTTTGTCTCCAAAACTACGGAAGGAATGGGGAAAACTAGCAAGCACAAGGGTGTCAAAGAAGAAAAAGAAGAAAAGTGCCAATCCTGTTGTTCAAAAGGTAGATATAGATGTTGGTGATGATGTACCTGTGGTTGATGTGATCATTGATGGTCAAGTGATTACTAATGTGTACATTGATGGAGGTGCATCGATTAATGTCATGAGTGAGAAGACCATGATTGATGCTGATTTAAAATACTCTAGTACTACCTCTCCTTATCGCATCAAATTGGCTGACAACACTAGGGTTAAGACCTTGGGAGTTGTGAAGAATCTAGAAGTGGATGTATGTGGAATTTTTGTTCCGACTACTTTTCAGGTGATCCCTACCAAGCCAGATGCACGTGCCTATCCATTGATTTTGGGAAGGCCTTGGTTACGCAAGGTGAAGGCTGTTCAAAAGTGGGATTCTGGAGAATTGATTTTGCAGGGAAATGATAAGAAGGTGCGCTACAACATCAGAAGCCGCAAGAAGGAAGTTGTCAAGGAGGAGTCTTCAACATCAGAGAGTTCAAGCTCTGACTTAACCGATGAAGAAGAAGAGACAGGGTGTAGCTCCGAGGAGTCCAACTCAGAGGGTGAGGTGGAAGGAGTGGCCTTTGGTCTTTGTCTTGGTGCTGATCGGGATGAGTTAGGAAGGAACAAGGTGGTGGTGCAAGAAGATCCTGTAGAGACACTTCATGTGGAGGATGTGGAGCACATTAAACGACGCCAACGCAATGAAGAGCTTCTTGGTGATTCTCTATCAGGTAGTGAGAAGCTCCAGTACTTAGATATGCTAGATGATTTTCCATGTCTCTTTGCAACAAGCTATTCATAGGTTCGGCTAGTCTCTCTTGTGGAGCACAAGATTGAGTTGAAGCCAGAAAGCAAGCCAGTTATGCAACGCTTAAGGCGATTGGGGGTGATCCAAGCTGAGGTACTAAAGAAAGAGGTAACACAACTACTTGAGGTGGGATTCATCTTTCCTGTTGATGATTCAGAATGGATATCTCCTGTAGTTGTCACACCAAAGAAAGGAAATAAGTGGCGAGTTTGTGTGGACTTTCGTCCTTTGAATGCATGCACTAAGAGGGATCATTTTCCTTTGCCATTCCAAGATGAAATACTAGACCAAGTAGCAGGGCATGAGATGTATTCTGTATGTGATGGGTATTCTGGGTACTTTTAAATTCGTATTCGGGAGGAAGATCAAAAGAAAATATCATTTGTCACACCTTGGGGAGTTTTTGCTTACAGAGTGATGCCTTTTGGGTTGACCAATGCACCAGCTACATTTCAAAGGTTCATGAGTCAAGTCCTGGAGCCTTACTTGGGAAAGTTCATATGGGTGTTTTTAGATGATTTTTGCATTTATTCTCGACGCATAGATCACATGGAGAAGTTAAAGATGGCCTTAGCTAGGATTGATGAAGCAAAAGGGTGTCTAAATCCTAGCAAGTGTCATTTGGCTCAAACAAAAGTAGTCTTGTTAGGGCATATTGTGTCTCAAGAAGGCTTGCAAATGGATCCTGACAAGGTTCAAGCAATCATGGCATTGCCAAGTCGCATTGCCAAGTCCTGAGAGTGTCACGGGTGTTCGCAGAATTCTAGGAAAGAGCAAGTATTATCAACGCTTTTGTGATGATTTCACAGAGATAGTGCATCCCATGAACTTGTTGACAAGAAAAGGAGTTTCTTTCCAATGGGGTGTGGAGCAACAAGAGTCTTTCCAGCTACTTAAGGAGGCCATGAGTAAGGGCCCAATATTGAAGCCCCCTGATTGGTCTCAAGACTTTTATGTAAATCCAAGTGTATCTTTGCATTCAGTTGGTGCTGTATTGCTACAAAAAGGAGAGGTAGGTAGAATGCAACCCATCTATTATGCCAGCCGACAGCTTACAGATGTGGAAACAAGGTATGAAGAAATGGAGCAGCAAGCTCTCTCTTTGGTGTTTTCTGTCAGAAAGTTTCGCTCCTATTTATTACCTCGACCATTTTTCTTCCTTACCTCTCAGTCTGTATTAGCATATCTAGTTCGCAAGCCTAATCCTGGGGGGAGATTTGCAAAATGGTTGTCAGAGCTTCAAGAGTTCTCTTTCTCTTTTGTCACTGAAAATACCACTAGGTCCACTATGGCAGATTTGCTCACAGGGCGGGAGGATCTAGGAGAAGAAAAGAAATGTAAGGAGAACATTAAAGATGAAAGGGATACACCACCAACAGCTTTTGTTTTATATTTTGATGGGGCTTTTAGTCCTTCATGCCAACAAGGAGCCGGGGGGATAGTCTTGATGAATCCTGAAGGTCAAGAGGTATGGGCAAGAGGACAAGAGCTTCCAGGTATCACAACTAACAATGCAGCTGAGTATAATGCTTTGATTCTTGGTTTGGAGGGTTGTCTTCAAAGTCAAGTTAAAGAATTGGAAGTAAGAGGAGATTCTCAGCTTATTATAAAGCAAATGCAAGGGCATTACCAGACAAGAAGTCCTCATTTGAAGGAGCTTAATCAAAAGGCTATGGCACTATGTAGTCAGTTTGATTTTTGCAAGTTTGTTCATATAAACAAAAAAGAAAATCAAATGGTAGATGAGTTAGCTACTCAAGCCATTGTAGTACAAGACCGGGGGGTGGTTTCTTTGGTAGACACTGGATGGCCAGAACTGCAAGATGTTCAGCAATATGTGGAAGAAGGCATGTTTCCTCAAGGGTTAACTCCACAACAGAAGCAGAGATTGGTAAGGAAGGCTTGTCCCTATACTATTGTTGATGACATTCTTTATAAATTGGGAAAAGATAAGGTGCTCCGTCGGGTGGTCCATCCCATGGAGACTAGGAGAATCCTAGAAATGTGTCATGAATGCTCTGGTCATTTTGCTTCAGCAAGCACAGCTAGGAGAATTCTTAATGCAGGATACTTTTGGCCACGCCTCCATAAGGATGTATATGAATGGTGTCGAAGTTATAAAGTATGCCAAAAGTTTGGAAGGCGACAGTTGATTCCTGGGCCCTTGAAGCCTATTCCAGCATATGGACCATTTGAGAGGTGGGGGTTGGACTTTGTGGGACCACTCCCTCGCTCATCTCAGGGCAAGCATTATTTATTGGTGGCCACAGATTATGCGACTCGATGGGCAGAGGCCAAGGCCACAGTCAATAGCAAGGCAAGCACAGTTGCAAAATTTCTCTTTGATCAAATTTGTTCACGCTTTGGTTGTCCTTTGGAAATTCTCACTGATGGAGGAACCTCTTTTAGAAATGAACTAATTGAAGATGTGGTGCATAAGCTAAAGATAAATCATAGCATGTCCACGCCATACTATCCTCAATGTAATGGCTTGGTTGAGAAAACAAATGGATTGTTGCGCAATTTAATGGGAAAGCTTGTTGACACCAAAAAAAGGCATTGGGATAGGCACTTGGCAGAAGTTTTATGGGCTTACAGAACCACACACAAGCTAGCTATTGGGTTTACACCATTCCAACTAGTGTATGGAATAGAAGCCATTTTACCCATCGAATTGGAGATACATAGTCTTCGCACAGCTGTTGCAAGAATAGAAGGGCAGGAGGATGCCTATGCTCAACGCTTGGTACAGCTAGAAGCATTGGATGAATGCAGATTACAGGCCTTACAAAACTTGGAATCTTCTCAAAGAAGGCGCAAGGCCCGTTTTGACACCAAATTACGCAAGAAGAAAGATATTGCAGAAGGAGATTTGGTAATGAGATTTGATAGCCGTCTGGACAAGCGGCTAGACAAAAAATTTATCGGCCGATGGGAGGGACCATATCGAGTCAAAAAGAAGTTCACGAATGGAACCTTTCAGCTTGAGGATGTTGATGGCATGGTGATACCCGGACGCACCAATGAGTATCGCCTTAAATTCTTCTATGCTCGACCACCTTGAGGGCCAGCAGACCCTCTCTGTATACTAGAGAGGATCTGCTGGGGGGGAAAAGATGTGACGCCAAAATTTGATATTTTTAACTTGGCATTGATATTGTTTTTCTCTATGTTTGATAAGGGTTTGAGTATCAAGTGATAGCCTAGTGGCTCTCACTTATTTCTATTTTCTATGATATTGTATGGGATTGAGAGGATGAGTGGAATGGCTCATTGTAAATACCATAGGTATGAATTATAAATACCTTGGTATGGGGTGAGAGTTATTTGTGTATGGGATATTATGAGTTTTTTAGAAAATAGGAAGAGTGAGTCATATAAAGAGGTGGGCTCATGTCCATGTGTTCCAATAATATAAGAGAGGCCACATGCCAAGCGTGTGGAAGGCATGTGGAGGAGTGTGAAGTCAAGAGGAATCCTTCTAGAACTCCTATGTGGAATAAGGAGGATGTGGACATGTGGAAAAGAGAGGGTCCCTATGGGCTCCATGTGGGGAGACTCTTGACTTTCTCAATATTTTAAGAGTCTTGAGCATCTTTTGATGGGACACATGGCAAGAGTAGCCAAAAAGGACATGGATGGTGACATACGTGCTTATGTGATTGATGGGGAAAGGAATCTACAGGCAGCAATTGTAAATGAGTGAAGGAGGGTAACAAAATCTCTATAAAAGGAGCCCTCCTCTCCCTTGTTCATCAGAATCTCTTCCACCATTGGGCCTTATGTTGCTGTAGTTCTAGTCTCCCCAAGCCTCTTCCATGAGCCTTCTCTTCCTCTTGTAGATATTCTCTTATGTAGACTCTTGAGTCCTTCTCTCTCTAGTTTATTCTCTCTCCATGAGTAGTCTTGGAGCTTCTGCTTCCTCTTGTATGTATGAAACCTCTCCTTCTCCCTTGTGTTTGTAGTGTTGAGGTGGATTCTCACTCTATTTGTAATGAAGGTCACTTCAGGTTCTCTCTCTCTCTTGAGTGTCTCTTCCCTTTTCTTTCTTTCAAAGCCTTAAAAGTCCTTTCTATTCGGCTGCTCACTGTGCACACATGGTCCATTTGTTTCCCGAGCCACTATGCAAACTTCTTCCCCTCTTCTAGGCGAAATCTATGAGGGGTGGATCGTTGATGAAGGTGGAGTCTTGAGGGAGCATCCTGCTCAGGCGAAATTAGCCTGGCTGGAGGGTAGTTTTTATGACAGTTTGACCCCCTGTTAGTGTTTTGCTCATAACTTTCTGCTCGATAGTCCGATTGTAATGAAATTTATATCAGCGCGAAGCTCTCTTCAAGGCGCATGTTTCTATATGATCAGATCTTGAATCAGATACTGCTGCAAAAAAGTTATGAGTCTCTGTGTTTGACAGTCTGTTTTCATGACAGTTTTTACCCCCTTCCAGTAAACTGTCCATATCTCTTCAACCGTCTGTCTGTTTTCAATGAAATTTATATCAGCGCGAAGCTCTCTTCAAGGCGCATGTTTCTATGTGATCAGATCTTGAATCAGATACTGCTGCAAAAAGTTATGAGTCTCTGTGTTTGACAGTCTGTTTTCATGACAGTTTTTACCCCCTTCCAGTAAACTGTCCATATCTCTTCAACCGTCTGTCTGTTTTCCAAGGCGCATCTCTTTGTGTACTTGAATCTTTGATATCATGTCTCTACTGAAAGTTATAGGCCTCTGTGTCTAATGACAGTTTGTAGAGTGTTTTGAGCTAATTATAAAGGTGTCTATGAAGGAGGTGCAATGTTTCCTCGGAATCTACCCATCCGACCTAATCAGCCCCTTCAAACTCCTCGATATATATCAGTTCATGTCATGTTGAGCCGCAAGATCTTCTTTCAACAACGTATCGCTCTTCTCTTTGGTGCAGACCGGCTCGCTGAGATTATGGCCTCTGCTGATCCTTTCCTTCTCCCTATGCTTGACTACAACATCACTTGGGATGTTACCATCTTCATTCTCATCTAAGGGAGGAAAGTATGGTGTGGTATCTTGGCATAAAAGCTTCTTTCTAATGTCTCATTCTCAATGATAAGTATCTTTGGCAGTCAGTTCGAATGCTGCAGGAAGTGAAGAGGTGCGTGAAGTTTATTACCCCCAACTTCATGTCACAGTAGGCTAGGGAGAGAGCTAATAATACTCAAAGAGAGACATAATGAAATGGAAATGAAATAGCAAGAGAAATGAACAAAATGAAAGTACTCACATATAGACCAAAGAGCTTGTAGGCTTGATACTTGATTGATTTGACACTAGACAAGTACAACTCTTATAGAGAGCACACATAAACATATGAACACCAATGCATATGGGATAGCTCCCAATGTGACACGTGGCATCCATAGGAGACACTAGACTAGAACTCACACTAAAACACACCAAACTAACTCATCTTGACTCCATTTCCTAACATCACAAGAACGATGGTCTTTCTCTCTGGATTCAAGACTACACAAATACTCTTATGTGCTATGTTATGCACTTGGAACATGTGGACTTGTTGATTGGAATAGAGTGGTTTAACATTCAGATCGGATGGAAAGATCATACTCTCTTTTTTGGACAAGGACACACAAGTTTGTATCAAATGTGATGATATTCCCTGAGAAAGATTTGCAATGCAGCTTCAAAATATATTAAACACTTCTCATTATGATGTGTATCAGTGTGTTTTGATTGCTTTCTTCATTTATTGTTTCGGTTAAAAACAAAAATGATTTAAGCGCATTTGAACACCGAGAATTGAGAACGTTGTTAGATGATTTTGTTGATGTATTCCCTGCACAACCCTCAGAAGGTTTACCTCCAGAAAGGGTAGTAGATGATTGCATAGATATAGTTTTTGGAGCTCAACCTATTAGTATTCCAGCTTATAGGATGAGCTAGCTTAAGGAGGACGAGTTAGCTTTGCAACGCCAGGATTATCTGCAGATGGGATATATTTGCCCAAGTAAATGACCCTAGGGTGCACCCCTCTCCACCTACCTACGCACACCCCCCCTCTCTCCCTCTCGGCGCCCTCCTCCCCTCTCTCACCTACCTATGCACACCTCCCTCCCTCTCTCCCTCTCGGGATCCCCCCCCCTCTCCTCTCTCACCTAACTACGCGCACACACCTCCCTCCCTTCCTCTTGACCTCGTCTCTCCTACGAGCAATCCCTCCCCTTTTTATCCTCTCAGCCTCCTCTCTTCCATAGCCTCTCCCTCTTGGTCTCACCTCTCTCGCCTCTCCTACACACCACCTCACATGCCACCATCTCATCCGAAGTACAAGCCTCGTCTACTGAAGGATACTCTCTTCACTCCCTTCCATGCCATGAGCTCCAAGGCTTATCTTGATCCTGCACTCGGGTCTTCTCCTCTTCGCACCCAGGATTCCTAGGGCGCGCCTTCCAGGAACTCCCCCTGAGACATTCCACGTCCAAAATGCCATCGGGTCGATGCTCGACAAGATATCATAGTGATTTCGTATGAGGATCCTGTCCATCCGTGATAGGAAGCTTCACCCATCTTGTCTCACAGTGCTTCAGCATCCAGTTCGGATCACAACGGTTCGGACTATACTCCTCCAGGAGGATCTCATGTCCTCGACGACACCTCCCCTTCTCGTCTTGCGTCGGCTCATTCTAGGGTGAAGGTGGCCTTCAATCTCTCGCTCTCATTTGTTTTATCCTCCTCGGAGATTGAGGCATTATCCCTTTCAGAGTTGGACAGTGGTTTTCCGCTCCAATCTCTCGCTCTCATCTGTTTCATCCTCCTCGGAGATTGAGGCATTATCCTTCTGCTCGATCCCAATCTCTCGCTCTCATCTGTTTTATCCTCCTCGGAGATTGAGGCATTATCCCTTTCAGAGTTGGACAGTGGTTTTCCGCTCCATGGATGGGAAGATGTGCACGACCTTCATCAAATCTTATGACATGGGTAGTGACACTTTTGAGTTCTTGAGTTCACGACACACTCTCACACCTGCTCTGATGTCAACTTACCTACACATGTCCACCCTCTCAGTACAGCATGCTTTTGGCGAGTCACAGTTGCTTCTTTCCTTCCTTATGCAGTGCAAATCTCATCGGCGGGGACAGGAGTGTCGCAAAGCAATCGATGGGACAAGCAAGGAGGCCATCCTCACTCGTTACTTCTTCTTCTTTTTTTTCAAAGAAAGGAACCTTCTCTTAATGCTTGAAAGATTTCATACAAGACGGCAGCCCCCAAAAGTGCTGAGTATGGAAAAAACCGGAAAAGGCTGAAAGAAAGAAACCGCCCTGTTCTAGAGAAACCCAGCTCACTGCCTAGGGGATCTCTGGAATTGGGGCTAACAGCCAACTATACAACCAGCGAATCCCTCGTGGTGTGAAGATGTAGAAAACACTTGCAGGCCAAGCCTTGTAGAAACGAGCACGTATCTCAATAGTCGTCCTAGAGCCTGGAGTCCCACGCTCCCAGGTGGGACCGTAGAGAGTGTAGATGATATCCTGCCAGATGGCAACTAAGGTAGCCGAGGGTGGAACCGGGTGCTCTCTCATCACAAAACTGCAGCGAGCCACCCAAATGTTCCAAACCGTGATGCTAGCTATCACCTCCCAAACACTGTCCTCCCTAGGAGGAGGAGGATCTAGGGTGTCAGGGGGGGACTGCCTCGTGGAGTGCAATCCTCGCGTTTCACATTAATGAGATCTCCCCAGTCTATCGGAGATCTCATTAATGTGAAACGTGTGCCCTCCCTTTGTCAACCAAGCCACCATTACCCAAGTGTAGTCTCTATGAAGACTTTGCATACGTGTCATGATCCTGAGGGCTCTCATCCAGATCCTCCTTGTGCTACGACAACTCCATAGGCAATGCGGGATAGTCTCCAGGACACCATCTGAGCAACAGTGGCACTGCCCCTCCACTCGCATCTGCTTGTAGCACGGGCCGATGGGCAAGCCTCCGTGGGCTACCAGCCAGAAGAAGTATGAGATCTTCCTCGGGTGCAAGCTGGACCAGAACCGCGTCCACAACCTAGAGCGAACATCCGGAGGCACTCTCTGGGTCACCCAGTGTCTCTCCCTCGAGGGGGTCCACCTCGAGGAGTCCATCTGAAGTCTCCTGCCAATCCATGTGGTGTAGGAAAAAGAGGGGCACCTCATCCACCGTCCCAGCTAGGCCGTCCCTAAAGGGCCAGAACCACTCCCCTGGATCCCACTGGACCTCCCTGAGGGGTCTACCCTCCCACAGCCAAAAGCGCCATCCAGAGGCGTCTTGCTTTGAGATACTGGGAGGGTCAATGTGCCACTCCTTCCCCAAGCATCCTACCACTTTGATCATCTGCCAATGTATCCCATTAAGACTCCCATCCATCTCAGGGTCACTCCCAGTGAGGGGCTGAAGTAGGCCTCCAGGTCCTATACGGAAGAAGCCGGGGTGCGTGCTGCCACGTTGCATCAATATCCTCAAGGGAACACCAGTACGGGAAAACTGCCCCAACCATTTGCTGTCTCTCCAAATGTGAAGTCCTTCCCACCAGGACTAAAAAATGGCTAAGTCTATGTCGCCCATCCGCTGCCCTTCCCCTCGTAGATGCGCTAGGGCGTCAAGCCTCACCTCTATCTCCATAGGTAGTCTGCTCTAGCGACCAAAAAAGCCCACTGGACCACTGTCCCACTGTGCCTAGCCAATGTGAGTCTGTTGCCCGAGCATACGTCCCTCCTGATCTCTGACCTCTGGGTGCCACATAAGGGGTTGCGCTTAAACTCCTCTTTGCATCAGGACGGAGCATCAGGACGGAGCACGGATGAGACCCCCTGCTAGTCTCTGCCAAACCTTGTGAAGACTCCTCATCAGGGGGAAGCCCTTCCCCGTAAGGGGGCCTCTGAGAAGATCCATCTATGTGAGGGCTGCCACTGTCCCCCAGTGCATGAGGTGTTCCTTAGAAGCCCTTGCTGTAAGAGGAGCTTCCAAGGCTCGAGGCCATGAACCACCAACTTGCCCAAAAGGGCCCTACTATGCATCTCTGGATCAATGATACCCAAGCCTCCCACTGCCTGTGGCATGATCACCGTTTGCCAAGCTACTCGGTCCTACTGTTCCTCGTGCCGTCTGAAATTGCCCAGAGGAAGTTCTGTACCAACTGTCGGAGCTGCCTAATGCATCCTGTGCGAAAGCACCAACAGGAGGCAATATACCAGGCCGTGGCAAGAAGGACTTGGTTTGCCACTAAGGGACGACTTGCAAGGGGGAGTTTGGCTGAGCTCCAATAGAGAAGCTTGCGCCAAACACTCTCAAGGACCGGGGCTTCATGCTTTGCTGTGATGTCAATACCCACCTGGCATCCGAGGTATCTCGTTGTCTGGCTTTGCGGTATCCATCTGAAACCAAAGTCACTCCCCTACTCACGAATCTCTTGTGTCTCCTCAAAGCTCGTGAAGAAACCTATGGATTTTGTCTAGTTGATCTGTACCCCCGAGGCCTCACAATAGATAGCCAGGGTGCCTCTAACTCTCTCTAGACTCCCTGTGGTGCCCTCAACATACAAGGCCGTGTCATCTGCAAACTCTGAGTCAAGGAGCTCCTCCTGTCTGATTGGGAGCCTCAACCTTGTGAGACCCGCCACCTGTGATCTCAAATAGTAGCCCAGAGCCTCCCCTACAAACAAGAAGAGGAAGGAAGGTAGTGGGCAGCCCTGGTAGACCGAGCGAGAGAGAGAAAAGGCCTCTCCTGTGTGTCCTCGCTCCTTGCATATAGCGTTGAAACTCCTTTGACCCATCTGTTTGAGAAACCCAATCTCCTCATAGTGCCCTCCAGGAAAGACCACTCCACTCTGTCGTAGGCCTTGTCAAAGTCCAAGAGAAGGACGGCCAGCGGATGTGACTTCTCCTTGGACCAATCCACTGCCTCCCAGAACGTGAAGATGTTGTCCAGGATGCTGCGCTCCTGGACAAACTCAGTCTGTGTGTCATGGATGATGTCGGTAAGATGAGGCCGTAACCGCAAACTCAAGACCTTGGCGAGGATCTTGTATGCAATATCAAGCTGAGTGATCGGCCTCTATTGTCGGATATCTGACCTATCTCCCCCTTTCGGGATCAAACAGATCCACCCCTCGCTCAAGGACTGAGGGAGAAGGCCTGTGTCAAAAATCTCATGAGAAGCTAAACGGAAAGGGGTGGAGATAATCTCCCAGACGTTCCGGAAGAAGGCCGAAGTCAAGTCATCCTCTCCCGGGCACTTCTGGGTCGGGAGAGCCTTGAGGGATTCCTAGAGCTCCTCATCTGTGAAAGGATCCTCAAGTATGCTGCATAAGTCCCGCGAGACTACTATCGGAACGTGATCCCAAACTAGCTCTCGGGCCACAAGACCAGTTGGGGTCATCCTCTCCGTCTGAAAGAGCTGGCTGTAAAACCCAGTTGGTCATGTTAAGAATCTCCTGTGGGTCAATGCCCACCAGCCTTGGCTTTGGACACATCTCTATTTATTCCTATACATCTATCAAAGTCTCCTATATTGGATGCTTAATTGTTGCTGAACTCCCTATTGAAGAAGGGCATCTCCTTTAAGCTACGATGCAAGCTGTATCATTTTACAAACGCTTCTTCTACCTCCCATACTCAGCTACAAGGACATTCCCATGATCTACATGCCCCTTACAATGTCCTTCTCCCTATAACCCCTGCTTACATCCCATCCTATATCCCAAACCTGCTCTCTGAGCTACATCATGCCTTTCTCATCACCGGCCACAAACAAACTTTTCAACCCTCAGTACCTTCCTCATGAATTATCATAATCCAAGCCTAATTACCAACACTGCCTAATTTAAGCTGCCCAAATAAAACTAACACTGTCTTGATTTCTTGCTCCAAGACCAGAGAGGTCTACAAGCTCGATTTGGCTGCCCTAAATTTTGAGACCTCACACACACACGTGCGCGCGCACACACACGTGCACGCACACACACAAACTCTAGCTTTAATTAAATAAGTTTTTGTTTAACTTTAAATAATCTTTATGTGCCGGTCTAGAACTAGACATGGCTCCCACACAATCTAAGAGGCAAGTGAGCATGGCTCAGAGGCTAGTGAGCATAACATAGAAATCTCATCTAGCATGGCTCAGAGGTTCATCATGCATGGATGCATGATCAACTCAGAGGTCTAGGAGACCAATGCACCAACAAATAGACCTATCAAAGCCAAAAACACATGGCTCCCACATTACATCCCCACTTGGCTCCAAAGACTAATGAGGAACATGGACCCACACACCAAAAGTTAGGAGGACTATCCAAGGCAGAGGACCTTTATTGACACTCCAAACATTCATTTTAGAGGGACTACTCAAGGGAGAGAACCTTTAACTCAAACATATTAAAATATAAAAGATTTCATTCATTTTATGCATAGCAAGGGCAGAGAACCCATGAGCCCGAAGTATCTACCGCACAAGAGTGTGCACATCCTGATGCAAAGAGGTGGTGAAGAACAGGGTGAGAATGCCCTCGAATGATGTGTCGATGAAGGCCATAGGAGCAGCTACCAAGGGAGATCACGTCATGACTCTCAATGTGCCGGAAGGAGTTACAAATGTCGAGTAACTTCACTTGAGTTTACAATGTCCCCGAACAAATGTTACAAAATAGTGACGATTTTACAAAATTTCTTGGCAAGCCTCAAGAGTTTTACATAGAGGAGCCTGTAATACAACTGTAGGAATCAAAGAATCAGAAAAGCCCTAATTTTTGAAATTAGGATTTCTGATATTTTCTCAGAAACATGCAGAACTGTAAGCCCTAGTGCATCAGAGGCTGAATATGCCAAAATCTCCAAAAAATACTGAAAATCTGGGCTAAAATTGCAAAAGTCGATTTTTAGGTCAAAAATCACAGTTTTGACAGTTTTTCACAGATTTCAGCACAAAATGAACCTGGAAACTTGCTGTGAGTATTGGATAAGCTTCTCCTCAGTAGGGCGACCAGTTCTGAAGCAGAAAACGTCAAAAAAAGATGGCTGGAACCCTAAAATCGGAGGTGGTTTTGGCAATACCAGCAGTGGTTTTGAGGATGGGAGCTGATTTTGAAGAGGCTTTTGTACCAGGATGAGGCGCCCTGCTGTAGTGACTGCAGATATTTAAGAAAATTTGGAGTTGATTAGAACTACCCAATCGAAAAGCTGTTTTCTTGTTTCAGCAAGCGATTCTCGCGATGAAACTCATCCAAAAGCTCTGCAGAAGGCTGGACCAGCAAAGAGAAGGTGCAGCAATCGCTGAAGAGACGGTTTGAGTACAAGATCAAAGTGATGGTGGGCTGGAGCAGCATCGGACTTCAATGGAGAGGCTAAGGAAAGGGGAGGGCAGTTCTACCTTGGAGGGAGAGGGTAGCTTCCATTTGCGGGCCTCCCTCATCCTCTAGGTTGAGCTAGGTGAAGGGAAGACGAAAGCTAGGAGAGGTGGCTCTGATACCACATGAAGGAACATGGTGGAGAGAGGAAGAGAGAGAGGGTAGTCTACGGAGAGAGGAAGTGATACTCAAAAGGAGACATACTGAAATGGAAATGAAATGACGAGCAATGAACAAAAAAGAGAGTACTCACATGTAGACCAAAGAGCTTGTACCAAGCTTGATACTTTATTGATTTGACACTAGACAAGTACAGCTCTTATATAAGAGCGCACACACACATATGAACACCTATGGATATGGGATGATTCCCAATGGAACACATGGCATCCATAGGACACACTAGACTAGAACTCATACTAGAACACACTAAAAGTCACTCAAATTGACTCCATTTCCTAACAAGTCCCACACTCTATGGATGAATGTCACTATCTAAAAGATGGCATCAACCTATAGAGGTGTCATGGCGAGCTCTGGGTGTACTATCTCATCTGGAACTGAGGGCTTACTCCAAATCATCCTAGACCCCATAGTCACCTGTAGCCGCTCAAATCTTCTCCACTCTGTCGTCGGGAGATCACTCCCCTAGAAGGGTGCTGAATATATGGCAGTCGGCCGCACTAGCATATTGAAGAGCATCACTTCGCCTAGTAGCACTGTCTCTCTAGTCGAGCCAAAGCACTCCGCTCCCACGTGAGCTGCATGAGTCATCGTGAAAATGGAACCTGTGAAGACTGCTCCCAAGTATGTGTAGGACTACACTATCTCCACTGACTCACCACAGTAAGTGAAGCTAATTTGGCGGAGCACTGCGTATGAGGTGTTGAAGATCATAACCTTGGTCTTCCCAAAGTTAACTGTCAGGTCTCTCTCTCTCTATACAAAACACCTCTAGGGCCTCTAGATGTCTCTGTAGTCCCTCCGTTGAAGATGATACAAGGACTATGTCATTGGCGTACAGTGGTATCTGAAGGGACATGTGGAGAGGGGAGCATCACTCTAACACTAGGAACAGAATGGAAAGATGGAAAGCATAATGAAAATGGAAAGAAAGTACAAGTGCAAGGCAATGATAACCAAAATACTCACATGTAGATAAAGCTTGATGTTGACTGATTTGATAGACAATAGACAAGTACAACACTATATAGTGTGCCACTAGACTCTAGAAAGTCACAATGTCTGTGGGATATCTCCCAATATGACACGTGGCATGTCTAGGACTCACTAGACTATAAAACCACACCTAGACCACCTAGAACACTCATTTTAGACTCACTTTGGCTTCATATCCCCAAAATACATCAAGCTGTAGGAATAGATTTTAAAAAAAATATCTCTTTGTATAAGAGATGTCGTCCGCAAAGTTGTTGCACATGTATAGCACATTCTTTCTAATATATGGGTGAATTCCGGGAAGAATGCCCCCTAAAGAAAGTGTTGATGAAGTCCATGGGAACAACTCGCGGAGCGATCACCGCATGACTCTCAACGTGTCGAAGTGAGAGCCACCCAAAAGTCAATGTAGAGGCCTTAGGTACCACGAGCAATCGGGAAGTCGATCAATGTGAAGTACCTCAGGCACAGATCAAATAAGCAATGTCGGAGTGGAGGCTCAAATTTGAGCACTTATGCCCAAATGGGGCAAAGTTCAAAAGTGAATGGGCAAAATAGTGATAAATTTACATGAATGTGGAAATCCCCAAATGATTTACATGCTGGAGGCTTCAATAGAGCTGAAGGGATGCAGAAATCAGAAAAGCCCTAAATTCTGCAAATTAGGGTTTAGCAAAAAATTAGGGTTTCAAGAATTTTGGGGCTTTCAAAAATTTTTGAAGCAATGTGTTTCTTCAACAGTAAGGAACCCTCACACCATAGAAATTCCTAGGAAATTTTAAAATTTGGGGTAGAAATTGGAGAAATCGAAAATTAGTGTGAGAAGCAGCTTGCCTGTGTTTCTCCAGGAGCAAGTCTATGTCTTCATAAGTAAAGAAAATACGCCCATCAATCCATCTTCGTTCACTGAAGAAGATAACGGATCATATTTCGTTGCACGAGCTCACGAAGATGCCCATGGGAAGTAGCCGCTACAAACATCAACAAATGACGAAATGCAGTCTTGATTTCTTCACACCTTGCAAATGGAATAACTTTTGATACAGAGTATCACGTACTCTCTCTATTTTGTTCTCACCTTCGATCACGGGAGTAGCACCATTTATTTCCTCCCAGCCATATTTTGCTAAGGCTCACGAGCCCGACAGAGATCTACGTTACCAAATCACATGAATCATTCTCTTCTCTTCTCTCTCTAGCCTCAGCAAACCCCAATTCCCTAGATAGATCTAGATGCCACATGTCATCTATATAGGGCCTTCCTAATGCAACATTTCACCCCTCTCTTGGGATGCATTTAATTCCTTGCCCCTAGGCACAATCTTAGCACTAGGCCCTTGGTCTTAGATCTATCTAGTCTGGTGCTATCAGCCCTCACCTAGGACCTTGACATTAAATCCCTCCCGATCATTTACATGAAGCGCAAACACATATATTACAGAGATAGATCCTTTAAGGGAAATGTCGATTGATTCTTCCGAGGTCATGCTACCTCGGCTAGAGCGTAACATTCCTTCCCTCTTCAGACATCAGCGTCCTCGATGATAAAGTCTGGGAACACTCTCCGCAATTGATATACGGATTCCCAGGTAGCTTCGGATAGAGGCTGACCATGCCATGCAACCAACACCGTGTGTATCTTTCGATTTCGTATTTGCATTGTTCCTCGGTCCAGGATTCTTGTTGGTTTGCGCCTTGCAATATCCTCTATCTCCTGAAACAAAACCACACCTTCGATTAGTGAGTCACCTGTATGTAAAAATTTCTTTAAGCGTGAAACATGAAAAACCGGGTGCACCTTACACCCCTGTGGCAATTCTAATTTATAGGCTACACTGCCTATTCTCTTTAGAATTAACCACGGCCCACAGTATCGAGGTGATAACTTAGCACACTCTCCTGAAGTCAACGACTTCGAGTGCGAAGGAATTCTGAGAAAAACTTTTTCTCCTTCTTCAAATACTCTTATAGACCGATTTTCATCCGCATACACCTTGGCTCTATCCATAGCCTGGCGGATATTAGCTCTCGCAAGTGCTAGCATCTCCCGCATCTGAACTACAAAGTTCGCGGCACTAGGCACTTTCTGAGGTACTCCAACTATAGTTGGATTAGCTGGCCTATAACCATAGTTCAGCTCAAACGGACTGAACCCAGTAGATGAATGCTTCCTATCATTGTAGGCAAACTCCAACAATGGCAACCACTTGTCCCATGTATGTTGCCTCAATGATACATATGCCCTCAGCATATTCTCTAAAGTTTGGTTGATTCTCTCCGTCTGACCATCCGTCTCAGGATGATCCCCACTACTCATTCCTAACTCAGTCCTCAGTGTCTCGAATACCGCTGTCCAGAAATGACCGGTAAATCTGACATCTCGGTCTGACACTATGGATCTAGGTAATCCATGCAGACAAAATATATGTCTAATGAACAAATCCGCCACTTGCGGGGCACTAACAGACTCTCTAGTCGGAATGAAGTGAGCCATCTTGGTTAGACGATCAACCACCACAAGGATAGAATTATATCCTCCTTGTGTTGCAGGTAGCCCTACAATAAAGTCCATGGAAATGCTCTCCCACTTACTTAGTGGTATTTCCAAGGGCTGTAAAAGTCCGGGTGGCTTCACCCGCTCGGCCTTACTTACCTGACACGAGAAACACCGTGTCACATACTCATGAATATGCTTTTTCATCCTTGGCCAAAAGAAATCTCACTTCACGAGATCATATGTCTTCTCGACTCCTGGATGTCCCGCACACGGGCTATCATGGCATTGTCGAATGACTCTCTGCCTGAGATCATTCTGACCAGGTACTACAACCTTGCCATTTCTAACTAGCATACCATCCCTTATGGTATATCTTGCATAAGTTTGGCCTTTTCTGGATGCCAGGTCATCCTTTTCATTTTCCCCGGGTTTTAACACATGAGCCTTAGGCCATAAGCTCTGGACAAACTCGTCCACCTTTTGAGTTTCTCTGATCTCGGTCATTAGAGCACTCTCTAATACCGTGAAACTCAGGTTGTGTATAATGCGAGATAACGCATCAGCAACCTTATTGTCTTTTCCTCTTCGGTACCGAATCGTTAAATTAAACTCCTGAATGAGCTCTGCCCACCTAGCTTGGCGGCCCCTCAAGTCAGGCTGTTTACAAAATTGTTTCAGAGTATCATGATCCACATCCACATAAAACTCTGAACCATACAAATAATGCCTCCATGTTTTCAAAGCATGGATAACTGCATACAACTCCAATTCATGAGTTGGCCAATTCCTTTGAGAGGGAGAAAGCTTCTTGCTTTCAAAGGCTACTGGCCTTCCCTCTTGAAGGAGGACTGCTCCTACCGCAATGCCACTTGCATCGGTTTCTGGGAACAACGGTTTCTGGGGATCAACTATTTTTAACACCAGTCCTGTGACCATAGCTTGTTTTATGGTGTTAAAACTTTCCTGTTGATTCTGTCCCCAAACAAAAGGTACTTTATCTGAGGTCAGATCAGTCAATGGCGATACTATTCCAGAATATCCTTTGATGTCTTCTATAAAACTGGACAAATCCCAAGAATGATCGCAACGCGGTCAGACTCTGAGGGATTGGCCAAGTCATCGCAGCCACTTTCTTCGGATCCATTTCTACCCCCTGTGGAGTAATTATGAACCCTAAATACTCAAGCCTAACCATACACAGTATAGTTTTCTTTTTATTCACATAAAGACTGGCTTTCCTCAAAGTACTGAACACTATCCTTAAGTGTTCACGATGTTCAGTAACGCTCTTACTGAATATCAGGATATCGTCTATGAAATGTACTACGAACTTTCCGATATACGGACGTAGTAAATCATTCATAAGCATGACGAAGGTCGCTGGAGCATTGGTAAGTCCGAAAGGCATTACCAAAAACTCATAATGACCAAACTTGCTCCTGAAAGCGGTTTTATGCACATCCTCGGCTCTAATCCGGATTTGATGATAGCCGCACTTAAGATCTATCTTACTAAAAATCACGGCTCCATGTAATGCATCTAGCAAATCATCAATTCGAGCCATCGGATACCTGTGCTTAACAGTGATATTATTCAATGCTCTGTAATCTATACAGAGGCGAAACGTATCATCCTTTTTCCTCTTTAATATCACTGGCGAAGCAAAAGGTGAGAAACTTGGTTGAATCTGCCCCAACTTGAGGTATTCTTCCAATTGTCTACGCACCTCCGCCTCTTCAGTAAAACTCATTCTATAGGGAGGTCTATTTACAGGTTCTGCCCCCGGGATCAGTTCAATTTTATGTTGAACTTTCCGCTCTGGAAGTAACCCATAAGGTAGTTCATCCCTAAAACATTCAGAGAACTCCTCTGTTATAAGATTAGCCAGCTTGGCCATCTCACCACTTTGCGTAACATCAGTGCTAGTCGAAGAATCATCCACCGACTCTACCGATGCTGTGCAAAGGTACAAAAACTCTACTTTAGCCTTTCTGATTTCCATCACGGAAACCAACGGTCCCTGAGGTATATCTCTTTCCCCTCGCAAGACATAAAGCACATCATTCATCTTGAATTGATATACGTGCTTTTTCCAATCAATGGCTGGATTCTTCCTAGAATGCCACGCCATTCCCAGGGCTATATCCGCATGAGCAAGCTTGGTCATTTCAAAATCAAGCTTCTCAGCATAGTCCTGAATCCGAAGCTCCAACTGGGTAACCCTTTGGTCCCATACTTCAGTTGAACTTCCATCGGCCATCCTGACTGTATACGCATAGTCAGATGGACTTGTCTTTAGTTTCAGCCTCTTCACGAGCTTGGAGTTAATCACATTGTGAGTTGACGCTGAGTCAAACAACACAATGACATCATGACTGGCCACTTGCCCTTTCATTTTAATTAACTCCGTATCATTGAAGGCTGTATACCCCGTTGCTGCGGGCTTAGAAAGGATGTTATCAGGTGCACTCGTCACTAACTTAGCAACAGACACACAGAACAAACAAGGTACTAACCTCTGAGAAGATCCCGCTAGCTGAATCTGCATCTCTTCCGCTCTGGGACTTCCCTGCATCTCCACGTCGCATTCTGAGATCACCATCTCAGCCATCCGACGATCTTTATTACGTGGACAATCTCTCCACTGATGAGGTTGAAGGCAACCAAAGCACAAGCCTTCTCTCCTCGCTTTTTCCGCTGTTCTGGGTTCAAGGGAGATTTAGACCAAGCCCGGGCTGCCATTGGGGTTACTTTCCTCTTCACTCCAATGGTGGTACTTGGTTTAGGAGTTTCAGCCGGTCTCGCCTGCTTGGCTTGACCACTCGGCTGCGAACCACTCCCTCTACTAGCCCACTTCTTCTTAAACCCAGAGTGCAAGTGCAAGGCAATGATAACCAAAATACTCACACGTAGATAAAGCTTGATGTTGACTGATTTGATAGACAATAGACAAGTACAACACTATATAGTGTGCCACTAGACTCTAGAAAGTCACAATGTCTATGGGATATCTCCCAATATGAAACGTGGCATGTCTAGGACTCACTAGACTATAAAACCACACCTAGACCACCTAAAACACTCATTTTAGACTCACTTTGGCTTCATATTCCAATAGTATCTGTATCATGAGGTCCGTCACCCCCTAGGCGGTCTATGAACAATGTGATCTCATCGATGTTAAGTCCAAAGAGAGTCGGTGAGAGGGGCCCGATCGTGCTCTTGACCCAATCTGATAGACCACTCGGGGCACGGACTCTACCTCTGACTAACTCTTATAAGCTTATCACACCCCAAATCAACGTCTCTGGAACCTGCAACTCCCATAGTCTCTTGGTTATGCAGGATCTCGGGACAGTGTCGAAGGCCTTCCAAAAGTCTACAATATGCTTTCCATCTTTCCATTCCGTTCCTAGTGTTAGAGTGAAGCTCCCCTCTCCACATGTCCCTTCATGTGGTATCAGAGCTATGTTCCTAGCCCTTCTTTCCCTTTCCCTTTCCCTTCCAAGAGGTTGAGGTGAGGGAGGCCAATGAAGCTACTCTCCCTCCTCCTCCTTGGAAGGCTGCCCTCTTCTCTCCTTCCTTGAGCTCTCTTCTCCTCGTACCCAAGCCTCATCAACGTGAGCTGAATGCTGCCCATCTACGACATGCTGTTGGTCACCATCAAATGGAGCTGGAGCTGCTGAGTGGAGCTGGAGCTGCTGCCGATTTTTCTGGCCATTCTGCCCGCCATTCTGAGACGTGCGACCAATGCGGCGCTTATATCTTGAGCTACAAGTGGAATTTCGATTTGGTTTCTGAAAGAAAGTTGTAGTACACTTCAAGAGCTACAATTTTGGTGTTTATTTTGTCTCAATCGGAGCTCTGTGTTACGCTCTAGCCGAGGTAGCATGACCTCGGAAGAATCAGTCGACATTTCCCTTAAAGGATCTATCTCTGTAATATATGTGTTTGCGCTTCATGTAAATGATCGGGAGGGATTTAATGTCAAGGTCCTAGGTGAGGGCTGATAGCACCAGACTAGATAGATCTAAGACCAAGGGCCTAGTGCTAAGATTGTGCCTAGGGGCAAGGAATTAAATGCATCCCAAGAGAGGGGTGAAATGTTGCATTAGGAAGGCCCTATATAGATGACATGTGGCATCTAGATCTATCTAGGGAATTGGGGTTTGCTGAGGCTAGAGAGAGAAGAGAAGAGAATGATTCATGTGATTTGGTAACGTAGATCTCTGTCGGGCTCGTGAGCCTTAGCAAAATATGGCTGGGAGGAAATAAATGGTGCTACTCCCGTGATCGAAGGTGAGAACAAAATAGAGAGAGTACGTGATAATTGGTATCAGAGCCAGAGTTAGAGGAAGAGAGGGGATTCGTGGTCTACGATGAAACGGAAGACCTGAGGAGAAGACGGCGAATTAGTACGTGACGGGTCTCTGATTTTTGGTAGCGGTTAGCAGGCGTGGAGCGCAGGCACGTGATATGATACGTGGACTGTTCGTGAGGTTTGATCGACGTTGGTCTACGCAATAAAACAGTTAATCTCCAGGTTCTGAGTCGTTGCTGGAACGAGGGATCCTGTAAGGCAGGTTGACGTAGATAGGTTTGCTGCCCATGGTCTGCGACGCAGTGAAGGCTTAACAGGACGACTCTTCTATTTTTGACCTCCATGCGATGGACGTAGTGGACGAATTACGGATAATGGACTGTGACGACGTGATGACGACGTGTCTGAGCGTAGTCCTCCCGCACTGATCATAGTAAATGATCGGGCCTGACAGAGGTTCGTGTGAAGAAGGTCTTCGACAGCTGTTTGTTGTTCGTTGGTCGTTGGTAGAAGTTGTCGACCTGCTTCCCTGGCGCCCTTGCGGTCAAAGCCCTCCAACGCAACGTAGGCAGCTCGTAAACTGAGATTGGATCGTGAGGCAAAGACTCATCATTTTGATCAGAGAGCAGGCTTTGGCGACTCGAATTGTGATGTGGAGCTGAGTCAGATTCCCTCATACAGATTTAGACCACGGAGCACTTTACCCATTTTCCCTTTTGTTTCTGTCATTTCTGTTTTGTTAGAAACAGATTCAGTTTGTGGGTTGCAGTGTGCATAAAGGGATAGCTAGTCCATATATATAGACTTGTGGTTTATAGCAGGGACAGATTATGCATGTGCATATGCCTATGTGCTTCAGTCAGAGTTAGTTGCAGGAGTTTCTCTAGTATAGGGAAAAGCGCTATTTGGGTTATGCAGGTGTCAAATGCCTAGTCAGTGTACATGTGGGATTGCAGGTATTCCCTAGTATAGGGAATTGTATCAGAGTGTCAGTTCACTGAATTGTGTCAGCTTGTGAATACAGTGTTCCAGAGGTGTTTTATTTATTATTATTATTTTTTTAAAAACCCCAAAACAAAACACCTATTGAACTGAATGGAAGCAGAAGAAGGGGCTTCCAGAAGGGACCCTGGTGAGTCAGGAGTCCAGCCGACCCAGCAGGGATCGCGCCCAGTAGCTCACACTTTATCTGGCAGGATTGCATTGCTGGAGGATGCCTTGCAACAATTGTTAGCGCAGCAATTACAAGCCAACGCAGGGCAATCTGAACTTAGGAGAGCGTTACAGAGTATGTCTGCCAGACCTTCTCGAGAAGAGAAGGGAAAGGCTCCAATGGAACTGGAGTCTAGTGTCCATACGGTCGAGCCTAGAAAGGCTAAAGTGCCAAATATTGCAAATTACAGACCGGAAAAGTATTCTGGTCGGATGAACGACCGTAGCTCCGATGTCATTGAGACCTGGTTACACAAATGGGACGAAGCGTTCGCCATTTGTGAAATCAGAAATGACATCAAAAAGATCTGCGAGGCCACCCACATGTTTAGTGAGGCAGCGGATCGGTGGTGGATTAAACAACAAAAGGATGGCATAGCATCCACTACCTGGGAGGGGTTTAAAAGAGAGTTCAGAAAACACTTCTTACCTCCTGACGAAGCATCCCGAGCTTGGGATCAATATAGGAACCTTCGTCAGAGAAATTTATCAGTGGCAGAATACACTGATAAGTTTCGAGAGAGTGTAATGAAGGTTGATGAACCCCTGCCTCAATCAATCCAAGTGAAAGATTTCATATTTGGATTGAATGATCGAATAAAAATGAAAGTTCGGGCTAAGTACGCGAACACGCTAGATGATGCAATAGCATGTGTCGACTTTCTTGTGTCTGGACCTCGCCTCCTCAATGATAGCCTTAGAGTGAAGATGTGACCTAGAGTAGAATGTTACCTCCGAAATCATGCCTATCCTAGTTCCCACTAAAGGAACATGGTAGAGAGAGGGAGAGAGAGAGGGTAGGCTAGGGAGAGAGGAAGTGATACTCAAAAGGAGACATAATGAAATGGAAATGAAATGACTAGAGCAATGAACAAAAATGAGAGTACTCACATGTAGACCAAAGAGCTTGTAGCTTGATACTTGATTGATTTGACACTAGACAAGTACAGCTCTTATATAAGAGCACACACACATATATGAACACCCATGCATATGGGATAACTCCCAATATTACACGTGGCATCCATAGGACACACTGGGATAACTCCCAATATGACACGTAGCGTCCATAGGACACACTAGACTAAAACTCACACTAGAACACACATTTTTGACTCACTTTGGCTTCATATTTCAACACCTCCCCATAAAGGCAAGGTGAGAGACTACTGGAATGGAACCAAGGACATAGCATGACAATGACACGTCTAAGGTGAGGGACTGTTGGAATGGAACCAAGAACAGAACATGACAATGACGGTCATCAAACTGTGCACCCTATGTAACTCAGAGGTTAAAGTCTGAGCGTGTTCAGAGGTTGATCCAAGTACTCTCATGGCTTGAGACTCAACATGCTCAGAGGCTCACATTATAGCATGGCTACATGACCAGCTCATAGGTCTAGGAATACACCAAGATCGTGGAACTCAGCCAGGTCTGATAACGAGACCTATCAAAGCCAATACATGGCTCCCACAATACATCCCCCTCTAAACCTATCAAGGCCAATACATGGCTCCCACAGTACATCCCCTCCTAGCTCTAGGGGCTAATGAGAGACATGGAGTCACACACCAAAACAAAATAGGAAAATACATATTTTTAGGAGGACTATCCAAGGCAGAGAACCTTTGACTCAACACACATGATTTATTTGCATTCATTTTGGGGGACAATCTAGGGCAGAGTACCCTTAACTCAAACAAGAAAGTAGTAAAGATATATTTCATTCATTTTATGCATAGCAAGGGCAGAGAACCCATGTGCCTGAAGTAGCTAGAGAGACATAATGAACTGGAAATGAAATGACTAAGCAATGAACAACATGAGAGTACTCACATGTAGACCAAAGAGCTTGTACCTTGATACTTGATTGATTTGACACTAGACAAGTACAGCTCTTATATAGAGCACACACACATATGAACACCAATGCATATGGGATAACTCCGAATGTGACACGTGGCATCCATAGGACACACTAGACTAGAACACACCATCATATTCTAACATCTCTCTCTCTCTCTAAGGAAACCTTATAGTAGCATCATGGTTCTAGGCCATTCATGATGACCACGGATCCACCCGTACGGAGCAGAACAAAGAACTTCAGCTGGATACTTGCTAGGACTCTGGTTGGGCCTACACAAAGATAATTATGGTTGATAGCTGACCAGATATCTTCAATGCTAACACACATCCAACATGTCATTGTTTCTTAGCTTCAATTGTGCTACGCACCTCTAGTACTCCTTGAGGGGAATTCGATTACATGATTGTCTGAGAGGAGGCGGGGGCTCCTACCACTTTCGGAAGTCTTACCGGAGGCCTAGGGCCACTGGTGCGAGGAGCAAGTACAGAACTGCCACTGGTGTCACCGATGGTGCATGCGGGACAATGTTGTCAACGAAAGAACGCGTGAGGACGATGGTGACACTGAAGGTGCGAGAGAGTGCAAGAGTGCTGAAAGCCTAGCAAAACGAAGTTACAAGAGCCATCCTTCAACATGAATGCAAGAGAACTCAAGGCACATGACACAAGGACCGTTATACCACGTGAAGAAGGATGAAGAGGGAATACACGGGGTGAAGCAGAGTTACAGTTGCGAACAGAGATGGAGGGAACCATAGTATTCAAACTAGAAGAGAAGTACACTAGAAGTGTAGGAACAAAGTGGATCCAGGTTATGAACACAAGTGAGCACGAGTGCACACACAAGAAAGCTCCAATAGAAATGTTCAAATGAAACAGTACAAGTACTTGATATATATAGTACCCAAGTACTATTGGTCAACCATAGGGTTGACTTTATGCCTACACCACCATATATTTGTAATCTCTTACAAAACCCCCCTCAAAGATATGGTTAAAAGTACCTTGGAAACATCTCAGGTGTACCCTGCAGTACCTAAAGTACCATGGTTGCACAAATTCATCCAGATGGATATGCAACCTATGGGAGCACGTGAAAACAATGTCATTGTGAATCACTTCACAACCCCCCTTGACATTGTGAGAATATCTCTGATCCCCAAGCCATGTCGATGTCGTAAGAAAAGATATGTCAACAGGGCTTTGGTGAAGATATCCGCCACATTGTCCTCAGATGGACAATAGATGAGATCAATGAAGCCATCAGAAATACAATCCCGTACATAATGATAATGATTTTCAATGTGTTTCATGCGAGCATGAAAGACAGGATTGTTGGCTATGGCAATGCAACTCTGGCTGTCACAGAAGATAGAGTTTGCTTCGCCATCCTGTGCATGATGCAAGTCATGCAAAAGCTTCCTTAACCACATTAACTCCGTAGTGGCTGAATTTGCATCTTTGTACTCTGCTTCACTGGAGGAAAGAGAGACCCATTCTTGCTTCTTACTAAGCCATGAGGTACAGGCTAAACCCAATGAGAAGCAATAGCACTGGCTGGTGCCAGCATGGCAGTCATGCCATGGGCTTACAAATGCCCATGGCATCCATTCAGCTGAAGCTGAGACTAGGGAAGAGATGCATCACCCAGTAGTGTACCGTCTGTAGTCAATGTCCCCTGACCAATCTGAGTCGGCATGGCACATATCTAAGAACCCTTTTTGCTGCATTCCAATGTTTGATTGTGGGACAATGCATAAACTGGCTCAAAAGCCCTGTGGCGTAGGCAATATCAGGCCGGTTGGAGCATAGATATATCAAACTGCCAACCAACTGCCCATACAAAGTGCCATCAAAATTGTCAGCAGCATCATGCTTACTCAGCTTGAGTCCCTTTTCCAATGGAGTCCCTTCGAATACTGTCTGTGACATAGAAATCCCATCATGGGTCTGCCAAAACTCAATGACAAGACAATAATGCAATGGGCCCAAATCTGTTATGTCAAAGTTGTGACATAAAGTGGACTGCACTGCTGTAATTTGCTGCAAATCACTCCCAGTGAGTATGATGTCATCCACATATAGTACCAACATGACCAATTCTGATTTTTGCTGCAGAGCATACAGATTTGGCTCTGCATGAGTGTCTACGAAACCCTGGGACAGCAAAAACTGATGTATCTTCTGATACCACGCATGAGGTGCTTGCTTCAGCCCATATAGAGCCTTCCTGAGCTTGCATACCTTGTGCTCTTGTCCCTTCACCTCAAAACCTTGGGGCTGATGTACATAGACCTCCTCTTTAAGATCTCCATTGAGGAAAGCGGTCTTGACATCCATCTGGTACATTGACCAACCATAAAACACAGCAAAAGAGATGACAGAACGAATGGTGGTCATGTTGGCCACTGGAGCAAAAGTCTCCTCATAATATATCCCTCCCTCTTGTGCATACCCCTTGGCAACCAAACGGGCTTTGTATTTCTTAACTGTGCCATCTGAATGGTATTTCATCTTATAAATCCATTTCATGCCAACCACATTTTTCCCAATGGGCGCATCAACCAAGTACCATGTGGCATTCTTCTCAATGGATTTAATCCTAGCTTCCATAGTTTTCTGCCATGCCGGATTATGCTGAGCATCCTTGAAGCTCTGAGGCTCATTTTCAGCTTCCATCACTGAGGTCATCAAAGCAAAATTGACCTTTTGCTGATTTTTCTGAGTGCTGGCCCTGGTTTTCCCCAAAGTAGGCTGATCCTTAGCATCTTGAATGGTCACCTTGCCCAACGTGGAATAGATTTCTCTGCTGTATCACTCGGGGCTGCATCAACATCTTTAGTGGCCTCATGACATTGATAATGCCTCCAAACATGAGGCTGGCTATTCTCATTAATTGGCTGCAAATCTGAAACATTTAAGGGAGAGCCATTCTCAAGATGTTGCAAGCCATCTGAACTATGAGAAGTAGAAGGGGAAGCATCAAGAACTACGTCTCATCATCCTCAAACTGGATGATGTCCAAAGGGGTGTGATCGTATGGTGGCAAGTCTGCACTAGCAGGCTGCATGCACTCATTCCCAGCAAAGAGACATCTCTGCTGATTATTACCTTCCTGGTAGCGGGATTATAAAGCCTAAATCCCCTGCTTCCCCCCCCCGAAGATACATCATGAAATAATGAAGATAAATAAAACCTCCTCATAGTGAGATGGAAAATGGCCCGAGAGGAGTCAAGTTTCTCAAACAATAACTGCGGCCCTGTAAGAGAAAGCCAAGCCACTGAGCCCCATGTCATAAAGAATGGGGAGTGGGCAAAGTGACTGAAAGTCCTGGCTAACCCCATCCAAATCATCCTTGCCTGTCTGCAATCCCATAAACAATGCTGAATAGTCTCCGAATCAGAGAGGCAACGAGGGCAAGTAGGGTCGGCTCCAAACCTGGACCTCCAAAGGTTCACTCCAAAGGTTCCTCCGGACTGTGGTAAAGATCCACCTAATACTGCTCATCCAATCTCCTCCTGAAGAAGGTGTGCACCTCCGTATGCTGCTAATAAGAAAGGCCTTCCACAGTTCCTGCCCTGGCATAAGTCCACGCACCACCATCTTGCAAAGTAAAGCTTTGCACTGTAAATCTGGATCAATAACATTGAGACCCCCTTCGTGTGTAAAGAAAATTTCTGATCGGTCTCGTGAGCTGAGTGATGCAGTCCCAAGAACAGCACGAGCAAGAACAAACAAACCAGGCCGTGGCCAAGAGGACCTGGTTGACCACCACAACTCTAAAGGCAAGATCCAGCTTGGCTGAGGTCCAAAAAAGGAGCTTCCTCTTGATGCTCTCCAACATGGGAGCAAACTGCTGCGTGGAAGAAATATCCAAGCCGACCTGGCATCCCAAATACCTGACTGGCAAAACCCTCTGAACCCAAGTGAATCCTATGCCAAGATCTCAAATTGGAGTGTCCTCATCACTGATCCAAAAGCCATTGGATTTATGCCAATTTATCTGCGCCCCTGTCGCCAAGCAAAATAAATCCAATGCTGTCCTGAAAGAAGTGAGCATCTGTGAAGTGGCATCCAAGTAAACTACTGTGTCATTTGTCAACTCACTATGAAGTAACTCCTCTTCCCTTCTAATGGGAAGTCTCAGCCAAAAAATGTCAGCTTGAGATCTAACATAGATACTCATAGCTTCGGCCACGAACAAAAAAAGAAAAGGAGCAAGGGGGCATCCTTGACGGACTGATCTGGAAATCTGAAATCTCTCACCCCTTACCCCACCAATAAGTACCTGGCTGTGGGCTGATCTGTACAAAGAGGAAACACCTCTGATCCAAGCATCAGTAAAGCCAAAACGTAGAAGGGTGCCCTCCAAAAAACCCCAATCTACTTTGTCATAAGCTTTTCAAAATCCAAAAGTAGAATGGCTAGATTCTGGCTGCTCTGCATGGCCCACTCTGAGGCTTCCCAGAAAGAGAAAATGTTATCAAAAATGCTTTTGCCATGCACAAATCCCGTCTAAGTATCATGAATAAGATCTGGGAGAAGGGGCTGCAATCGGAGGCTGATTTCCTTGATGCAAAACAACAAAAAGTTGCAAAAATCTGCTATTGGAAACCATGGCTAATGCTAGTGGAAGTGACAACATTACACATATTGTTGGAGAGAAGTTGGATCAAAATAATTATGCCATTTGGAAGTTTTGGATGGAAAATTTCCCGATTGGAAAAGGGTATTGGGATCTCATTACTGGTGATGAGGCAAAGCCTGACATGCCTGTCAAGAATCCTACTCAAGATCAAATCAAGAGCCACAAGGCTTGGCTAGAGAGAGCACGGAAGGTGCTACACTAGCTTTCTCTTTGTATTTTGGATGCCATGGTCATGCAGATTATGAGTTGCACATCCCCCAAGAATGCCTGGGATGTCTTGATGAGATATTATGGCACCACAATTCATCCATACGGCCATCAAAGTATGTACAGTGTATGTACTAGCCAAAGTGTGCGAGGGGTGAACCCGAGTACCCTCTATAGCCTCTGTGCATCTGGCTCTCCAGATATGCCAGGATGCTATGCTCGCTAAAATCTCCCAAGAAGTATCCATAGAAGCATGCACATCTGTAAAAGGAAGGTGTGGTATCACATCCAACGAACAGAACTCAAACTGATGACGTCGAACCAAAATGGCCCGAGAGGAGTCAAGTTTCTCATAGAATACCTGCGGCCCCATAAGAGAAAGCCAAGCCACTGAGCCCCATGTCATAAAGAATGGGGAGTGTGCAAAGTGACTGAAAATCCTGGCTAACCCCATCCAAATCATCCTTGCCTGTCTGCAATCCCATAAGCAATGCTGAATAGTCTCCGAATCAAAGAGGCAACGAGGGCAATTAGGGTCGCCTCCGAACGTGGATCTCCAAAGGTTCACTGCAATCCCACCATGGATAGAGAGCCAAAAGAAGAGAGTGATCTTTCTATTCCTGTGGGATTTCCAGAGCCTCCTTCGGAAGCACCTCTGCAAATCCGCAGTGATATTAAATGTCTCCCAATGAGGAACTCTGGAAGGTCTCCAACCTCTACTACTGAGCTGGAATCTCTTGGCATTATTGACCATGTAACGAAAGAAGGGGATGCTCTTTTCTCGATGCCCTGTGTCAATCCACTCCCACTCTCCAGGGTCCCACTGCAAATACCTAATGGGAACTCCCCCGTAGAGCCAAAGCCTCCAAGACCCAATGGAGAGCAGACGGGGTGAGGGTCGATGAACCACTCTGAATCTGATCCCTACACCAAAAGACCTACAACCCTGATAGGCTGAAAAGCATACTCAAGCAAGATGTCCTCTGTGGATCTGAGCAATCTGCCACCATCCTGCACACTAAAAACTAAAGCATCCTCATGTGCATCTCAAAAGGCCAAAACTTGAAGCGGAATACCGCCTCTTGTAAAAGTACCTGCCCAAGTGGAGCAAGTGAGTGGCATATCATCTATGTCTACCCAATTCTCTGGAAGGGCTGCCTCAATCGGCAAGATCCTCCTTGCACTCCCTCTGAGATGTCCTGTCAACTGAGATTTGGTCTTCTCTGGAACCCTGCAAAAAGCTTTCCAAGACCCCAAAGATGATGCAGGTCCCCTCTCCCACCTGGACCACTGCATGTAAAGTGAGGCACCAAGTGGTCTGCCATGATCATCTAAAATACAGTCATTCCACATGATGCTCTGCATGGCCCACTCTGAGGCTTCCCAGAAAGAGAAAATGTTATCAAAAATGCTTCTGCCATGCACAAATCCCATTTGTGTATCATGAATAAGATCTGGACTCTTTTCCGCTCCAGCCTCTCCCCCGTGTGTTCCAACAGCTCCAGGCTCTTCTCTACATGCGTATTGTGTTCAGAAGTACTCCCGACAGCTTCATTCAGCTCCAAGCAGCTCACTTCAGCTCCTTTGTCATATACAGCTTGCCCACACAATCAATGGACTGTTTTGTAGGTGTTTCGGGCCAAGGTGCACTTTCAGTAAGTGTTTTGAGCTGTGCATTTTGCTTCGGGACTCTTTTCCGAAAAAATGTTATAAAAAATGCTTCTGCCATGCACAAATCCCATTTGTGTATCATGAATAAGATCTGGACTCTTTTCCGCTCCAGCCTCTCCCGCGTGTGTTCCAACAGCTCCAGGCTCTTCTCTACATGCGTATTGTGTTCAGAAGTACTCCCGACAGCTTCATTCAGCTCCAAGCAGCTCACTTCAGCTCCTTTGTCATATACAGCTTGCCCACACAATCAATGGACTGTTTTGTAGGTGTTTCGGGCCAAGGTGCACTTTCAGTAAGTGTTTTGAGCTGTGCATTTTGCTTCGGGACTGTTT